>NW_028317844.1:9844642-10153214 GCF_062004578.1 Staurois parvus
TTGATTTTAGTGGTGTCTTTGAAGGTTTCAATTTATCAAGGTCATGGTAGTAGTTAGTTGCATTTAGCTGTAATGTTGAAGACGTTTTCTAGCTTACTAAGGAAATAAGTGTAAGAAATATATGTAAGTATTTATATTTACATCTTAATACAGCTTAATCCAATCACCATAAAATATGTAGAAAAGGAACATTCTTTCAAGGATAGGGAGGTGCACATTTTGGAAAGAGAGGACAACTGGTTCATAAAAGGCGTAAAAAAGGCTATCTGTGTAAAAGTGGAACAACCATCCCTTAAAAGGAGTGGGGGTCTTTGACACCATGGGGTTTATTTACTAAAGCTGGAGAGTCCAAAACCAGACTCCCTTCTGCATAGAAACCAATCAGCTTCCAGGTTTCATTGCCAAAGCTTCATTGAACAAGCTGAGGTTAGAAGCTGATTGGTTTCTATGCAGAAGGGAGTCTGATTTTGGACTCTTCAGCTTTAGTAAATAAACCCCCATCTGTCTTTCACATTTATTGTTGTGTTAACATCTCTATCCCATCAATTTGATAACAATTCTCACTTTTAGCAATATAAATCAAGATACGAGCACCTATGCAGACTTCCTTACACCAACAATGGGATTATGTACCTAGAAGAAGGTGGTTTAAATAATTTTGCCTCTCATCCTGTGTTTGAGCAATAAACATCTACACATTTCATGGTGACTGGATTAAGGTGTTTTAAGGTGTGAACTTAAATGTTGGGGAATCTTTCTGCCACTCACTGGAAGTGAAGAAGTCCAGTTGCTTGTGACTAACTATTACTGGCTTCTTTTGGTGGTATTTAACTCCTTCTTGATGAAGGCTAAAACAAGTTCTAATGCCTAAATGCAGTTTTGCAACATGCATGTATTAGTACAAGTGTACATATCATCAAGACTATTTAATGTATCCAGATGAATTATACTTTTGTACTGTTTTTTTAGCACAAATTGGGCTAAATAATATTTTAATAATGATTTTTTATTTTATCAAATAAAACAAATGGCCCAAAATAGTTTAAATAGATATTTTTTAAAATTTAGTTGATATTTCTTGCTATTATCATGGCCTACCACCAAAAACCAAGCCAAAATAAATTCTCCTTTATTTCAGCAATATGTGTATGTTATTTTTGTTTGCACCCATAGTAGGGCCCAGAAACAATAGTGTGCATTTTGCTTTTTTTATCCTACCTAATACCCACTGACACTAATACTAAATTTAAAAAATACACTGTTCCTGATCTTTGACCATGATCTTTGGCTCTGATCATGACCCTTAACCTTAACTTTGACCTTAGTCTTAACCCTGACACTGACACTGACCTAGATCAAATCCTGATCTAGCTATTTTATCAATTTTTTTTTTTTTTTACACATTTTCTCTAGCAAAGAGAAAAAAATATGTTGTATCTTTTTCTCCATTCAAGAAGAGAAACAACATTGGGGTGAGCTGTACAGTAACTTATCACTGTGGTAGCCAATCACAGGCTATCACTGATATCACTGTGATAGCCAATCACAGGCTATCACAGTGATCATGATTGAGAATGAGCCCTCTTGGTTCCTAACCATTAGTATGGGACCCGGAGCTGACAGTAACATCTTGGTCTCTGCTCTGCACAGCATCTCCCAGCACAGAAACAGTAGTGCATATATGTGACCCCAAGGTACAAGACCCCCTTTCGCGAGGCCGCATGTGTGTACTTGGCGGGAAGAGCTTATTAACCTTTGTTTTTTAATTTTTTTATTGTTTTACTATATGTACTATACTATATACAGAAAAAAAAAACAGCATTGAAAAAAAAAATCCCTTACTTTCTGTCAAAATAAAAATGCCAGGACAGTGTATACACCCAAGCTTATGCAGTTCATACACAGTGGGAAGAGGTGGTAAAGAGATAAATGTACAGACCAGATGAGGGAATTAAGGTGTAGATGCGCAAGATAATGGAGGTGAAGGGTTAATATACAAGTTACTGAAGAGGCAGTATGATGATCTGATGTATAGGAGATGAAAGAGTTAAAAAGGATCTGCTGCTGTGATCCATAAGTAATTGACCATCATTCATTCATTAGTTCCTCTTCTTTCCTGTACACTGTGTCTGTGCATTATTGTGTTTATGGATGTCTCTTAAGAAATATGTTACCACAATTTTATCACATTTGTAAAGCTATACAGTGGTATTTAGGTGGTTAAATGAATTGTGTACTTTTAATGATGACCTTTGAGCTTTGTTAAAAGACCTGCTCCACCCTGATTGCAATTTTTTTTTTTTGCATTGGTATATAAACCCATGCCAGTTCGTTCGTCACTAGTACTGAATGTGCTGACAGCTCTTCTGGTACCTATCCTTGTTTTAATTATACTTTATCTTAGAGTGTATGTCAAACAAAAAACTTCTATTCCTGTTTTGCTGACAATGTTTTACCAAACAGTAACTAGGGGAAGCTCTGCAACAGGAGCATGCACAGAAAACCGAAGGATAACAATCTCACAGTGGTTTTATCCTTCCCTTGCAATTCTTAAGAAAATCATTTGTATTTCTGGCTGTGATTGTTGTTTGAGAGTTCACCTCAGTTTCTGTCTGTTAAAATGTTGTCAGCAGGACAGAAATTGAGGTGAAATCTGTAATGGCGGCCCATATAGCAGTTAAAATCAAGAAGGAATATAAAATCTAATCCATTGCCAGTTCATCCCTAACTAAGGGAACAATTGGCTTGACATACATTTTCACTTCAATTACACTATTTTGCCAATGCCAGACAAACAGGTTTCTGGGAGGGGGGGGTATCAAAATTTTGCTATAGGACACCATGAATTGTAGTTAGGCCCCTGCTGTTAGGGAACCTGATTAATTTGTAAAGTGATTCTTCAAAATTGTGAATGAAATGTAAAAAAAATTCAACTTTACAACTAAGAACCAAAAATGTGTAAGATGATCAAAGTGCTATACTTTACAAGGTTGAAAAAAAGCGCAGGTCCATCCAGTTCAACTTGTGTGTGTGTGTATATATAATTTTTATTCACCAACAATCCCCATAGTCCTGTATATTCTTCTTTCTGAGGAAGACATCTAAAAGTGTTTTGAAGTTGTCTACTCTTCAAAATAATACAACTTCCTGGGGGAAGGAGTCCAACATTTTTACTGCTCTAAATATAAAGAAACCTTTCCACAATCTAAAGTTAAAAGCAGCCTCAGAAGATTTTCCATCACTGATTCTCCCAGAGAAGCCCCTCCTAATGTGTATTTTTCATGTGTATATTTGACACCCAAATGCATAAGTTTACATTTCTCATCATTGAACCTCATTTGTCATGCAGCTGCCCAGCTCCTTTTTTTTATCAAAGTGTAATGATTCTACATCTTTTGCCAAGTTTATTTTCCTGCATAATTTGGTATCATCAGCAAACACTGAAATAAAGCTCCTAATTCCATCCTCTATATCTTTAATAAACACATTGAACAGCAACGTTAGACCATTTAGAGTCATTTATCACTGTCCTTTGGACCCTTTCATGTAACCAGTTTCTATCTATTAGCATATAATTTCATTAACTCCAAAAGACATTATTTAAAATAAATAAAGCATTTATGAGTTACAATGCTTTAGCAAAATATAAGTAAACTATGTCCACTGGACTTTCACCATCCAATTTCTCACTTACTTCCTCATAGAATGATAACAGGTTTGTCTGACAAGAATGGTCTTTCATAAATCCTTGCTGATTGCCATTTTATTGCAGACAAATTTCTAAATGGAGTCCCTTACTATTCCCTCAAATACCTTACATAATTACTAATCTGAAGTTTCTTGGTATACATCTTGATTCTTTTGTAAATTGGTAATACATTTGCTCTATGTTAATTGGTTGGTACTATTTTAGTCAGTAAAGAGTCTTTAAAATTTTTAAAATAGCAGCTTGGCTATAACTGAACTAGGTTCCATAAGAACTCACAAAAGTAAGCCATCTGAACCTGGTGATTTGTTCACATTAAATGTATCTAATATTTTTTCTACCTGTTGTTCTGTGAGGCACAGAGATACTTTCAATGTCAATGTGAAATGTCATTTTTTATGCAGTTAAGACTTTCAAGGGTAGCACAAATTTTACTCATCCACTAAGCTAAGGGAAATGTCCATTAGTTTAGTGAATGGGATGAAGTTGCCCTGATTTTAAACATCCAATAGTGGGGTCGCACTAATTAGGATGCTAATTTTTTCCAAAAATGAATTAGGCTAATTGAAAAATTATTTTGAAACTCAACATGCTCTACTCAAAAAAGCATTAGTGGTTGCTTGTGAATGGGGCAGTGAGAAGTTGGTGGGCCAGATGAAGGTTTGGTGGAGGAGGCTGGAAAAGATGTGGAATAGGATGGGTCAAGGTAGAAGGGGGTAGAGGAGGTTTAGAAAGGATTGGATAAGGAAGAAAATGGGAAATCATGGTGGGGGGCAGATGAGGTTTTGGCAGATGGGAGAAGGAGGGTGGACAATGGTAGTAGGGGGCAGAGAAAGTTTAGGGGTAGGGAAGGAGGAGGATGGAAAACTGTGGTGGGGGGCAAAGAAAGATTGGGGGGTTTGATAAGGAGGAGGATGGACAATTGAGAGGCGGACCAGAGAAGAGATGACTGGCAAAAGAGGAGGGAACTGTGTCAGGTTAGGAATTATGTGGAGGATAAAATGTAGCTTGGGGACGTTGGGAAGCATGGATGGGGTAAAAATGTGCAAGATTAATTTTTGGAAGGATAGTGAGAATGGGTGCTGGTAGCCATAGTTGACATGGGATGGATTCGGGAGGTGGTGTATCAGGATGAGAATTTTTTTTTGGGGGGTACAGAAAAGTGAAGGGGTTGGTGCAGGTCTGAGAATGTGGAAGAGTGTGAGGATGCTTCAATTTCTATCACAAAAGTGCAAGATCAGGGTTTTGTGCTTGGTTGAGTCTATTGTGGTAAGGCTATTGCAAGCTGGGATTCTGCACAGCTAATGCTTGAAAAACACCCTTGAAAAATATGCTGTTTTGATATAACATTTTATGGCACAGACTACAGATATTGGAGATCTGTTGTATGCATCCATATATTGTTTAAGAAAACATTTCAGCTATTTTTTGATGTACTACTGTCATTTGTAGCTGGGCCACTGTCATGAGTTGCTGCATATCAGCGTGTTGTTTTTGGTGTTCTGCATTGAAAAGCAACAATAAGCACTGCATGTGTTTGGCAGTCTTCAGCAAGAAGAAACAGGAGTAATGATGGAGGCAATTTACAGCACACACTATTTTTGGTAGCATAATTATTAATGTGGAAAGTTTGTTTGTTGCTAAAGAACATTATTTTTATCAAGTTGTTATGGGTAAAGTTCTGCTTTAAGCTGGGCATACATGTATATTTTTTTGGGGGTCTTAGTTATCAAGAGTTCCTGTTGGGGGATGGGACAAGGGTTGGGCGGAAGGGCCAGGAGCCCCGGGTGCAATCATTTTCTGGGAAAGGAGGGGACACGGGTTTAGTGCAGACTCAGTATGACAATCGGGCTAATCACAGTTAAAGATTTAAAGCCACTACAAAGATCTCCATCTGCCACTGTTGCCCAGCAACAATACAATCTGAACTCACTGTACACAGTGCTTGAATAGCTGCAGCGGTGTGCCGAGTGCGCTCCTGCTCCTGGCGCTAGTCTAATCTGTGTGAAGTGATCTCTCTCTGACATATAATTTCTAATCCCAGCCTCTGAGTCTGAGGTGACGTCATTCAGAGGCCGGGAGGTGGGAGAGGAAGAGAGAGTGGTGGTGGTGAAGGAGCGTGCATGCAAATAGGTGGTATAACAAAAGCAGCAGGCACTGGATGGCAGATTCTCCTATTGTACCTATTTTTTGACACATTGCATGTTTAATGTGTTGGAAAGCTTTTCTAGTAGACTGGATAACTTTTTGAGGAGTGCGTGTGTGTGTGTGTGTCTGATGAAAGGGTCAATTAAGAATGCTATTAGTAATATGCAGGGCAAAATGGTTAATGTACTGCAGTTAGTCAACCCCTTTGTACTTAATTAGTGGCACCAGTGTCAGTGGTTATTAACCCCTTTATGCTACAGAATAAACGCTGCTAGTCACCACTAATGCAAGCCAAAGGGGTTAATTAACACTGCCACTGCCCACCAATGGGGATGATGTTTGAAAAAGCACCATCCTTGACTATTAGTGCAGAGAGATTAAAGGAGAAGTATGGCCAAAGTTTTTTTGGCTATACTTCTATGGGTCACAGGAGTAGTACAATTCATTCTGCACTCCTGTGTCACTCTGACGGTCCAGGCTTTGGAGAGATCCAGACTTTACAGGATCCACCCAGATACCTGAACTGGCGGCTGGGCTGAGCCTCTCAGTGAGCTGCAGAGAGTCTGAGACACCCTCTCCCACCTCCTCCACAGCCCAGCGCACCAGTGAGTGCTGGAGGGTCAGAGCAGAGAGCCGGAGATTGACACTGACCAGAGTGGAGGGAAGAACTGAGCGATCAGAGGTGTTTTATCGCTCAGTTCTCAGTGCAGAGCCAGTGGGGGACAGATGCTGCATCCACCTAGATGAGTGTATTTATTTTTTAACTCAATACCATACTATTTAAAGCAGAATTTCAGCTTAAACCTAACTAGCCTTAAAATGCCCCCTCCCACTACATAACAAGTAACCTATTTTCAGGCCACTACAGTCTGGACACATGATCTCGCCTGTGTGAGCCAGTGGTGTGTGAAGGGGAAGGGGGGGTGCAGACAATTTCTAGTAGCCTATGGGTGATGTCATTACCAGTCGTTGCTCCCCTGCAGCAACTGCAGGCTGATACAGGAGATCATGTGACCAGACCAGAGCAAGCTGAAGATAGGTAATTGTCAATATTCCCATCACACACATTGCTGGAATAGGTTCTTAAAGTAATGGGTGCTGCAGCAACAACCAGCTGGAAACTGGAACATGCAAAGAACAGCTTAAATATTTGCTAGAAAACCATGGATCTTCAAAGTCCAAACTGTTTTTTTATTGAAGAAATATCACATCACAGTAAAGACATGCAACATTTCAGAGTTGCACAGGACCCCTTCATCAAGGATGTGATCATCAAAAAAAAAAAAAATGTTTGGACTTTGTCTGAAGATCCATGGTTTACTGGCAAATATTTACACTGTTCTGAAAATAGGAAAGTATACATATCTTTTTTTTGCACAGGATAGTTAGCATGGGTATTGAGATTGAAGGGGGGGGGGGGGGGGAGGGTTGGACGTTTTAAGGCTAGTTAGGTTTAAGCTGAAATTTCACTTTAAGAGGGGTTTAAACAGCACCACTGACACTTATGCTGGGGATAATTATTGCTGCTACTGATACCAATGCTGGGGCTTTTTATTGCAAAAACTGGTACTGATGCTGGCAGTTCTTGGAGGGGGCTGTGTAAAACATTACAGGCCCTGGGTGGGGGGAAAGGGGGGTGCAATTCCCCATCTTTGCCCCCTTTAACCTTATCCCGGGACTGCTTCCTGTCATACAGAAAATGGTTTTAAAAAAACAGACAGCAAGATAAAATAGACATGGGTTCTAGCCTTTCCCTACTCTACTTTAAAATTTTGTTTTAATAATTTTTATGCTGCTTTCACAAAGTGTCCATTTCCCTGTGTGTTATAACATTTCCAACTGGACAGGAAATTTGTTGAAAATTCTGTAATGAAGCCCCAGAGAGCAGTAACACACAACCAGGAGTTCTGAGCCTTAAGCACCCCCCCCTCAAAAAAAAGTCTCTAAATGAATTTTAACCTCTACAACTCTAGAACATCCAGAGTCTGGAGAGGTTAAAACAAGCACATGGTTGCAGTAGCAACCATAAGCTAGTTTCCTTTTTGTGCAGAGACCTCAGGGCTTTACTGTAAAAGAGATATGGGTGGCTGTAAAGTCATCTGATCACTTTCATGTTACTCACAGGTGCTATCTCTCCCCGCTGGATGCCCCTGTTGTGATACCCAGATTCTCCTTCTCCCCCTGAGAGCCAACAACAAAGTGTCGGGATGGTAAACAGGAGGATACTGGATAATGTCCATTTTCTTCTGCAGAGTGTGAACCCAGAAGCGCTTAGTTCTGAGCATTTATGGGTTCAGAGCTGCCAAAATCCTGGCTCAAAAATCAAGTAAACAGTAGATCAAGGATAATAATGTCACTGAGATCACATCGTAAATAGCCAGATGTAGTATAAATTTTATGGAATGTATTTAGTATATAATAGACACTGCTCAAAAAAATTAAAAGAACAATTTGAAAACACATCAGATCTCAATGGGGAAAAATATGCTGGATATCTATACTGATATGGACTGGGTGATGTGTTAGGAAAGTAAGGATGCCCCATCGTTTCATGGAAATGAAAATGATCAACCTACAGAGGATTGAATTCAATGACACCCCAAAAATCCAAGTGAAAAAATGATGCAGCAGGCTAGTCCATTTTGCTGAAATTTCATTGCAGCAACTCAAAATGGTACTCAGTAGTTTGTATGGCCCCCACATTCTCTAATTCATCCCAAAGGTGTTCTATCAGGTTAAGGTCAGGACTCTGTAGGCCACTCAAGTTCCTCCACCCCAAACTCGTTCATCCATGTCTTTATGGACCTTGCTTTGTGTACTGGTGCGCAGCCATGTTGGAACAGGAAGGGGTCATTACCAAACTGTTCCCACGAAGTTGGGAGCATGAAATTGTCCAGAATGTGTTGGTATGCTGACACCTTAAAGCCGAGATCCACCCAAAAGGGTAAGTTCAGCTTTAAAGACTTGTACCCCACTCCCCATTAAGGATTGGCACCTTTGGGGAGCGGGTGCCTGAAATTGACAGGTACCCGCTCCCACTTCTTCATCTTGGAGATCGGAAGCAGAAGTTGTCCCCTCCCCGTATTCTTCTGGGACACATGACAGGTCCCAGAAGACTATGGGACCATTCAGAAAGCACAGCACTACTTGCTCTTGCACAGTGGGCACCCAGCTGTGAAACCGCAAGCTGTCACAGCTGGGTGCCCACGCCGAAGATGCCAGCACATGCCGGTGAAACGGGCTGCGGGGAGGACACCGCGGGATTGAGGGAGAGGCAAGTGGCTGTTTTTTAAAATTCAGCAGCTCCAGTCTTTCTAGCTTCTGACTTTTATTTTTATTACAGTGTGACTGTAACTCCACTTTAAGAGTTCCTTTTACTGGAACTAAGGGACCAAGCCCGACCCCTGAAAAAAAAACCCACACCATAAACCTTCCTCCACAAAACTTGGCACACTACATTCAGGCAAGTACTGTTCTCCTGGCGATCGCCAAACCCAGCCACATCAACCGGATTTCCGGACAGAGAAGTGTGATTCATCACTCCAGAGAACACATCTCCACTGCTCTAGAATCTAGTTGCGGCATGCTTTACACAACTGCATCCGACACTTTGCATTGCACTTGGTGATGTAAGGCTTGGATGAGTCTGCTCGTCATGGAAACCTATTCCATGAAGCTCTCTATGCACTGTTGTGCTAATCTGAAGGCTGTATGAAGTTTGGAGGTCTTTAGCTACTGACTTTGCAGACAGTTGGGGACTTCTGCGCACTGTGCGCTTCAGCATGCTCTGACCCCGTTCTGTCATTTTACATGGCCTACCACTTAATGGCTGAGTTGCAGTTGTTCCCAGTTACTTCCATACACTTTTGGCCATGGAGGTGATTGGAACACCTGAATCCAATGATTTGGAGGGATGTGCCAAGGATTAAATTATGTCTGATTAAATTAATTTTAGTTTATTTTATCCAGAAAATAAACAGTGATAACAGTTGTGCAAATATCGCACAGTATAAAAAATTGTAACTACTATCTTTGTTTTCCACAGGGCCTTTGCATTCATAAAATTATGATTTTTTTTTAAGTCATTTTAAAGCCAAAAATGCATATTTTAACATGTGTGAATAATTAGTAAGAGGCTATCATTTGTGGAGGGCAAAATGTGTTTTTACCAAAGAGAAGGATTCCCAAATGTCTTGGGTGTCATAGACTGCATGCATGTGGTTCTGCGGACACACAGGGAGTGTGAAGTCTGCTTTGGGAACCACAAATAGTATCCCTCTCTCAATAATCAAATAGTATGTGACACCAGGAAGAGAATAATGCTCTTTTTATAAAATGTGAAAGAAGGACAAATGATCTATGGCTGACTTTTTGATAAAGTTTATTTTTGGGGTTTGGGTCAAGTCTAATAAAGAAAAGATTAAAAACAAAAGTGTAAAAAAATGTTTATTGTAATTACAAGGGAAAAGAGAGTAACTAGTCACCTAGTAGAATGTATGCTCAGTTAGCTTGGTGAATACTTTGAAGAAGTTTTCACTATGACTAAACCTATCTACACATATTAACATTCATGTTTGGGTATGTTCTGTCAATGTCATGCCATTTTTTGGGTAGGGGGTTAGTTTCTGCTCTAAGGAATGCAGGACAAGGACAGCTCATGACTCATGGCTTCAAAAGACATCCGCAGTTGCAGCTGCACACTACAATTAGATCTTTCACAGAACCTGCTTGTTTGTGGAAGCCAGGATCAATCTCTTCAAATCAGTTTTTCTGCTTTGCCCAGCTTGGGGGTAAGCTGATGTACTCTCCCCAGAAGGCTGCTTGAATGATTGCTGTTTGATGTTTTATAACATCTGCTTGGAATGGCAAGAAGCCGACCGAGGAGGGGAAACCAAAGCTGAAGCAAGAGTCTGAATTCAGAAGCTAGAGCACAGAGCCTGGATGCCTAGTGATGGTGGAATCAGGAGCAGACTGACCATTTGGAAACTCGGGCACTGCCCGAGGGCTCAGGGTCAGTAGGGGGCCCCATGAGATGCCCCTGGTACATTTTTCATAGGCTTTTTTTAGTTTGGGCAAGGACACAGGGGCCCCATAATCCCTTATTGCCCGGGTGCCCCATGAGTTGTCAGTCCGCTTCTGGGAGGAATTGATAGACAACTTCTTTACATGTGTCTTATTATTGTAGACATTTTAGGTTGTAATTTGGCCTTTCCCACAAACCATTTGCTCAAGCAATGTTTAACCACCTTAGAGAGAGAGAGAGAGAGAGAGAGAGAGAGAGGGGTCTGTCTATTTAGGATGTGTTATCGCTTCTGATTTCAGGGGGAAGCCACCATAATTTCCATTGCAAGATCTGTTTCCAGAAAAGTGATGTATCATGGGCGCAATGGATTATTAAAATGAATGAATGTAAAGAAAACAGTAATAGGAGGCAGCATTACATCCTGAGCACAGGAGTCAGCTGAGTCTAGCAGTGCACAAGAAGAAGAGAGAATCATGGAGCAGTGGCAGAGCCTAGGAATCCATAGAAAGAACCTCTGAGCACACAGGATACAAACCAGTCTCTTTCCTCCAGGCTTTCTCTTTAGCCTTGCTTTTGAAGGATTTGTTGACCCAATGGATGTTTTGTGTGGTTAAGTGGAGATAAGCAGGAGAAGGAAAAGTGCCTAGAAGTAGAGGAGAAGAGGATGATTACCTTGTTCTTTCTAGAAATATTGGTCATCCAGGCCCATTGGACACAAGACACCTAACAGGATAATGTGGAACAGACCGCAACTTCTTCACAAAAAGGCTTGATGGAAACCAGTTACACAGCTAAACGTGTCCTTAAATCTAGGATTGCTGAGTGAGAACATATCAATTAAGGAGTACATAAAGCCAAGGAGAAGTGGATGAATGCTTTCTATATGTTAATGTTGCAAGAAGTCCTATATGAGGGATGCAAGCTGCTGTATGACCTTACTTAACTGTACAGTCATATATTCCAGGTGAGAGCACATCTGGAGGAGGGCAACTATATCACTACATAATTTTATTGGCACAAAGTGGTGAAATAAGATCAAGGGAATGAAGAAGATATTCGTATAGGCATAATATTGTGGACTGTGATTTCAGTGCACTGCGGATGGTGCACTTGTATGATTATTATTGGACTGACCACTTTATGTATAGAAAATGATGATGTTATAATATTGTGAAGCGTGGCATTTTATGGTTATTATAACCTATTTGTCCCTTTTCTTTATGTGGGTGATGATGTGGGTAGTGCACAATAGTTTCTCTGCCAGGCCATAGTTTCCTCCTCATGATATCCAAACGTGTGTATGCAGACAAAACCATGGCCTGCCAGCATCAAGGACTAGTAATTTTTTTTTGTTTTTTGCTTTAAACTTAACTTGCAATAAACTCGATATTAATTTGAATGTGTGTTTTCTTTTTACAATAGCTGTTCTTATATTTTATGTAATATGTTCCCTGGCCATTTTCATTTTCTAATGGATGGAGATGAATGAATCTGCTCAAATCTCAAGTTTAGGTTCTGTGAATGCAAGATTAGTGAGCTTTGAGGTTCACTAAGCCCGAATCTCACATGCTCTCCAGTTCATTGAACCCAAATGTAGCAAACACTATTGTCATCTATGGTAGTCAAATGTTGTAAATCAGTTCTGGACATTTTAAAGAATAATAGGCATGATATTAGAAATGTTAAAGGGCATTTTGAGTTGGACACTGCCATGGGGTAAATGTCTATGCCAAAAAACCATTTAACATAGACTGTTCAGTGAAGAATAACTTTTCAGGTGACTTCAAGGTCAAAACTGCCCAGGCTATTACAAAACAGTACAATGTACAGGTGAAACTCGAAAAATTAGAATATCGTGCAAAAGTTCATTTATTTTAGTAATGCAACTTAAAAGGTGAAACTAATATATGAGAGACTCATTACATGCAAAGCCGTGATTTGTCATAATTGTGATGATTAAGGCTTACCGCTCATGAAAACCCCAAATCCTCAATCTCAGAAAATTAGAATATTGTGAAAAGGTGCAATATTCTAGGCTCAAAGTGTCCCACCCTAATCAGCTAATTAAGCCATAACACCTGCAAAGGGTTCCTGAGCCTTTAAATGGTCTCTCAGTCTGGTTCAGTAGGAATCACAATCATGGGAAAGACTGCTGACCTGACAGTTGTGCAGAAAACTATCACTGACACCCTCCATAAGGAGGGAAAGCCTCAAAAGGTAATTGCAAAAGAAGTTGGATGTTCCCATAGTGCTGTATCAAAGCACATTAATAGAAAGTTATGTGGAAGGGAAAAGTGTGGAAGAAAAAGGTGCACAAGCAGCAGGGATTACCGCAGCCTGGAGAGGATTGTCAGGAAAAGGCCATTCAAAAGTGTTGGAGACTTTCACAAGGAGTGGACTGAGGCTGGAGTCAGTGCATCAAGAACCACCACACACAGGCGGACCCTGGACATGGGCTTCAAATGTCGTATTCCTCTTGTCAAGCCGCTCCTGAAAAGCAAACAACGTCAGAAGTGTCTTACCTGGGCTAAAGAAAAACAGACCTGGTCTGTTGCTCATTGGTCCAAGGTCCTCTTTTCTGATGAGAGCAACTTTTGCATCTCGTTTGGAAACCAAGGACCCAGAGTATGGAGGAAGAATGGAGAGGCACACACTGCAAGATGCTTGAAGTCCAGTGTGAAGTTTCCAGTTTGTGTTGATTTGGGGAGCCATGTCGTCTGCTGGTGTTGGTCCAGTGTGCTTCATTAAGTCCAGGGTCAACGCAGCTGTCTACCAGGAGATTTTGGAGCACTTCATGCTTCCTTCCGCAGACGAGCTTTATGGGGATGCTGACTTCATTTTCCAGCAGGACTTGGCACCTGCCCACACTGCCAAAAGCACCAAAACCTGGTTCAATGACCGTGGGATTACTGTGCTTGATTGGCCAGTAAACTCGCCTGACCTGAACCCCATAGAGCATCTATGGGGCATTGCCAAGAGAAAGATAAGAGACATGAGACAGTACAACGCAGAAGAGCTGAAGGCCGCTATTGAAGCATCCTGGTCTTCCATAACACCTCAGCAGTGCCACAGGCTGATAGCTTCCATGCCACGCCGCATTGAGGCAGTAATTGCTGCAAAAGGGGCCCAAACCAAGTACTGAGTACATATGCATGCTTATACTTTTCAGAGGTCCGATATATTTCTATGTACAATCCTTGTTTTATTGATTGATGATACCATTTTTCCATGTTTGCTATATGCTGTCATTATTTTTTACAGTTTCCTTTAATCCATTAAATCTATTTGAACTTGGTTTGGACTGTCATCCCTTATAGTTATTGGAACAATAACTTTCAAACAAGATTCCCGCAAGAGTTTTAAATAGTATTGGTACCATCTGCTGATGCTGCTCTGATCCAGTCTTTTTAGTCAGGAACAGAAATAGAAAGACCATGATGAACCAAGCATTCATGTTTAGCCAAAAGCTCAACCAAGGCAAATACTAGTGAATGTCAAGATCCTATCTGCATTTTCCTTCACAGTTAAGCTAAATAATAAATAATCTGTATAAATACAAGTCTAAAGCACCACATGCTTTATTCAAACAGGAGTTGAGAATACTAAAGGAGTTGAGAATTTAATAATCGTAACTCACCAGTTATTACTGTACCAAAGTATGTGCAGATGAAATAAACAAACAGGAATTTTGTTTTTCACATGATTGGATAACACTGTTCAACAGGTAAAAAGTTTTGGGCATAAAATTAGCTAATCTTACATAATTTTGGGGTGCTGAAAACGAAAATGACCCTAAAAAATGTTGATTGGCTCTAGTTTCCATGATATATTCACCCATCTAATGACGTAAGCCATTCAAAATTATGATGCAACTTCAGCTGCATATTGCGCAATTGATACTGGTGACCAATAGAAAATTGCATGTACACTGAGATGATGCAATATTAGCCTTTAATTGCATCACTTCACTGCATAAAAGCTGCAGTATCTGTAGCTGATTGTAGTTGGACAGCGTCTTTACATTTCGTTTTATGCTTATATAGGCTACTCAGTAATGCCTCGAACTTGTGTGAATAAAGCAGATAATTTCTGCTATATCTGCGGTGAAATAACTTTTATCTCACAAAAAAGGAGGATAACAGGAATGATTAAGAAAGCCTACAACTTGTATTTTGGCTGCAAGATAGGAGACCAGGACAAGAGCTGGGCACCACATATATGCTGCAATTCTTGTGGGACGGCACTGGAGCAATGGTTGAATGGAAAAAAGGCATCTATTCCTTTCGCTGTGCCAATGATTTGGAGAGAGCCAACAGATCATGTTAGTAATTGTTACTTTTGTATGGTGCCTCCAATTGTAAAAGGGCTAAATAAGAAGAAAAAGTTATCTGTGCACTATCCAAATATTCCATCGGCAATACGTCCAGTTCCTCATGGAGAGGGGCTACCAATTCCTAAAGCACCAGAATCCTTCGTGGTTGAGTCAAGTGAGGAAGAACCTGAAGCGTGTAGTCACGTGCAGTTGTAAGAGATAGCCCTTTCCTCGAATACAAGAGAAAAGCCAAGAGAAGCAAAACCGACACAAACTGAAGACAAAACTAGTGAGAATCCTAAGTATTAAAATGATTCAACTTAGCTTATGGCTATAATTTTTCTTGGTAATCCTATGCAATATATTATGCCATTTAGGCTTTGTTATGTAGTCAATATCACTTGCTTTATATTTGTGGAAAGACCTCTATCTATATAATTATTGTGCATTATGTAGTCATTACGCCTATAGTAGAAAACTTTCCGTTTACAGAAAAACTAGAGCCAATTGACAAATTTCATTGTTATATTTGAACTCAGAATGTGAAATTCATTAAGAAATGGATCCTTTTGTTTCCAAAACTGGCAAAAAATAAAAATTTGTTGAACAGTGTAATTGAAGTGATATATATACAGTATATATAAATATATATACAGAGAGAGAGAAAGAGTGAGCATGGAGGAGATCCCAGGAGACAGGCAGTTACTCTAGGAGAGATGGACAGGGCTGTAGAAAATCCTTATCCCATCAGCAGGACCGGTATCTGCTCTTTTGTGCAAGAAGGAGCAGGATGAGCACTGCCAGAGTCCTACAAAATGACCTTCAGTAGGCCACTGGTGTGAATGTCTCTGACCAAACAATTAGAAACAGACTTCATGAGGGTGACCTGAGGGCCTGTCATCCTCTAGTGGGCCCTGTGCTCACTGCACGGCACCATAGAGCTCGATTGGCATTTACCATTGAACACCAGAATTGGCAGGTCCGCCACTGGCGCCCTGTGCTTTTCACAGATGAGAGCAGGTTCAACCTGAGAACATGTGACAGACGTGAAAGAATCTGGAGAAGCCATGGAGAACGTTATGCTGCCTGTAACATCATTCAGCATGACTGTTTTGGTGGTGGATCAGTGATGGACTGTGCAGGCATATTCATGGAGAGACTCACAGACCTCTACAGGCTAGACAATGGCACCCTGAGTGCCATTAGGTATCGGGATGAAATCCTTGAACCCATTGTCAAACCTTACACAGGAGCAGTGGGTCCTGGGTTCCTCCTGGTGCACGGCAATGCCTGGCTTCATGTGGCAAGAGTATGCAGGCAGTTCCTGGAGGATGAAGGAATTGGTACCATTGAGTGGCCCCCAAGCTCGCCTGACCTAAATCCAATAGAGCACCTCAGGGATATCATGTTTCAGTCCCGCCAGGTTGTACTTCAGACTGTCCAGGAGCTCAGTGATGCCCTGGTCTGGTAGGAAATACCAAATCTGTCATCTCATTAGGAGCATGCCCCGTCATTGTCAGGCATACATACAGGCACATGGGGGCCATACAAAGTACTGAGTACCATTTTGAGTTGCTGCAATGAAATTTCAGCAAAATGGACTAGCTTGCTGCATCATTTTTGCACTTTGATTTTTGGGGTGTCTTTGAATTGAGTCCTCTGTAGGTTGATCATTTTAGTTTCCATGAAATGATGGGGTATCCTCACTTTCTTAACACATTACCCAGTCCATAGTATCAATATCCAGCATGATATTTTTCCCCATTGTGATCTGATGTGGTTTCAAAGTGTTCATTTAATTTTTTTGAGTAATATATATATATATATATATATATATATATATATATATATATATACACACACACACACTACACAATTGTGTATATAATTATATATTCTTTTCTTTGACATTTGTTTTACAACAAATGTTTATCTCTTCCTTTTAACAGTTGGTGCCAAGAATACTTCTTTCTTTCAAATCAACATTACAAAAAAATATTTACGAAGCACTAAACTGCCAGTTGCTCCTGAAGAGAATGCTAAAAAGTTTAAATGAACTGTTTGCAGCTAGTGAAAGTACACATTTTATACAATCATTAAAATGTAATAAATAGAAAAAACAGGTGTGTGCTAAATTTTAATTTGCATAAATTGCAAAATACCTATCTTGTAATTAATTTATTTACATTGCACCCCTCATTAAATCCGGCCATAGACAGGATGGGATCATGAGATTCAAACCATGCATGGGCAGGTTAAATGTACCCAAGTTGATCGATCAAATGTACCCAAGTTGATTGGGTACAACCAGCCTGTCAGATTTTAAATGTGATTATTGCTAGCTATTATAACAGCTAGCAGTAATTACTTTGTTCTTTCGGTGGGGACAGCTCCCTCCAAGAGAACCATAGTCGATCCATCACAAGCTGCTTGCAGCTCACCCAATGGGCAGACTATATGGAGAGATATGCCCACCTGAACCTCCTGTTGCTGCAACCGAAAGTCATTCATTTAGTGATGGCATTACTACTGACACTGAATGACAGGTTCCAGCTTACTGCTATATTTGGTCAATGATATCAGCCAGCATCATGTTGGCATTAAACAGCCTGCCCAGAAGCTCTCATTTCAGGCAGGTGGTTGTGTTTGTCAAGGCTAATCAGTGGGGCATTGCTCATTTTGATTAATATTGGATTATATCAGGGAACTTTTTTTAAATAAATAATTTTCCTAGGGTATGGATGTTGCTTTTTCCTATTTCAATCTTTTTATTGAATAAGTAGCAATGGGTACTATGTATCCTATACTCATCTAGGGGCCTCTTTATTTTATTTTAGGGGACTTCGAAATTCTGATACATTTCTCCCTGAAGACCCCCCACAGGGGGGATATGGGCAAAGCAAGATGTCTTCCTATGGTACCCTCTCGATGTTAAGGACATGTGGCTTGGTATTTTTCAGTAGAGAGAGCACATGCTTGATGCCCCCTCCTGTCTTTTCCCTCCAGGCTGCATGCCTGAAAAAGTGACTATTGTGTATGTGACGGAGGGTAAGCGGGCAAGAACACACAAGGCGGATGGCAAACACACAAAGCTTTATTGAGACAAATGACAGTCACTCAATAGGGGGATTGCCGGGAGTGGGACAGCGCCCAGTATAGGAAATAGCAAGGAGAGGGCCCAAATACTTGTAGTCCAGCCCCAGGGGCAAAGTTAAAGTCTCTACAGCAGTTTGTAATTCAAACAGGGAGGTGAAGAGGGAGTACAAGAACAGTTCAGGGAAAACAGGGGAGCATAAACTCACGGATCCGACAGGGATGTCCTGGTTCACAACGGACGGCAGCAGGGGCGACCCTGCTCAGCACATAGCAACAGCGGGTAGTTCTAGCACACAACAACAGCAGGTAATTTGGGCCCCAGAGTATTGGGCAGAGTATCCTGGGGCCCACAGCAGATAGTCCTGACCCAGGGTATTAACAGGCTGTCAGCGGTACTCCCAGCCCTGGAGTATTAGCAGTGTCAGCGGTACTCCCTGGCACAAAGTGGGTAACAGGCAAAGTACATCTGGGCACACATGGTAGGTAGTTTCCAGGGGCAACCAGCAGACAATGTGCGGGGACACTCATGGTTTCAGGGGCGGCAGCAGCCAGTAGACAGGGACCCGCACAGCGGTCAACTTCCCAGAGACACAGCAGCAGTATGCAGGGGTGACTTCTCAGGCACACAGCGGCAGCAGGCAGGTGTAATTCCCAGGCACACAGCAGGCACAGTTCCCTGCATCTTATAGTTAGTCTCAGCTGGGAGTGACTGACTGACTTCCTCCCTCTCTAGCTCTCCCATTCAACCTGAGACCATATGGCCCTGCAATTGTCCCCACCCCAACTTCCTGCTAAGAAGTGGCCTGGACTGGTTTTCCCCAGCCACACAGAAAGCCATGCTGTGTTTGTTCTATACTGAGATGCATCCCATCCCCCCCCCTCTTGTGAGGCACAGGACTTCAGACAACACAAAAAAAAAATATATTTCTGCTGTCCATCACAACTCTTCCCCCTTTTTCATACATGTACCTGCACAAGGCCTTAACAGGCTTTGTGCATGGTACAGGTAGCAGTTTCCCAGCATAACCATCTAAGAGTCCATATAACGACTTGTTATTTGGTGGTCAAGGGTGTATTGAAGCTCATTCCAGCAGGGCAACCTGTAAGCGTATGGAGATTGCTGGCCTACGGGCGCATTTGAATGCCAGGGAGGATAGCTGGGGCTACTGACATTACCTCTCCACCAAAGGGAAGCTGTGGGGTTCTTCCTACACCCCCTAGGACAATTGGCCTGCGTGTGCCCCCTCTGTTTGCAAGTGTGACATTGGGGCTGGTGGGTCCTTCTGGTACCCCTCCACCTGTTTGGAAGACCGTAGGAGGCTCCCCAAAACCTTGGGCCTTCAGGAGGGGTTACATGTGGCCGTACATAGCTAACAGGATAAGCCATCGACAACTGGAGGTCTGGCCTCAACTCTGTTCTAGCCTTTTTATTTCCCCCCAGATAGTGGTTCTGGGTCCCCCTCTCCAAAAAATTGGCAATCAAGGTCCCCAAGATCGTTCCCCAGCAGAATGTCGGCTGGCAGGCCTGGCATTACCCCAACCGGGGAAGGTTTTTCCCCAAACCCGCAATCTAGCTGAACCATAGTCCCCGGGGTATGTTTCCTGGCACCCCCTGCTAGCTCAATAGAAAAGTCAGGGTCCTTTTTGCTCACTGCGGGATCTAATACGCAGGGGTCACCAGGCGTCAGGAACGTACCTGTGTCGCAGAACCCCGTAGCCTTTCTGCCATCGATAGAGACCTCCTGCAGGTGCTGCTGCCTTTTCTCAGGGTAGCTTGTGGTAAGCGGGCGAACTCCGTAGACTGCTAGAGGGGTGTCGATTTCTGTCGGAGGCATCCATTCATTTGGGGAAGGAGTGAGGCTCCACCCTCCTGGCACATCGTGGTCAGGGCGAGTGGTTTGGGGGGGGGGGTGGATGTTCTTGGAGCATCTAGCCTTAAGATGCCCGGGTTGTCCACATGCATTGCATCGGCGTTCCATCATGACCCTGGGCCGTGCGACCGTACTCATGGGTGCGGTATGGCTTTGCAGGGGACAGGCACCACCCAGGGTCCCTACGGGTTCCATCACCAGTTGTTTCCAGTGGGGCTTAATTGTGAGCATTTCATCAGCTAGCGCAGCGGCCTTATCTAGGGTGGCTGGACTTCACTCCTTCACCCACTCCGTGACCTCAGAGGGGCATTTGTCATAAAATTGTTCCCCCAACTTCCTGCTAAGAAGTGGCCTGGACTGGTTTTCCCCAGCCACACAGAAAGCCATGCTGCCTTTGTTCTATACTGAGATACATCCCATCCCGTCCCCCCGTCCCCCCGTGAGGCACAGGACCTCAGACAACACAAAAAAAAGAATATTTCTGCTGTCCATCACAGTGGATTTTTAGGTAAAACTCCCATCATTTTTTTGGGAATCCCTAAAAATTTATACCAGATCCTCACCAAGGATAAGGGTCTAGTATGGATTTTGAGAAGGACCCCATTATTTTTTATTGAAGTAGTTATTAATGGTAGTTATCTAGTCTTAGGCTGGCCATACACGTATAGAAGAAAAATCGTACTAAAATTCTTTGAATATTTGATGAATGGATGAATGTTGTATGAAAATTGTCTTTTTCTTTTAACATTCGACTTTAAAATGAATGTAATTTCTGAATGACAACCACATACACTGGCCAAAACTTTGTTTGATTGAGAAAAGTTTTCCTTCCTGCCCCTTCGAAATTTCCCATCACTGCTGTTGAAACATCTATTTGACCCCACTAACGATTAGAAAATCAAATGAATATTCTTGAATTAAATTCTATACGTGTATGACCAGCTTAAGTGTAAAAATAGCTCTGTTACTGCTACCTTTTACTGCCTAGGACTGCAGCATGATTTACTAGCTCTATTTCTCTAGGGTAGGAGGTGTCTGTAGCAATTTAGCACACAGGGAAAAATAGCTAATCTGCTAAAAGCTCTAGCTTACATCTTCAGTTGGGTGCAAGTGCCTTATTCTGCTGAGAGGTGGAAGGTGCTGGCCCTAGAGGGAAAAATCTTTTTTTCTCAATCCTTGGGTTTTGACTCTGGAGTGGAATTCAACCATAGTGTTTTTTTTACACAATATATATCTGAGTGCCAAGAGACAGGGTAGTGACCAGAAGTGATAGTAGATGGTCATCAGTTGCATTGAGTATGTTGACTCCAAATAAAAAAGGAACTTAAGCATGTAGAATAAAAGAGGAGTGGGCTCCTCCAGACAGTGTGCTTGTGAACTGTGTGGAATTTTTCCATGGCTTACCTATAACTGCATGTGTTATACAACACATCTCAGGTCCCTGTTTGATTATTAGGCTGCAATACTTTTATTCAAACTCATCTTAGAGGGTCTAACCTTCGCACCACTTCCAGCTATTTGTGATTAATAAATGCAGAGTTGCAAAAGTTGTAGAAAGCCATTTCTTAAGGTTTGGTGGAATAAATTGTTTTCTAGGGAAAGCTTTAGACTGGTGTCTTCCTGGTAATTACTAATATCAGTAGTAGCATTATTAAAGCAGTCTAAGGGTTCCTATTATATTTTTGCAATCCATTAAGCCATATGACAGTTCATACACTATTCCTATGCTGTCCATTTTTTTGTAAGTACTTGTAGCAGCAAGATGAAAAGGGAAAGCCAGAGATTTTAGCCTCCTGTCTTGTCTAAGCCATCTCTTCTTGGTGTGTCACTCTATTATATTAGGTTCTATATTGTTTTTGATGCCAGAAAGGTTTCTATTATTATTATTGTGCTTAAAGTGGAGCTGCACCCAAAAGGGAAAACTTTAAAGACTGGTCTCCTGCTCCTCATTAAGGGTTGGCACCTTTGGGGAGCAGGTACCCGAAATTGACAGGTACCTGCTCCAACTTCCACTGTGATTGCCTAGATGATTGGAAGCAGAAGTTGTCCTCCCCCCCCTCCCTCCTCATAGTCTTCTAGGACATGTGACAGGTTCCAGAAGACTACGTGACCATTCATAAAGCGCAGCGCTACTCGCACATGCTCAGTGGGCACTCAGCTATGCAGCCACAAGCTGTCACAGCTGTGCCCACACTGAAGATGCCAGCGCTGGGAACTCCAGACAGTCGGTGAAACGGGCTTCGGGGAGGACACCGCAGGATCAAGGGACAGGTGAGTGGCTGTTTTTTAAAAGTCAGCAGCGACAGTTTTTGTAGCTTCTGACTTTTATTTTTTTGAGTGTGACTGGAACTCTGCTTTAAGTGCAATTAACCCTTAAAGGGCAATTCTACTTTTAAAAAAGTTGGGAGCAATTTCCCCCTCCCCACAACTAATGTCCAGAATGCAAAACTGACATGAGGGAAAGTAATTCTAAATCATGAGGAAAACTAATTCTTCAGTCCTAGAATTAACCCTTAGACCAGACTATTGTAGTTTTGAGAGATTAGTTAATAGCTAAAACAAAAATCCCTATATATTCATCAAATTCAAGAAGAAAATACTTATGTTATTAATGTTATTTTCAGTAATGTGAGCAGAAATACAATGTTGCTACTATAGCACAATCACTTAATGCATATGTTTACTTTTCTGAAAAGTCTGCATGTCAGTCCTATGCTTGATGGAGCACAACATCAGATTTATGGGATTTTTTTTAACATAATACTATTCCAGCTTTTTATTGCAAAAGTAATTGACAGTTTTCACATTTATTTACACCATTTTCACTCAATATGCATCTAAAATTACATTTCTTACCATATACATATAGAAAAGTAACAATCTACATTATAAGGCAGTGAATAGTAGGTACCTGTGGTGACAACTACCCATGCCATTTCTCCATTGTGTCACCTGTTCACATAAGTGGAATCAAACTGAACAATGAAAAATCATTTTCTCTTTCTATGCAGTTTACATTTTACATAGTCTGAAATAAAGATATAGAATACTATATATCAGAAAAGAAAAATGTTGCAAAAGTTTTAGCCTCTGTTTGCATCTTTACCGTTTCAATGGCTGAAGTCTGGTTTATGATGATATTTGAAAAGCAAAACATTTCTCTTAAAGCAATTTCAAAATGATAAAAAATCATATTTAAAAAAATGTTCTTAATGCCTTGGTTGTAATTGATCTGATTAAAAAAAAATTTGATACATGGACGAATGAATGTTTTGCCAATGCTGGAGTTATAATGCGCAAATGCCACCCTGCTACTACTGTGATAGTGAAGAAAAAAAAGAAAAAAAAAAAAAAAAAAATATATATATATATATAATTATTGCCAAAATATATAATAGGCTTGCTGCTAATCACTGAAATGTGTTCCCATACTTAATAGAAATGAAAAAGTGTAGCATTGCCCACTTAAAAAAAACAAACTGAGTAGTGGTGGAAACCCCCTATGTGAATCACCAGAATGTTGTATCCAACTTATACAGCTGAAACCAGGGGCGGACTGACCATTTGGAAACTCGGGCACTGCCCTAGGGCCTGGGGTCAGTAGGGGGCCCCATGAGATGCCCCTGGTACATTTTTCATAGGCTTTTTTGAGTTTGAGCAAGGACACAGGGGCCCCATGATCCCCTATTGTCCGGGGGCCCCATGAGTTGTCAGTCTGCCCCTGCCTGGTACCTTTTTCATAGGCTTTTTTGAGTTTGGGCAAGGACACAGGGGCCCTACTGCCCGGGGGCCCCATGATTTGTCAGTCCACCCCTGGCTGAAACCTCAATAACTGGTATATAAATCAAACAAAAAACTAAGTGTACTGCAAATGTGATACACATAAATGAATATATACAGTATATTGTGCATAAAAGAACACCATAAAACTACAAAGTGCTCTTTGTGCAATAGTAAATAAACTTAGCACATGTGATACTAAACAGCACTTCAAAACAATTTCTTGCTATATATATATATATATATATATATATATATATATATAATATAGAGAGTTATAGTGAGAACCTCCGTTGTGTGAATACAAAGTCAATACAAAAAGTCAATACATTAAAAAACTGTAAGGTGACCTATGGGCAAATCAAGTAAATGTAGCCCCTGTGATAACAAACAGCACTGCAAAAATTTTCATATATATTTTATATATATTTATATATATATATATATATATATACATACACACACACACACAACATATGTGAATGATGGTGAAAACCTCAGTTTCTGTGAGTATAAAGTGAATACAAAAATGTCTAACTCTAAAATAAAATTAGTGTCATGAAAAACAGTGAATTTAAAAATGTGCTGCTGAAACGAATATGTATCCAATAACACTGCACTATGTGGTATCCACCACCAGCAATCCTTTGTACTCACCTCCATTTTAGACCTCAGAGGGCTACTGCACGCCTTCCCCACCCTAGGGGCAAATTCACTGGTATTCTGCTTCACCATGTGCCTCTGCTTCAGTAAGATGGATCCTCCAGCAAACAAGGCTTAGATGGAATAAAAAAAACCATCATAGTGTTTTACCGTTTTATACTCACATGGAACAGTGCGTTTAAACCATGCACATGGATATACGGCTTGTAGGTATACTATATGATGTCCCCCTTCAGAAAAATCAGGAAATTATCATCTCCTTCTAACCATGCATTCCAACCATACTTCATTTTTGGCTTGACTCCACCTCCAGCTACTTTCGTCACTGGTCATGTGACTTCTTCATGTGTTATATATCACAGTTGCAGTACACTTAGTTTTTTTTTTCTTATATACCAGGTATTAAGGTTTCAGACATTTAAGTTGGATACAACATTCTGATGATTCACATTCACAATGCTCAAGTTAGCTTACACAAATATCTTTATTAGTATAATATATTTAAAGTTTAATATAACACTAAAAAATGGGTTTAGAATGCAAGACATGTTCTTAAATTACAAGTAAACATTGATTTCTTGCATATGTATGTGTATCTACCCAATTAAGAAATCAAAACAGAGAAAAAAAGGAAAATTCATTGCCTCTAGTCTTTGGAAGTCACTCCATGCTATATATAAAGTCCAGACAAAATCACTTTCATAATTATTGATTTGTTTACTTCTTTCTTTGAACCTAAAATAATTACTAAGACTATAGAGTTGAACACAGTGTAAGGAAATTCAACTGGGAGCAAGTTATACAATGTTTTTGTGTTCTCTCTGCTGGATACTGTATCTTAAAGCAGTACTGAGGCCTCAGGATGTCAAAATAACAGCTGGAGCAGAGAAGTAAGAATTTAACTATATTTTTCCACTAGATATACAATGGTCCCTGAGATTGTTTGACTTAAAGCTCTCCATGGAATTGCTCTTGAACTGCAGTGGAAGCCTAAGGCTTGACTGTATCAGTAAGAAAAGAGAATTTGATCGATGTTGGTTGTTGTTGTTTCCTTTGGTTTTCTTCTTATTTTATTGTTTGGCCTCTGATTCTGAATAAAACTGCTATTTTGATATGTACTTTAACCTTAGTATGTAAATAGACCATTATTTTACACACCTTGTATTTAGAATTATTTTTTTCTAAAAAAATCACTATATTTCACTATTTCACAGCCAAAAGCAAAATCCTTTTTAAATAAATTCTTGTTTTGCAGTGATGTTGCTCTTTTTTAATTAGTTTCTAACAGTTTTAGTCCATTCCTTTTGGCACATAAGAATTAGCTTTATTGTTGATCGATATTTTAAACCCTTAATTACAAAGGTAAAACTAATCTCAATGTCTAAACCTAGCTTTGTAGCTTTAGCATGTGATCGTAAAATTCTACACATCTCTGCAAATACTTAGTATAGTCAACTGAATAATGCTTAAAAAATGATTGGGCCTTCATTTGGTGCTAAATGTTAATCTAAGTAATTATTTTTAAAGCAAAACTGGCCAAAACTTTAGCTGTATAATAAATTAAAAGAAATATCCCTGTGCTATCCCTAAGAATGTACCCTATATAATCTAATGTGTTTACATGCGAATTGGGAGCAGCTAAATCACTAAAGTGAAATCACAAAACATGAAAAAATACATTTATAATACAAAGTGCAGTGCTCCTTAAAATAAATGTGCAAATTATCTTATGTATATACACATATAAATAAACATAAATACAAAACAATATTGTTAATCCATATTGTGCATCCACACACCAATAAATACACTTTTGCCTTAAACACAACAAGGCAAATCAACATTAACAGTTTCCATGTGAATTAAAAAAAAATTTGCAGCCTCTCAAAAGAGACTTCCTTTTCACCAATTTCCAAGTGTCCTGAAGACTTTCACCCAAGTGCAATATCAGGTGTTCTCTCACCTATTGCATTGGACCTGTGATAACAAAGGGTCATATAGAGCTTTATATCACAGTCTTCACAAGTTCCCTCCAGAATCCAGATCTGCTTGCAAACATTACTCCAGGACATATAAACTCATATAAACTCTCTATTTACTTATGTGTTTATTTGACCCAGAGCTCACCCCAGTTTTGGGCAGGTTCAACTACAGTACTTCTTCCCATCGAAATTGGCTTGTTAGAGTTGGCTGCTGGCTCCAACATGGCGCAGGCTGCAGTTACACTGCTGAACTCTTTTTTCCCACTCTCCCCTGATTATTTGGATTCTGGTCACTCTCCCCCCACACCTCTACACTCTGATACTGATCTGGACTCAAGTATTAGATTTCTACCCACCAGAGCTGATCTAGAGGGATATACTGCCAGAATATTGGATGCAGATTTCAAACATTTACCTCCCAATACTTTTCAGGTGACCCACTGCCCATGCTATCTTAATATTTGTGAATAATTCACAGGGCATCATAATCTTAGATGTAGATTGCAACCTTCACTTAGACCTGCTGCAGGGTATATCCAGTAGAAGATCTAATATTAGATCAAAAGACCTTGTAAAACTTAAGCCATAGATGGATCAAATCTAGGTAGGTAGGTTCAGCAGGTACTGGCTGAGATTTGATCCATCTATGGGCAATCTGATTGCAATCAAGTAGATCCATCAATCGACAACCAGCATGTTGGATTTTTAGCATGGGATTATTGTCAGCAGCTATAACTGCAAGCAGTGATCATTGTATTCTTCCCAGAGGGATGGCTCCTTGCACCACCCTGCTGGGAGAACACAGTAGCTCTGCAGGAGGGATTCCATCATCAACACTGATTGTGTTGATGGGGTAATTGAATAATTTTGTTACCTGTAACCCGTAGTTGCAGGAAAGAAAATAACATAATCTATGGCTTGCCTTTGATGTAAACTGGCCCAGTTACAGTTATTCATTTTAAGGAGGATATTACATCCCACAGACAGGGATTTCTCATTTTACTCAGTAGCTCATGATATTCACAGTAACTAATTGTATAGTTCTTTTGCAATGACTTCTTGATGCACTCCCGACAGCCAGTATTGGTGCTAAAGTGTGGTCAGATCATTTTCCCTTTTTTTCCATGATTCCGATCTAAAAACTTTCACATGGAGATTGAACAACAATCTACTATGATATTTGTGTTGCTGAGATCAAACACTTGGTTTTAGGTTTCTGCCTTACTCATATGTAGATAATACTTCCCCACTGATCCAGTGGGACTCTCTAAAATGCATTCTTCATGGCTAATGTTGGGCGTGAGATTCGAGTTGAATGTAAGTTTGACTCAAACACAAGAGTGTTTGGTCGGCGAACACAAGAGTGGTAAGGGCATCCTGCGGGCTATTCTCTTACCAAGCTCCACAATGCACTGTGCTCTGACAGTGCATTGTGATTGGCCAAAGCAATGCACCTGACCACAGATCAGGTGCAATGGCTTGGCCAATCACAGTGCATGATGACGTCACAAGGGGTGGCATCACCGGGTGGCCCTGCCCCTTAGATATTTAAGAACTGTCAGGCCGACATAGCTTTCAGATGGCCGGAAGCTAGCATCGAGAGCGCAGCTTTTTTTTTTTCAGGTCGAGGTCAGGGCATCTTGATTGGCATTGGATCTACTTCAGGGGACATTTTTTTTTTTAATAAAGGACTTTTTTAAACACTGTCTTATGTTATTTTTTACACTTCACCTTTTTTTGTAAATGTGTAAGGGTACCATGTACCCCACTCTCATTAACATGAGGGGGTGGGATCTAGGTCCCCCTTGTTAAAGGGGGCTTCCAGATTATGATAAGCCCCCACCCACAAACCCCCACAACCACCGGCCATGGTTGTGGGGAAGAGGCCCCCCCCTGCCCCATAGCACACTCCATGTTGAGGGCATGTGGCGTGGTATGTTTCAGGAGGGGGGGCACTCACTCGCCCCCTCCTTTCCTGACTTGCCAGGCTGCGTGCTCAGATAAGTTGTCTGGTATGGATTTTGGAGGGACCCCCATGCCATTTTTTTTTAAAATTTGGCACAGGGATTCCCCTCAAAATCATGCCAGACCCTAAGGGTTTGGTATGGATGCGGGGGACACAACATAATTGTTTTGCTAATTTGTTAGTTGCTGACATTTCTTTTTACATTCAGCTGTCAGTGGGAAACCCTGCTGACAGCTGAAATATTAGCCCTTTCATGCCTAAGGGTAAAACCAATCTTAAAGCCTAAGCACAATTTTGCAACTTTGACATGTGTTAGCAAAACTGTACATATCATCACCACTACTTTGTGCATCCAAGTGAATTATACCTTGTTTTTTTAAGGACAAATTTGGATTTCATTTGTTGGTAAATGGTAATGGATATCTCCTGATTTTTTATTATCAAAGGAAAACTGACCCAAAATAGTGAAAAAATAGTTTTTCTTTAATTCATTTGTGTATTTTTTGCTACTACCATAACCAACCGCCAAAGAACAACCCGAAATAATTTCTACTGCTCCTGGTGATCACAGTGATACCACATATGTGTATGTTAGTTGTTGTTTGTACCCGTAGTACAGCCCAGAAACAATAGTGCACATTTTGCTTTTTTTTATCCTGCCACTAACTGACACTGATACTAATTTCAAAATTAAAGATAAAAATACTGACAACAAAAATACGGATCTGACCCTTGACCCTGACCTTGACCCTTGACCCTTGACCATGGCACTGACCTAGATCAAACCATGATCTAGGTATTTATTTAGTATTTTTATTTATTTATTTAATTTACAAACACTTTTGTTTCTCTCTGAAAGGACAGAGAAAGATACAATGTATCTCGCTCCTCTCGCTCCTCCGTTCAGAGAGAGAAAACAAGGGGGGCGGGCTTCACAATGACTGATCACTGTGATATCCAATCTAAGGCTGTGATCACAGTGATCATGTATCCCTGAATCGGGACCTGGAGTTCTCACTCACTTTATGCTGGGAGCATGCTGTGTGGTGCACTCCCAGCACAAAGACAGGTATGCAAATTAGCAGCCCCTCGGAAGAAAGCCCAGTCCAGTGGGGCCACTAATTTTCTTACTCTCGGCGCCAAGGGGGTAAAGAATGTTTTCACTACTAAAATACTGCATGACCTAATAATATAACTCATGCGGTATTTTAGTAGTATGCGTTAAGATATCACTTAGTGAATTGTCCCGTCTCGAAGGTCGAATGTTGGGCTGCGAACTGAACAGGAGAGTTTTCAGCCCATCACTATTCGTGGCATATTTATCTTTCATGGTTACATACAAGAGAGACTGATGATTTGTTTTGTAAGTTCACTAAATTAAACGCATAGCATTGTACTAGTGGCTCTGCTCTTATTTTGCAAAACTCACCTCACTATGGAATCAGCTGCTAAAGATACTAGACTAACCATATTTTCTGGGCAATGATTACTTTTTGTGTCTTTACTATTAATAAAATAACAAGTGTTGATCCAAAAATAATTGTGTGTCTTGTGAGCTGCTTTGGATTACCTTAATTAACAGCTGCTAACACCATAACACTCTCATTTAAATGTGTTCCAATACCAAATAAACAAAAAACAGTGCAGCACTAATTGAAATACAATAAACCATAAATGTGAACAAATGTGCGAGGGTCCTCCAGTTCCCATACAATACAAAAATATGTGTAGATTCCATTTTATACATTCCGGAAATCATGGAGTACTTTCTACTGGATCATTTGACCTTACAATAATGTATGGTCAAATAGTGCTTTTTATCAATCATTCTTGCATATTCTCCCTTTCTAATGCTGGGGAGCCGACTGAACAAACTGTGTTTTGAAGTGTGTGTTTCAAACAGTTCTATATACCTATACCTATTCTTCCACTCAGAGTGCATGTAAAATAACAAAAAAAACACATAGTGCCTTATCCTTAAAGTAACATCATTTTCTTGCAGGTTATACTACTCACATAAAGAATTATCAAGCTTGCCTTTATTTGCATTTAATGAAAATTAACGTGCAATGCATGCCACCTTCAGCAGATGTGTACTCACTTTGCCCTTGTTGGATGACACTGAAGGACTATACTAAGGGGAGCAGCTGGTATCAGGTTGTTAAAACCAACTTGTGAGCACCACGTAGCGATTTCTGCACATTATTGAAGGCATTGTTTTTGTGTTACAAATGTGAATTTTTAATGTGGCAAATTTGGAAATAAATATTTTAAAGGGATAAAGAACTATTGAACTTTTCTGCTCCTTTTCATGTGGCTGAGTGTAGGAGAGGACTGGAAAGTACCCTAAGAAAAGGATGCCAATATAAAGGATTGCCAAATATACGATCCAGGAGAGGGGACACTTGATGGAAGGGGACATGGTCTGAAATCATGATCTTATAATGCATGATATAAACACATGTACTTATGAGTAATAGTCTTCACAGCTTTATTACTTGTTTGTGGTTAAGGATAAGACAATATGTATTTATCTTGTATGATGACTGAGCGGAAGAAGCAGTGGAAAAGGATTTAAAGCAACAGCACCGTAAGTATTAGATTGATCCATGTGATCCAGAAAACTATTAAGTAGCATCTGGAGTTGATTGGAGCTGGCAAATAAAGGGACCAGGTGAAGGTAACATCTGGTGAAGGTAACATGCAGTGTATGTTAATTTTCATTAAACACAAATAAAGGCACAATCAATAATTTTTTATTTGAGTAGGAAAGCCTAAAATGAAAAGGCGTTTCTTTAAAGATAAGGCTCTATGGGTTTTTTTATTTTACATGCACTCTGAGTGGAAGAGAAGCACACACTACATCACACAGTTTGTTTGATCAGTTCCCCAGCATTAGAAAAGGAAGATATGCAAGGCTGATAAAACCGCTATTTGACCATACAAGATTGTAAGGTAAAATGACCCAGGTGAGAATACACCTTGACTTTTATTTACCGTATTTTCCGGCGTATAAGACGACTGGGCGTATAAGACGACCCCCCTACTTTTCCTGTTAAAATATAGGGTTTGGGCTATACTCGCCGTATAAGACTACCCCCCTCTTCCAACCAATCACGGCAAGCAATGTACCAGTATTTTCTGTGCACACTGTGCACACTGCATACAAAGCCTGCTTGGATTGGGTGGGTCAGCTCTCCCTGCCTGCCCAGCCCTGCCTGTCTCCAAGATACCATAAATTGCACAGAACTGCCACAGACATTATAATATTAATAATTACCGTATCTCATAGCAGTTAAGGGGACAAGGTCGGATGCAGCAGTACCATACCGGTACTTCCGAGCTGACACTTCTGCACATGTCTAGGGCAGCAGTAGACGATCACTGATCACCATTCCTCGCAGAACTGCATGAGACGTCGGATGCAGCCGTTCAGTGCTCGATTGATCGTGACTGAAACTGTGACATGTGCAGAATCACTGTGTATCCCTTCTCTGCATATCACAGTTTCAGTCAAGCTCAATCGAGCACTGCTGCATCCGACGTCTCATGCAGTTCTGCGAGCTACGGTGATCCGCGATCGTCTACTGCTGCCGAAGACATGCGCAGTAGCGTCAACCCGGAAGTACGGTAAGGTTTCAGCACAGCACCCGGCGTATAAGACGACCCCCGACTTTGTAGACGATTTCCAGGGGTTAAAATGTCGTCTTATACGCCGGAAAATACGGTATGTATTTTATTTATTTAAGGTACTTATATAGCACCATTTTTTTTACACAGCTCTGTACATATATTCACATCAGTCCCTAACCCTCAAGGGGCCTACAATATAAGGTCCCTAACTTCCATTCATACATACACATACTAGGGCCAATTTAGACAGGATCCAATTAACCTACCAGCATGTCTTTGGAGTGTGAAAGGAAACCAGAGTACCCAGAGGAAACCCACACGGGCACAGGGAGAACATGCAATCTGCAGGCATGGTTGGGATTTGAACCAAAGACCCTAGTGGTGCCAGGAGGAAGTGCTGACCATTTAGCCACTGTGCTGCCCACTGTAACTTCTTGAACATATAAGAAGGAATCCACGCAAGCACACAGAGTTTTTTGAAGAGACATTTATTTTTTAAGTATATGGGAACCGGAAGACCATCCACATTTTTTCGCACATTCTTTCACATTTATTGTTTATTGTATTCCAGTTAGTGCAACAAGTGTGGATCCCGTTTAGCTAGACAACAACATCCCCATCAATGCAATCATAACATCCTGCCTATTAGAGCTACTTCCTGAGCTTTAGTGTATAAGAATTCAGACATTCTTAATATTTAAAAAGACTATTACTCCAAGATATATAGCATAAATCATAACTTTGGTCCACCTGCTAATGATACCAAATTAGAAAAAATATCCGATTATCTGAGCAAGTTACCAACCATCCCAAATGGAGACCTGTCCTCCTTAAATGCTCATTTTTCTTTGGATGAACTGCAAACTGTTATTAAGCAAACCTCTAATGGAAAGACGCAGAGGCCAGACAGCTTTACCAATAGATTTTAGAAATAATTCCTACTGGAAATTAACTCATTTTCTAATCAAATACTTCAATGCCATCTCTCCTGGATGTCCTTTCCCACTGCAGGCATTGAAAGCACATGTATCAGTTATTCTAAAGGAGAAGATAGCAGAGACCCAGGGAGCTATTGCCCTATTTCACTACTGATTGGGGACATCAAACTGTACCCTGAACTTATTGCGACTAGCCTAATGCTCTTGTTTCCATCTCTCATTCATGTTGGGCTTTGTGTCACATAGGAGAGCAAGGGATAACACCCTTAAACCTATACATTTAATACACAGTGCTTGATCTTGGGAGGTCCTGCTCTGCTTACTGGCAGTGAATGCTGAAAAAGCCTTTATTCGGGTGGACTGGGACATCCTCTGACTGGCCATGATGTAGAAAGAATTTGAGTATTCTTTTGTAGCATAAATCTTAGTGTTATATACCACACCCCCAGTCAGGGTTAAGGCTCCTTGTCTTCCAGTTTTTCTATCACAAATGGGACTCGCCACGGGTGTTCATTATCCTCCCTCTTATACAGTATGTGTTGAAGATGGAACACTGGGAAATTGCTTTGCAGAACAATCCTAATATTAAAGTGACTGGAAACTCCCCCAAAAAAACATAAATGGAACATTTCATATAACTAAGAAAAACAGCACAACTCACGTGCCCATAGAATAACAGGGAAAAAGGCAGACTGTCAGCTGTAATCCTCCTTAATCTCAGACTGTAAAAATACCCTGCTAAAAAAAGTTGTCACCCTCTCCTTTGATTGACAAAGAGGCAGAGGAAACTCCCTCTTGGATTGTAAACTCCAATGATCAGGGCCATCCTAACCCTCTTGTATTGAACTGTATCATTGTTGTATTGTTTCCCTTTATATTAGAAAGTGCTGAGCAAACTGTTGGCGCTATATAAATCCTGTATAATAATAATAACTCATGCATGAGTACTTGTGGTGATGGCATTTCTGCATTTGCCTCAGCCTTACTAAGTACGAAGCAGGAAGAGTGTTTAAGTGGTTGTAAATCCCATTCTCATCAATAGTAAAAATGTATGCTTTGTAAAAATTAAAATCTCATTATCTGTACAGCACTTTGTAATTCTCCTGGCCTGTAATAGCCTTGTGAAGGTTGCCAGTCTGTGGGTGTGTCCACGGGCCAGAGGCGGAGTTATGACATCACTGACTCTCCTCCTTCCTGAACAATCCCCTCACGGCACGGGAACAGATGTTAGATGTGCACAGGCACAGCGGGAGTGCAGGGCACATCTGTACCTGAGCCGTGGCGGAAGTGTACAGGAGAGAGGAGAGTCAGTGATGTCTTTGCCTCCCTAACTCCGGCCCGTGGACACACCCATGGACCGGCAACATTCATAGGACTGTGACAGACAAGGAGAATGGCAATGTGAGGTACAAATAATGCGATTTTAATTTTTACAAAGCAACGTATAAAAAGATGCATTTTATTTACTATTGACAAGAATGGGCTTTACAACCACTTTAAGGGTCTGCAGCTTGAATCTCTGGAATATAAGCTCACTCTAGATGCAGATGATCTGCTGTCCAATATGATTAAAATGGATGTCCTACCCAAATTTTTATACTTATTTCAGACAGACCCTGTACTTTTACCAAGAGCTTTCCTACAAAAAAAAATCAGCACCTTGTTACTATATTTATCTGGCATAGGTCCGGCCCTAGGGTGAGGTATTCATTTTTGACACTATTGTCAGGGAGCGAGGAGCCAGACACACAAGGGGGTGCAATTAAAGGTAGGTTTATTTACACAGAAACAAGGCAAGAGTCTATGCAAGTCCGACAGCAACTGCGGATGTCTAGGTAGGACAGAAGTTCTCCTGCCGAGGTCATCTTCCAGGATAATCAAGTCGAGAACCAGCGGGAATCATAGCCAGAGCCAGGGTCAGAAGCCAGGAAGAATGGTCGCCAGAGCCGGGGTCAGAAGCCAGGAAGAATGGTCGCCAGAGACGGGGTCAGAAGCCAGGAGGAGTCTTTGCCAAAGCCGAGTCAGTATCCAGGAGAACAATGAGTTAACTGAACAGGAGCTTGCTGCTGTGCAGCAGACAGGACATGAATGCAATGGACAGCTACAAACAGCAGACTTAAATGTGATGAGCCGCCACCTCCTGGGAGGAGCCGCAGAGGGCTGAAAGCATAAAGGATCACACAATGCTTTGCAGACCTAAGATGGATGCCAGCACATGGAGCAGCACAAGCCCTGAGGAAAGGTAGGACCTTTATAACTATGAAATAAAAATGGAACGTTTCTTTGTACCATAAGGCAACACTTTTAGCTTGTACACTGGACTGATTTCACCAGAAACCTTAGAAATAATAGGTTACTATTAAAAGGGATGCAGACCCTGCAAATTTCCTCATTAGAGCTCTGCGGGTGTAGCAGCTGATTGATAATCATAAAACCACTCCCACTGTCAGGAATGGACTTGCCAGTAATGGTGGGACTCACCTGCCTTGTGGGCTGCAGTACCAGGGCTGGCCAGCGGGTGCTCTCAGCAATCAGAGACTCAACCCTGCAGCCAGCCAAACACCTGAAGATGATTATGGAGGTGTATTTAAGGGATGGCCAGACCTGCACTCTGTGCCTTGGTGTGTGTTTTTCCTGGGCCCCTGTATCTTGTTACCTGCATCCCTGTTCCTGTCCCTGTCTGACTGATTTGTTGCCGACCCTGCTTGATCCGGACCTCTGCTGACTTCTCCTGTTTGATCCCTGGCTTGTGACCCCGACCATTCTCTGCCTGACCCCCTGTACCTACCTGCCCGTTAGTTGCTGTACCCGGCTCGTGACCTGACTACTCTCTGCCTGCTCCTCCTGTTCCTACCTGCCCGATTGTTATTGACCCGGCCTGCCTGACGACGCTTGCATTGTATGTATTGTTATCTGTGGGTGGTTTGGTTTGGTTCGTTTGCACTGTTATGTTTTAGTATTGCACTGCGTTTATGTATTGTTAGTATTAATAAATTATATTGTTTATAACATATCTGAAGCCTGCGTTTCCCTGCGTCAGTTCACATACCTCTGGTCATACCCTGGAGCCCTGACACCCACTAGATTCATTTCCACATGGACACTGACAAACAGTTCTTTCTTCAGAATAGGAAAAGGTAGGAATCTGTAACAAAGTTTGTTAAAATCCTTGTAAGGTACATAGATCACCCAGAAAGGAATTTTTTTTTTCCTCAACAAAAGTGGACTTACTCTTTAAGACTGTTCCTAATAGCTGCTAGACAAATTATCCAGTGATACTGGAAGTCACAGGTGGTTCCCACTTAGATGGAGTGGTTTGAGGAATGGAATGTAAAATCTGAGCAGTTCTGAAAAACATGGTTGTGCTGGTGAGTCTTCACTGATGCATGTACATTTAAACAATATTTCACATAAATCTTATTTTTTATGAGTCCATTTGATATCTAAGCAGGCCCCCACTCCTTCCTTTTTTCTTTCTTTCTCCTCTTACACTCTCTCTTTTCTTTCTTTGTTTTTCCTTTTTTCTCCCATCTTCTATTGCACTTTTTCTCTTCACTTGGAAGATAATGTCAAAACTTACAGAGGTATCGCACAGTGACATGTCTGGTTGTCGAGATGTGGAAGATCTATCTTGCTTTCCTGTCATTTATGCTGACTGTTATGACCTATTTTTCAATGAATAAAAATTAATCTATGTTTTGTGACTGTAAGTCAAATGTTACAACCAGTATTTGTATTTACATCTTGCTTCTGCTCAATAAACTCTAATTTGAATAAGAAATGACTAGCTTAAAAAGGTTGCATTTTTCAAAAACAAGTTCTTTAACACGTTTATCTTTTTAAGTGCATTTTTCCAGTATTAAAGGATTTTTAAGGAGCTCTTATTCATTTGGTACCACTGAATGTTTAGCTTAAGTTAAACATGGTTCACATGTCCATTAAAAGATGAATTTGTTTACCATGCTTAAGAAAGCAATTCTAAATGACCATGATCACTTCATTACAACACTTTGTTCATCACCACATCATAGATCAAGAGAACATTTGCAATCATTGCCTAACCTTCCTAAAGCTTTCCCTGCTTCATCTGCACATTTGCTCTTTTAGAAAGGGGACGGGGATCAGACAAACTGCCGAGACAATGACAGTGTGTAACAACTTTACTCAAACTTCCAACATACATACAAACAAATATACAGTTTGCATTTTATGACTCCTGCCCAGGGGCGGACTGACAACTCATGGGGCCCCCGGGCAATAGGGGATCATGGGGCCCCTGTGTCCTTACCCAAACTCAAAAAAGCCTATGAAAAAGGTACCAGGGGCATCTCATGGGGCCCCCTACTGACCCGAACTATCAGGCAGTGAACGAGTTTCCAAATGGTCAGTCCGCCCCTGCTCCTGCCACAAAAAAAAAAAAAAGTAAAGATACATTAAATCACACACATGCACACCATCATCCTCCCTCTCTCATCTTCTACTTACTTACTATTCCTCATCTGTTACTTAATACAAGTAAACACCTTGCTGAAGTCTGATCTGTAAAAAGGGGGCTGTGCATGAGGTCCAGGTTCAGTTATTTAATGAATCAACACTTCATACTCATTTATGTAAAATATCATGATGACATTGCACAAGGGCATCCCATAATTGTAGATTTAACGTTCCCTCTAACAGAATTTCCCTTACACATTCCAATGATTTATCATGCCACATACGTAGGCAAAAATGATAATGTGGCAATATGACCACACACTTACCTTGGAGCAGAAATGTACCCATAGCAACTTGATTAAAAAAAAATATCTTTAGCAAGGAACATACATTCCAAGTTAATGATTATGCTACCAAACTTGTTGTGTGCTGTAACTTGCCTCCAGCATTGTTCCTTTTTCATCTTTCTGTAGGCTGCCATTTTGCTGAAGTCCAGAGCCCCTGCGCTGCAATAAATCTTTAGGCTGTGAGCCATTCAGCACCTAGATTTTCAGCAGTGCCAAATATATAGAGAGCAACTGGGCATGTGCAGAGCAGGGTGAGACAGTGTATTACTGGATTTTAAACAGTATAGGCACGTATTTTTAATGCTTTACATAGCTACTGTATAACTGCAAAAGGGGTCAACCTGAAATGGTCTAGCAGCACTAATTTTCTGACTAAAGTTCCACTTCAAACGTTTGTTCCCTGAAGACTCCCCAACACTGCAAGAAGCCACCTGCTTATACTTGTCAGTTTCACACAAAGCACTTCAAGCCACTTGTTTCATTTGACAGGATTCCAAAAAAATATATTAGATTGTAATCCTCTATGAATTCTTCTCCTATACTGCCCCAACTCCTAAAATTTGACCAGTGCCACTTAACAACTAGACTACAAACAGAGGTCCCCAAGTTATCAGGGATATCACTATTATTGGTGTAAAATAAAGCTTCTTTTCTGCTCTTGTGCAGTCAGACAGAGAGTTAGGGGTGTTACCACTACACATAGCAGAAAGATCTGTAATATAAAGAGTGATAAAAAGTATTCCACATTTACACACACAATTGTCAGGCCTTTCATAAACTTGCCTCACTGAGAAAGAAATATTCCCAACTCAACTTACCAACCAGCCTGCAACAAACCAAATTGTCTAGTCCAAGAGTTCATGTTAAAAACAGGGGTTTATGGCTTAAAGCTACTAAATGTCATACTAGCACAGAAAATCCATCTTAGACTCCCTACACCATAGCTAAATTTTCTAAGGAGGGCTCCAATCTCTGCTGGAGAGAGTGCAAGCAAGTTGGGACATTGATCCACATATTATGGACCTGCCCTATTATTGTAGGGTATTGGTCTCAAGTAATTACACTAGTGAAACAAATAACTGGAGTCCTTAAGAAAATTACAGTAGAACAGGCTCTCCTAAGTGTAAATATGGATAACTGCCCCTCATCCATGAAACCTATCACATTGAGTATTCTAGCTACAGCGCGCCTCATAATTGTTAGAAAATGGAAATCTGCAAATGTCCCTACCATAACAGAAATTAAGCAATATTTAGATGTAATGTATGAATATGAACAAATAATGGCATATAGAGATGGTTCTGCTGATTATTTCCATAAATGTTGGCATTCTTGGAAGCAACTTAGGCCTTCAGTTGGCTAATCTGCTTGTCAGAGGGCATAATTGCATGCCATCCCGCCATTTTGCTGATTACTTATGTATAGTTAATGTGCTATTAATCTCATTCTGTATTGCCATAGGATATTCATGCCTGATATATGTATAAGTGATATCCTCTTTACTCTGGTCGTCATTTTGATCCTTTTCTTTTTATACATATTAACTTTCCCATGTTGGGAAATATCTTTGTATGTAACTTTTCTATACCCTATATGCTGTCTTGTTCTTGATGGAAAACCAAATAAAGATTATGTGAAATAAAAACAGGGGTTTAGTTTGCACACATTTGCAAATACATGCATAAGCTGCAGAGCCTCTTCACAGCACTGTGAGAGACCCAACTGGGACAGGGACTTTTGGAAGGGACTACAGGATAGCGGCTTGCCTACTGACCATGGCCCTGGCATCTGAGGGGACTCTATTCTTTGGTGTTTGCCTAGGGGAGAAATTTGAAGTAGTTTACTTCGGATTCAAATCCATGTCTCCTCAAATCACACAGAATCTGAGAACTGGAGGACCAAGATACCAAAACTAGCATTGACTGCTTCAACCCCCCTCCTTCCTAGAGTCAGAGATGCTAAGAAGATGTAGATATAATCAGCAAAACAACCTCATACTGAGGACTCTGGACCCACACTGGGAGAACCAGCTTGTTTACATTTAATACCTACATGCTAAGGGGACTTTTAGAAATGATTGGAGAACTTTGAGGCTATTAAGGGCGGCAGTTCAAGTATTTAGAGATGGCCGACATCTGTCCATCACATCTTTGGAAGAAGTCAGATGAAAGGCATCAGAAGTGACAACAGACGCCAGAAGTGGCGTCGTTGTACACTCCGGAAGTCATGTGGTGAGCATCTAAAGTGAGATATACATGCTTTTAAAAGAGTTTTTTTGTAAGTGAATTGACATCCTAATAAATGGAATAATTTCCATGGAAATTGCTGCACTGTGAATCTTTTATAGGACCCTTTCACGCCCATTTTTCAGGCAATCAGAACTTCTATTCTCCTTTATGGAGTGGCGGGTGTAAACGGACATGTGTCCATTTACACCCACCGACATCCAATCTGATCCTATATGCCAAAAAAGAGATGGATGACAGTTGGATGGAAACGGACATGCAGTCCGTTTCCATCTGACCACCCATTGAGAACAGCGGGCTATGTCTGGGTCCATAGCAGTGGAGAGGACACGGACATGCCATCTGTTTGTTTAGTGGGGATCAGGGGAGAGATCCCCCACTGAGCAAGCAGATCCACTGACGGGTCCGCCTCGTGTGAAAGGGGCTTTAATATCTTTGCATGGAGGAGTTGAAATATTGAAGAAGCAGAAGATCTTAGAACTTGGTGTTAAGACAATAAGGAGAACTTTTCACAGGGATTTAAGGGATGCATCAGGGTTGCATGCTGAATGTGAATGGTTATATCATTATTATGAATGATTTTTAAAGCAGTATTACATTATATTTTTTGTCTTTGTTTTTGGCAACATATTTTGCAATACTCTTGGAATTGTGTTGGAGGAATATTCCAAGGAAGGTATTGATTTGATATGCGCATGTGTCACGATCGCGGCGTCAGACCCCAGACCTTCTCACCAAACTCGTGACCGAAGGGCTAACCGATCTACAACCGCGATGTGACGTGCGTAACAATGCCACACCTAGCTGCACCATGCACAGCGATTTTCCAGCTAATGGGTACCGATTGATGTGCCAGCAGCCTGAATTGATTGTTACTGGGTCAGGTTAATTACGCAATTAACCCCTTCACACTGCCACCACCTCCTTTTGGTTCAGAGAAAGAGGAAACTCGCAATATCGCTATAACACTATAATAATTGAAATAATTGTTCGCATAACCCAGTCATAGACACAGGCCGGTTATACAGAGAGTTAAACCAACAGTAGCGTCTCTTTAAAGGCAGGGATTTCGTAAATTGCAATTAAGAGTTATAGAAACAGTTCAACACTTTCAGAAGAAAGATTTATTACTAAAAGGGTCAAACAGGTGCAGTAAAAATATTTACAGAGAAGATGTAACTAAGATATATATATATATATATATATATATATATATATATATATATATATATATAGAAAACAGCACAGCACAGCAAAGAGATAACTGAGAGAAGTTAAAGGGGTAAGTTACTTGCCATTAAGCCTTGAATGGAAGCAGATCACGTTTCAGAGCGAAAGGTCTCCCCAAGTTGTATATTGATGTTAAGAATGGGAGATGATTAACTTACTTTCTTAGGCCTGATAGCCTGTTTTAAAGTGTCCCAGCAGGGGGTGGTTCTGAGTAACTAACCAATACTCTGTTTAGGGAGGAATCGGCAGGCGGAACCCAAAATTGGAACCAACATCTTTCACAATATATATTCTGGTCTATAACTTCCCAGCTGCACACGCGACAATTTACCCGCGGGTATATTATTATGCAAACAAGTCTGAGGATTATCTAGATATGAATTATGAAATTATATGTTGCACGGTTCACGAGTTCTATGTTTAGGCTCCCCTAATGGTCCAAGATAATTTGAATTACCCATCAAACTGTTCGCCTGCTCCTAGCCAATCTGACGGGATGTCTGGTTTTTATGTAAGTCTCTCATATTCCAAGATATGAGACATAGTGGAAAAATGGAGTTTAACAGAGTTTATCTGATTCTGTCACCTCCACAGAGTTAGGCTCATCAGGTCAGCATTTCTTTCTACTTCTGGGAAGGCTCGTTATCTGTTTTATGAGGTGTGAAACTACACGGGCACCTTGTTCAGTGAGGCTCCAATTGTCTTGGGAACACTGGCCTTATCCTGGCCTAGGTGAGAAAGGCTACACTTCCGCAGACAGCTCGGCACCGAACTACCTTGCCTTGCCAGTGACCCATACACAGTACACACACACTGGCCACATGTCTCCTCTCTGTGAGAAAGAGGGGTGGAAAGATGAGGGGAGAAAATGGAGATGCCTAACAAAATGGTCGAACTGCGTCCATCTCTGATGCGCATGTTTGCAACAGCATGGATAATTAAAATTTTGTAAGGTGCATAGAGTGATTGGATGGAACACATTGCACATTGATAGAGTTACAGCTGGTTAAAGGGATAGGCACATTGTGTTCTCACTGAATGTAAATAGTAAAGTCTGCAATTAGGGCAGTCTGTGTTGGGAAATAGCACTATTTGAGCATTTTTTTTGGGTACTTCCAACACCCACATTGGAAGGAGGAGGATCTTTCCTTGAAGAAGGACTTGATATATAAAGGCTGGTAAAGATAAGAATAGTTTCAGCAGTGTCTTAGAAGTCCTATCTTTAGTATTGGAGGGTAAGAGTATATAAATAGGAACACATAAGTAAACCAATCAAATGTGAGCACCTTTAATGGGGTTTTGAGCACATATTGTTTAGCATCCACATACTGCACCGTATAGTTTTTCTTTGTTTCTGAGAGTAGTCATTCTGTCGATTGGAGTTCCATCAAAGGTTGAAGAGAGTGGAAGATTTTTTTATAATTGGGACAGAGGCACATCATTGAATATAAAAATTACTGAAGAACATTCTAATGGAACACTTCATGGACTGACTTGAGAGACATATGGGTTTTTGAGTGCTGGTTAGGTATCTGCTGGGGGGCAGAGTGTTTCAAGCTGCCATGACCATTAGAATAATCATGGCTCTAGTGCACGGATATCGAATACATATAATGGTGTTGTACATAGACTTTAATGCTGAACAGACTAAATTTCAAAACATAAATTTTTTTTATTTTTTTTTCTGAGTTTGCAGAACAGCTCTGATAAAAGGTTAATGTTCACTGAAGTGACCGTGAGCTTATAGCAGAAGGAGGATGTCAGGTTCTCACGGTGTACGGACTTGGTCAGCTGAAAGCAGTGCTGTAATGTAAGTCTGTACGGTGTGTACGGTGTACGAAAAGGTTAACACATAATTTGTTATAATAAGGAATCAGGCATTGATAATTTGCACAGATTTATATTTATAAGGACTCACAATCTTTTTGCAATACATTGTTTTTTCACCTTGTTCATATGCTGTGTTTTATGATTTTAGATATGTACTGTATATACAATATATGAGCATATCATAAGATACTGTATACTGTATACTGCACAGCCCTGGTATAATATTATATTTAGCCCCTTTTAATGACCAGGATAAATAGTAGGTTCTTCAGTTAAATATTCATCTGCTAGAATGTTTCATGTACCCAGTCTCACACAAGTCAGACCAAACTTGCCAGACTGTATAATCTTATTTCAGGGAAATTTATTTTCAATGGCTTCTTTTTTTTATTTATTCACCCTGCATACATGTTCTAGTGGTTACTGACCAACCAGCATACCGTCTATAATATATTTTACTGATTCCACTGCTGTGTTGTTCACAGTTTGGATTGCATTTGTTTGGGCCATACAGAAAATTGCATTTTAATGAAATTATACTACAACAATTGGTTATAATTCTGAGTAACATTAAAAGTGTGTTGTCTTGAAGTAGTTAAACAGTGATTTAAGAAATGTATTTTCTAAAATTCTAAACTCAGACAAATTTTAAATGTGGTACCTGACTTATAATTTATGTAACCACAGAGCTAAAGGTGTCATGTTAATGCCATCTTACACAAGCTGTTCTTGAAGTGCACACAGCAAAAGAACTTAGCTGAAACTGCAAGTATTTCACTTCTGACCTTTAACAGCAGTCACATATAATGATTTTCTGCCAGAGAAGTAAGAGCTGCATTCCAACATAGCTTAGATAGAGTTTATTATAGAAGAAAAAGAAATGTAACAAGGTCCTTGTTATAGATTATCAAACTGTTAGAATTAGTAAAAACTTGCACTAAGTACCTAGCACCCTTCCTCCCATCTGGAATCTTTAAATTGATCATTTCTACAACTGTATATTTTTGTTATAATTTTATCAGTAAATACGTACATGTACTAAACACTGTACATTGAAATTGCAGTATAAAATAATGTAAGTTGACATGAACTATAAAGTTATTAAGGTTACTACTGCAATGTACTGTATATATGGTGCATTCACAAGCTATTCAGACCCCCTGCACTATTTTCAATGTTGCAGCCTGTTACTACAGTTATTTATATTATTTTTTTTCTTATTATTCTACACGCTTTACCCCATAATGACAAAGTGAAAACTGAATTTTAGAAAATGAGTCAAATTTATGGAAAAGGAAAACTGAAATATAACATTGTCATAAGTATTCAGACCCTTTGCAAAAACACTTGATATTCAGTTCAGGAGCCTTCTGTGTCTCTTGATCACCTTGATTGGAGTCCACCTGTGGTAAAATTAAATTGATTGGACATGATTTGGAAAGGCACACACCACTCTATAAAAGGCCTCACAGCTAACAATGCATACTGTATCAGAACAAAAGCCATGAAGTCAAAGAAACTGCCTGCAGAGCTCAGAGATAGGATTATTGCAAAGCACAGATCTGGGGAATGCACAACCAGGACTCTTCCAAGAGCTGGTCACCTGGTCAAACTGAGCAATCGGGAGAGAAGGATCCTAATAGGAGAGGTGACCAAGAACAATAAATTTTTTTTTGCAAACTCCAAGTGGAGTTTCATGTGTTTTGCGGAGAGGCTTCCATCTATCCAATCTGCATTAAAGCCCAGATCGATGTAGGGCTGCAGTGATGGTTGTCCTTCTGGAACTTTGTCCCATCTCCACACAGGTTCTCTGGAGCTCAGTCCGAGTGACTATCAGGTTCTTAATCACCTCTCTTACTAAGACCCTTCTCCTCCAATTGCTTAGTTTGGCCAGGCGACCAGCTCTTGGAAGAGTTCTGGTTGTGCCAAACTTCTTCCATCTGCAGCATAACAAAACTGAAAAAAGTGAAAAGGGTCTGAATACCTTCCAAATGCACTTTATGTATATATACATGTATATGTATATACAGTGTATATATATATATATATTTTTTTTTTTTCTTTTACCAAATATTTTTAGAATGAAAAGCCCTCAACAGTGGCATCTCAACAGGTTAGGTGACGGGTTTGGGCTAGAATAGAGGGATGTCTTTACTGATGAGCGAACTGGTCTGGGTTCAGTTTGCAGAAGGATCCCTGTCCAGGTGGACATGGGGGTCTGCAAGGCATAGGGGAGAAAAATCTAGAAGCCACCTTTAAAATAATATCATGTCCTCCTCCTAATGAATGAGTATAGAGTACATAGTACCCCTTGTTACTCATTCAAATAAATAAATAAATACATGCATACATTCATAAATAGTAAATAAACATATAGACACCAAAGTGAAAATCCTTTATCAAAAAAGAAATACATAAACATGGGGTGAATTTGCTAAAGACAAATAGACTGTGTACTACGCACGTGCAGTTGCACTCATTTTACTTAGTAAATGTAATTCTGGTAAACTTCACTTTGTATTGAATACCAATCAAGTGTAAGAAATGTAAAAAAAACAACATTTTCCTTGCACATGATTGAATGATGGAAATCAGCAGAGCTTTACCACATTTACTAAGATCTGGGGGAAATTAATGCATTGCACCAGCAAAGTGCACAGTCTATTTGCCTTTAGTAAACCCACTCCAGTATCCCCAATGTAAACCAATTACCAATAACATCATCCAGTAATGTAGACCCTTTATCAGTTACAATAATCAATGCCCTGATGACCCACACCTCAATTACCTTTGTTCACTGTACTCCTGCTGCAAATGATAGCTCTCCAGCTGGCTTCTGAATGTCAACCAGCAGAGTTTGCTGGCTGATGTCATTGACCAAATATGTTAAAATTTAAATTAAAACCCCAATCTGCTCTGTGAGATAAAAAAACCTTTTCAATTCATTACACTAGCAGCTGTGAAAATATCGTAAAATGATATGAGTTATGTAGAAAACATAAAATTAAAAAACTATGCTGTGAAAAAATGGTGCTAATAAATTAATGTATAAAACCAATGCTAAAAACACATTTGGATGAGCTACACATAGTGACATAATCACATACCAGAAGGGGATGTAAATGCACCCTGAAGAGATCTGTAGTGAGTGGTGTCATATTCCCTATGAAAACGTATGCTGTCACATCCTCAGTGCTCTGTGAAGCGTTGCTGCTGTGAGTGTCTTTATGTTTTTTACTTGATGCTAATCCTAATAAACAGTGCTATCTTATGATCTGCTTCTGTTTCTCTCTGATTTTATTGCTCATGGAATTATATGCCCCAGAACCTGTGAAGAGAGATACTAAAAGGAGTGACTCTAAATGTTTTTTACCAGCTTTAGTTAACTGGGCACATTTTTCAATTGCACTAACACCCACATTTTCAGGACACGCTTTTGGGGTATACCCCAATCTGCAAGGTCCAAGCAGTACTAATAGACAAATGACAGATGACACCAAGCTGTGCAGTGGAATAACATCCTTACAGGATCTCTCCAACTTACAAGCCGACCTCAATGCACTGTTTAATTGGGCAACTATGTGGCAAATGAGGTTTAATGTTGACAAATGTAAGGTTCTGCACTTCGGGACTAAGAATATTCATGCATCATATATACTAGGGGGGGTACAACTGGGGGAATCAATGGTGGAGAAGGATCTGGGCATTCTGGTAGAACACAACCTTAATAATGGAATGCAATGCCAAGCTGCGGTTTCTAAAGCGAGCAAAATCCTCTCTTGTATTAAAAGGTATAGACTCCAGAGAGAGATATATCATATTACCCCTGTACAAATCATTAGAAACACCTCATCTGGAACATGCAGTTCAGTTTTGGGCACCGATTCACAAAAAGAACATTGGGAAACTGGAGAAAGTAAAGAGAAGGGCAACCAAACTGATAAGAGGCATGGAGGAGCTCAGCTATGAGGAAAGATTAGAGGAACTGAATTTATTCTCTCTTGAGAAGAGGAGATTAAGGGGAGATATGATCAACATGTATAAATACATCAGTGGTTCATATAGTGAACTCGGTGTAGAGCTATTCACCCTGAGGTCATCACTGAGGACAAGGGGGAACTCTTTACATCTGGAGAAAAAGAAATGTAATCTCCAAACACGGAAAGGTTTTTTCACAGTAAGAGATGTGAAAATGTGGAATAGACTCCCTCAAGAGTTGGCTCTCACCAGCTCAGTGGATTAATTTAAAAAAGGCCTGGATTCTTTCCTAGATACAAAAAATATAACTACTAACATTTATAGCTAAAGTTGATCCAGGGAATATCCGATTGCCTCTCGGGGGATCAGGAAGGAATTTTTTCCCCTGCAGGAGCAAATTGGATCATGCTTTGCTGGGTTTTTGCCTTCCTCTGTATCAGCTGTGGGTGTAGGATTATAACTTTTTTTTTTTTGTGGTTGAACTGGATGGACTTTTGTCTTTTTTCAGCCAGACTAACTATGTAACTCTGTAACAAAGTTTTAGTAGACTGTTAAGCAAGATAATCTCTGGGGAAAACAAACAAACATACACAGCAATAGTAATTAAATTTGGATAGTTAAAGAGTTTGCGTATGTGCGGGGCCAGTTTCAGTGCAATTTTTCAAAGGAGTATGGTGCGGTTTCGTTTAACTGTTCAGGTGTCATTCAGGTGAGATTTTTTTTAAAGTGTATGACACTGGAAGTCACACCTGAACCAGACTGAAAAATCATACCTGACCCTTTTAAAATAAAGCACTGCAGTCGGCCCGTACATTTGAAAGCCGGTTTGATTCACATGTCATACGAATCAGATGCGCTTAAAAATGCATCCAGTTTGCATATATATGAACCCCAGCAAAGTTGGATAAGAAAAGGAGAGGGCTATACACTGCGAAAGGGAATAACAGTGACAGAAGTGAGGGCGGTCATAAAACTGTTAGACAGTGATCTAGAAAACTAAGGTCCACATTTTGGCAGACAATAGATTATGTGATTTTCCTATGATTTCAGGGGAGCCATCTCTACCAGGAGAACACAATGATTACTGCTAGTGGCTACATTGGTACACAAAATTTTCCACAGGTGACACTTTAAAAGCCTTAACAAACAATCAGTTTAGAATGAATAATAAATAATCACTCGAGAATGCATTGCAGTATGTAAGGTATATCACAATTAACTTTTTGACTCTTGTCTTTATGTTTGTCTGTGCATGTTTGGGGAGATGACGTTAGTTTTCCTGGGGGGTCGGGGGGGGGGGGTTAAATGTTGAGGTGTAACTTTCATTTTTTACACTCTTTTAACTTAAATGTGTTAGTTATTAGACATCAAGGCCCTGATTTACTAAGAATTGAGTCTACCAGCAGATGATGAACATTCAGGCAGACTCGATTCAATCAATTAAGACCTGTCAGTCTTCAGAAAGGCATCTAGCAAACTCATTGAAAAGAGTCTACTTGTAGACTCTTTTTCTGTTAGTAAATCTGGAATCACGTCTAGCACATTTCTAGATGCAATGCTGTATATGTTCGCTAGGTGGTGCATAACCGCGGGCTTTGTCCTGTTGGCATTTTTTTCTGTTTGCATATGAGAATACTTATAATTTTAAATAAAAAGTACACCTATATTATTATTATTTTTTTTGGGTTGCTGTTTCTCCAAAATGATCAGACAACTAATGCATTTCCCAATGAATGTCAAACATTCTATTTTCAAATGTCAAACATTTTCACACTTATATCTCAAATAATTGGGAATGTCTAGTTCTAATTTCCCAATATAATTATATATCTTCATTCTCTTTATTTATGTAACTATTCTATGTTAAAGTAATAGTGCAGCGCTATAAATGCATGTTATCAATCATAAACGCATGAAAAATAAAAAAGTGCAAATAAGTGTACCAACACGTCCTCAGGGGCACACCAATAGGACGTGTTGGTACACAAAATGTATTGGGTGGAGCCCTATTGCTGATGCCACGCCACCGCCATTGAGGAGCAGCCGCCATCTTGGTACTCACTTTGCTATTATTTTTATTACTCCACGTGGATATTTTAAATTGTTACTCGCCTTTCTGGCTCCTGTGGCTGAGCTAATTCCTCCCCAGGACCATTTTGGCACCCACCCTGATGGATGGATGGAGCTGGGTGACTATCCCATAGCTGCCAGCATACCGCTGCACCCCCAGATGTGTGATGTGTATAACCCATGCGCATTAATACTTTTGCTCTGGTGAGTGTACACTCGTCCCAAGGCTGGATTACCTTTCACAAGTTCATGCACTACTGTTCGTCAAGGATAAACCACACGTGCCATTCATAGGCACTCTCTGAGTTGCTGCTCTCACACGAAGGACATTCAATTATTCAGGAATGATTATATGAACTTTTTTTTAGCGCCATTTACCAGTTTACAGCATTATTGCACTTATTTGCACTTTGTTGACTTTACATGCATTTATGACTGTTAACATGCATTTATAGTGCTGCACCATTACTTTAACATATTACTTTAACATTATTCAGGAATGATTATATGAACTTCAAGGCACCCCAGTATATCTACAGTCCTAACTCTATAAATTTTGAGAGCCAACAAAGCTGGATCACATATATAATAACTGACAGATTGGGGCAAGTATGCCTGGAGGGAGCCCGCCCTTTTATAGGAACACACTAGAAATCCAGCTTTAGAACAATGGCAGCGAAGGTATGCAGTGCGTCCCCTCACCAATTCACCAACTGTACAAACAAATGGCAACCACCCCAATCTGTAACTGGCATATGCAGCAAGGAGCATGTGGAATGGTGACGCATGTCAAAAAACAACAAACCTGGATCTGGTATGGATTCTGGGGGCCCCCAAGACTTTTTTTTTAAATTTCAGCATGGGGTGCCCCTCAGAATCAATATCAGACCTAAATGGCCTGGTATGGATTGGGGTGGACTACCATGCTTTTTAAAAAATTTTGTTTGTGGGGTTCCCCTCAAACTACAAACCAGACTCAAAAGTAATTGTTTTGTTTACATTCTGCTGACAGCAGGGAATCCCGCTGACAGCAGATAAGTCATAATTGTTGAGGACACAGTGGCCACTAGCTCCTTAACATCCAGCTTCTTAATTAATCAAAATTAAATTTGGATACATCTGAATCTCTGAAAATAAAATTTTCATCCAAAAAACAGATCTGAACGAAACAAATCCCACATCTCTAACATTGAGTGTTCATTACAGAGCCGATCACTATTATGAACACTCTGTTCCCTCCCTTAGCTGATCATTGTGAGAGGAAACAGCACAAAGTTTGTAAGATGGAGCCTTTGGTTACAAGTGTGATCACTATGATTGGTCACAGTGATTACATGGTACAGGGCTAATTTCATTGACCCTGTAGCCCAATATGTGATTCACTTCACTTCCTAGATTCTTTTGAATCCAGAAAGCCACCACCAGATCATTTATGTACAGTGGTAGGGTGGGAGGTGGTTAATATTGACGTTAGTTCAGCTGCTTTGCACACAATAATGGTATGTTTAATCTTTTGAAATGTATTTTAAAACATCTGGCATGCCTGTGAACTATGACTATTATCACCGTAAGATCATACAGGACAAGTATGTAACCAAACACAGTCTCTATCAACTGGTGACACCCTTGTTGTGATGGTTTATGTAAGGATATATATTATTTATAAAGGGCGTGTCCCTTTCCCTTAGATAAAATATTACAGTGCCTCCAGCCGTTACAATACGGCAAATATTTAGTAAACCAATAATTTGGACACTTTGACAATTTGATCACCACTTATTATTATACCTTGAATTCTTTTAGCCAATATGATTTCGTACCATACACACAAAATTTGCCTTATAATAGATAAATATAAAAATTTATTTATGTACAAAAATTATATATATATTAACACAACACGCAAAAGACTGGTGATAAATGAATATTGGTACACACAATCAAAAATATATCCTACCAATGTAAGACACAATAATAAGGTCTCTAACTAATTACATCAATCACAAATTTTAAATGATATGATATTTATTAAATTTATTAATAATTAATAATTTCGAATATCTCAAAGGTTATATTCTCGCACGCCGTGGCCATAGGATTGCAAGAAGTAAGCCCTTGATATGTGATACTCTGGTTATTAATATTCAATAAATTATGAAATATGGAAAAATTTATAATATGGCAATAAACAATTTTTTTAACAGTAACACAGTATCTTTCTACATATATCTAACTACCCAATATTGTTATGATACACTGAGGTAATTTTATGATTCCACACAACAGAGAAAATAATTAATACAAAAATCAAATAAATATCTCACCACACCCGGAATTCAGACTAGGCAACTCTCCCGTGGATTTAGCTGGCAGTGGAACGCCTTTAGACTGATATATAGGCAAGTGATAGATTCAATAGGGGAGAATGTAGGAAGTTATAAGTTTAGAGGTTTAAAGTTTTAGGAAGTTTGAAAAGATGGAAGAGTAGTTATTTCAGCAGAGATCTTCTTCAGATGTCAGGTCTTTCCATGAGGTCTTTATGAGGGTCCTCCTTTTCTTAAAGCACATGGGCTTTTATATCCACTAGTCCATTGTTCTAAGATACCTTCCCACCAGGCTTCCTGATTGGCTAGTTGAGAAATGTGTGTACATAAGCTATTTCTCACCTGCCCGCCAGGTGGCGGTCATGTATCACAGAACAATGTGAGTATTTGAGATGACTCATACCTTGGGTGGAATCTTCAGGTAATTTCAGGAATAAAATATACGGCTCTTTCCAGATATAGCAGTGATCATACCTATGATATTCTAAATAGGGACCATGGAATATAGGTGTATATTCAGTTATTCCTACTTGAAATATCATCCTGTTTGTTTCCTGATAAGACATGTAACTAATGCTATTTTATAATACATCTTACTTCCCATCATCTCAATACTCAAGTTAGTGATATATAGTTCCCATTGCTGAGTATTTAGTGGTGTTTAAAGTCTATGACATCTTATTTATAATCTGTTTTTGTAGTACATTTTTGTCATGATATACAGTGAACTTTTAAACTTAAATGTCCTGAATTTCACCCCTTTGTTTCAGAATCAACATTTCCTCTGTGTAGGGAAAAAAAATTCTCTATTTGCATGGCCCTTGTATTGGGCTCATGGTAAACAATTGTTAATGCTTTCACCCTTGGTGAACAATAGTATATGGTAATAGTTTCAGAGGTCTGTTGGTTCATCACACTCTACAAGGTTTGGGTAAGCTCTCAGACAATCAGTTTGGTTCCTCTATTGTCATGTCCAGACCTTGTATATGTTTACCTGCTTATTGAAGTCTGAATAATGGTGTTTGATCACCTGTAGAACTTCAAAATAGTATTGTCTCTAGGAGGAAAGAAAAACAATCCCTTCACCCATTCTCTCCAGTTCTTTAACTAGAATTCTTGGTGGTTCAACCAAGACAAAATTAACTCTTAACATCCGGTTATGCTGATCTGTTTGCCATATAATATTATGTCTTGATAAAAGTCATATTTTTGAGACATGATACAAAAGCCCACAACAAAATCCCCCTTTGTTTTTGGGGTATAGGCACGCGTAGAGGGGTGTCTGTATCGAAAAACATGAGTGGGACTTTTGGGTTAGAGTGATCGTTCGTCTTCTCCGGTGAAGGGAATGAAATTCAAAAAAAAAATTTTCGATAATAAAATGGCAGCGGTCATGCTGGTTGTTCCTCAACTTGACTCGGCGTCTTTAGATGGACACTTCCGATGACGATCCTGGTCTTGTGATGAGGCCGGCCTGGCCTGGCACATCCACCTTGGGGTCCATGGGTCCTCCGCACGACAGGTCTCTTAGACGGTCTCCTAGGCGGGTCTTTTCCTCTGGACTGGCCCTTGGTGGCCTGGGACATCAGGTTATCGTCTCCGGATCGATCTCTGGCATCTGGTCTTTCCCACAGGACATTATAGCTTCCTTCTAGGGTCCGGTCATTGACACCTCCGATCGCCGGTCTGGTCATAGTCTGGGCCTTCCTTTCTAAATTATTAAAATGAACAGTTTAAGTATGGGATATACATAAAATTATGTTACTGGATCCTGTAAGGCAAAAGATGAATTATATGTTTAAAGGAAATTTAATAATGATCTCAATATCTCCAGATAGGAATTGGTGGGTTCAGTCTTCCAACAACTGCAATTGAGACTTCGGATGGCAAGCACGTAATTGGTTGATGTGCACCCATCTATCACTGATTTCACCATACCGGGTGACCTGCAATTTATATGCGACCGGAGAGATTTTATCAATGATAGAGAACGGACCTTTCCAAGATGGAAGGAATTTCCGTTCCTTGATCTGGTCTCTTGCAAAGTTGTATAGATAGACCTTGTCACCAATCTCATATTCCTTCTTGGAGGTTTTGAGATCATAGTATGTCTTAGCACTAGTTGCAGCTCTTTCCAAATTTCGCTGGGCAAAGGCAAAAGCATATTGCAGATGTTTACGTAAATCCTCTATGTATTGGTGTGTGGTGGTAGCATTGATCAAATTTTGATCTGTAGTGCGATACAATAAGTGCTGGGGCAGTACCATCCGTCTACCTGTCATCAGTTCAAAAGATGACATTTTTGTAACTGTATTCGGAGTAGCCCTCAACGCCATCAGGACCAGCGGGAGTTTGACATCCCAATCTTTGCCTGTTTCCTTAACAAATTTCTTAAGGACATTAACGATGGTCTGATTGTATCGTTCTACACCACCACTAGAGGCTGGCCGATAGGCGATATGCAATTTCCTTTTAACCCCCAAAATTTCCCACAATTTGGCCATCACTTCGCTAGTGAAGTGCGATCCTCTATCAGACTCTATCCTCTGAGGTAAACCAAAACGTGAAAATACATGATTTATTAGCAATGCAGCACATGTCTCGGAGCTGTTATTTGGTGCTGGTATACATTCGACATACTTGGTGAATAAACATGTAACTGTTAACATATACCGATTTCCTCGTGAAGATTTTGTTACGGGCCCAATAAAATCCATTTGAAGGTCTGACCAAGGCATACATATCCCCCTCTTCTGGAGAGGTGCTCTGTGAGTTGGCTTGGTAGGTTGAAATTGGGGACATATTAGACAACCTTGGCAGTACTCCTTCACATCACGTAACATATGAGGCCAGTAGGCATAATCCCGCAGGATCTCATACGTGATCTTCTCTCCACGATGACCGGAAGTGGGAGCATCATGGGCATGCTGTAGCATCAAACCTCTAAATTTAAGTGGGACGACCCATTGTTGTACGCCACCCTTTGAGGTTCGTATCAACAATCCCTGGTATAAAGAGAATTGGGATTTGGATTTCATTAAGATACGTAAATCCTCCTTCCCACTACATACTTCCTTATTTATGGGATTTTGGTTGGGATCTTCTATATGACTATAAAATAAGCCAATTATTGGGTCTTCTTTTTGGGCAGTAATTAAATCCTCACTAGGAGAATCGTGACTCCACTGTAATGCATTCGGATCACCAGCTGTTCTGGCCTGTTGCCTGGTGACAGCTTCAACCTGTACGGTACCTAAAAATTGGTCAATGTCTAACAGTTCACCGGTGATTGCCCCTTCCTTGGCTAGAGAATCGGCCAGATCGTTCCCTTCTTTCTCGGCACCTAGAACCTTGGAGTGGCCTTTGGTCTTCTTGAAGTGCAGGGTGAGATCATTGGACCTTACCAGTTCATCGATGTGACAAAAGAGCTTACCATGTTTCACGGGTTTGTGATTACTCTTGTTCATGTTGTTTCGCTTCCACCTAGGGAAATACTCCACAAAACTATTCCTGACATAATTGGAATCGGTTATGATGGCACACTCTCTGATGTTGAACTCTATAGCCATCTCAACTGCTCTAAGAATTGCAGTAAGTTCAGCAACCTGACTGCTCTTTGGTCCAAGTTTGTATCCCACAGAAATTGGGGTGACACCTTGGGTCCAAACGATTCCAATACCTGCCACTAGTTGGAGCTGTTCCCCATCCTTGTGATGAAAAGCACAACCATCCACATATACACACGGCAGCTGTTTACAGTATTCTTCATCATAAACTTTGTAGGGAGAGAACAGTTGTTCTTCCAGAAAGTCAGTGTCCGGGCCCTCCATAGCAGGCGTAGTTGCGGAACAATCATGGAGCTCGGCTAGGCCCTGGGCTACTGGACTTTCCTTGTTCTGTTTGTACCGAATTTCAAGAGGCCACCCTTGCAAAGACAAAGTCCAAGCAGTGATGCGGCTATTAGACACATTTCCTCCCTTGATACGTTCACTCTTTAAATACTGTAAAGGCTGGTGTGCCGTTTCAACAATGATTCTCTCTCCCTGAATGTAACTGCGGAAATTCTGTAATGCCCACACGGTGGACAATAGAGCTTTTTCACAGTCACTGAACTTTACTTCAACCGGGGACAAAGTTTTACTGGCATAGGCAATCACCTTACTGACATCATCACGTTTCTGGTAAAGAACAGAACTCATACTTACCTGCGTAAACCCTGTCTCTAGATAGAAATTTTTACCCCCTTCGGGATATCCGAGACACGGAGCTTGTGTGAGACGTTCCTTTAATTCCTTCATGGCGTCCTCCTGTTTTTTACCCCACGACCATTCGACATCCTTCTTCAGTAGGTGAAGCAACGGCTTGCTTATCTCGGCGTAATTATCAATAAACTTACGCGAGTAGTTTACCATACCTAGGAATGATCTCAATTCTTTAAGGTTAGTAGGGACTTTACAGTTCAGAACCGCCTCAACCTTCTTCTTTTGTGGGTTCAAACCTTCAGCAGTAACTTCATGGCCTAGGAAGTTTACCTTCGTGCGACACCACTGGGCTTTTTGTAAGGACAGTTTTACTCCTGCTGCTTTTAATTGGCCCAGGACATGCCGAAGTTCTGTAATGTGTTTAGCCATATCAGTACTTTTGATCAGGATATCGTCCACATATGCCAACGTCCCCCTTTCGAAGGCGTCTGGCATGGCCTTGTGCATGAACACAGCAAATTCATGTCCAGAATTTATGAATCCGAAAGGCATTCTCACCCAACAATATTGTCGATTTCCAAAACTGAAAGCCAGTTTGTATTGGTCTTCCTCACTCACCTTTATGGTCCAATACCCTTGTGCACAATCCAAGGCTGTAAAAACCTGGGATCCTTGGAGCTGGGCGAGACATTGGTCTATGTATGGGACAGGCCATCCTGACATGTACACACGTTTGTTTAGCTGACGGAGGTCAGCGCACAAACGCCATTGTCCATTGGGTTTTAAAATACCCAGGATCGGGTGGTTGTAGGAGCTGTGGATGGGCCTAATTATACCCCTTTCATGTAACTTCCTGATAATCTCAGCTAGAGATTCATAGGAAGCTAATGGTAACCTATACTGTCTTACAAATACTGGTGGGGCATCTGGATCTGTTTGGATCCTAGCGATGTGTAGGTCAGTAGTCCCACAATCGTAAGAATCCTTGGCAAAGATCTCTTGGAATTCAAGGAGAAGCTCTCGGAGCAATTGTCGGTCGAGATCACTGGCACATGCATCGGCGAGGGCCACCATCTCTTCCACTAACTCCTTGAATCCAGGAAAGCTTTCCGGCTGACCTATCTCATATGCCTCTTCAAGTTTTGTAGTGAGGTCATTGGGTATGTGATGTGTGTGTGTGTTCTCCTGCCATCCAGGTTCTTTGGGGTACTCTTGTTCTTTGATTGGGTGATCAAAGACAATTGATGTCTCTTCGATTCGACAGGTGCCATCTTTAGAATCGAATGGATAAATGGACTCTATGGTGAAAATACCCTCTGGTAATGAATGGAATGTTTGTTCAATTAATTGTTCCTCCGACAAATATTCATCGGGGATGAGTCCAATCACCTGGTTAGTGACCCCAAAGGTATAATATTCAGTCTCTACCGCTAGACCAATAAGGGTCTCTTTGGGTAAGACGATGTCCTGATTGGACAGATTATGGATGTAAATGTACATCGGGGATTGATGTGTGTTGACTAGGGGCGTGTGTGTAATGTTCAGTCCCTCCCCCTGCATTTTATGGGAGAGGCATACTAATGCATCTGACCCCTTCAGTCTATGTCCCTTTTTAACTTGGATGGGGAGTATGAAATTATTTATGCCCTTAGGAATTGTAATCTTTTGGGCTACCTGGACTTCAACAGCATAAGGCATCTGTTGCTGGGATTTTAAAGCTAAGTCCAGATTTTGGTATTTTTCGGGGTCCCCCTTTAGTCGACTCCATAAACAGTCATTAATTAGGTCGACTTGCGTTGCAAAGCGATGTAATATATCGTTGCCAAAATAAATTTTCGTTTGGGGATTATCCAAGACTAGGAACACATGGGTGGCTGTTTTGTTTCCTACAGTGACGTTTAAGAGACACCTAGCCATTGAATTGTGATCATCAGAGTCATCAAGGGAGTCTGAAATCCAATGACGCTGAGGTGTGGAGAAACGGATCATTTCCATTTCGGTTAGGTGTTTTATCAACCCATGGCTTACAAAGCTGTGTTCCTGTCTCAAATCTAGTTGGGCATATTTTGACCTATTAAGACCATTTATCCGGATGGGGATAAACAAGTCGCTGTTAACCCTTTCAATACCTGTCAAGAATTGGGTATGATCTCCCCCTTTTCTTGGTTTATCCTCCTGATGAAAAGATATCGTAAGGATGTCATCTTGGAGGGAGATATCTTTTATTTTATCTTGGGGAATTCTAAAAATGTGTTCCTCATCTCTTCTGATAGGGTTATGGTCATCAGGTTTGATAACCGTTATATCAGGAAGTTGGCTGTTCCTGAAATGGATTTCTAATGATCCAGGCCTTTCTTCCACCAGGTGGCAGTGTTGTCGGGAATGGGGAGTTTTAAGTTTCCCATATTTAATTGGGGTATTTACCTGTGACCACAGGACTTGGTTCACACAGTCAACTATCGTGTTCAGCCTTTTTAGGAAGTCCATCCCAATTATCATGTGGTGCCGGGAGATGCTGGCAATGATGATGGGGTGTCTCAGTTCCTTATTACCCAGTTTCAATTTAAGCCAGGCGGTACCCATGACTTGTAACGGGTCTCCACCTACACCAATCAATGAGCTGTCAAAACTTTTAAGTCTCGGCTTGGTGGGCATGACATTCGCCACTTTGTCAAAATGTTCCTGTGACATGATGGTTGCTTGGGATCCAGTGTCTATTAAGCCGACAATAGAAAGATCACTGGCATCCTGCACCTGCACCGTGGCATAATATCTCCCATCAGATTCAGTCAGCTCACACATGAAATTAGTGTGGTTGAAGATCTGTGGGCCCTTCAATAACCTATGACTAGCTCTTATCTCACCGCATGTGGTGGACACATCACCCTTATCCTCCCTGGTGGGATTCTTGGACTGTCTCAAGACAGAAGCACAACTAGAAGTTGGTGCTCCGTCTGGCTTGTCAATCCCGACGACTTCCAATGCCGCGACTATATTAGGGGCAATAGATGGACACTGAAAAACAGGAGAATCATTAATAACCAACAACTGGTCCCCCTTTGCCTGAGAACTAGATTCTCTATTAGTAGGCGTGTCAGGGACGGGGCACACATCTCCTGTCATTTGACTCAGTGTCCTCCCCTGTTGGTTTAAGGCTTGGTTGCCTGTTAATTCTGTGACCCTTGGTTGGTCACAGGAGCTGCTCCTAAAAAAGGATTGGATGGAAATTGAGTGACAAGCCTGTCCATTTGTTCAGCCATTTTGCTGACCTGTGCCTCTATTTGTCCAATACGCTCAGAGGAGTCATTCTGTTGATTCTCCCTTTTCCTATACTTGCGCTTGTATTTTGGACGAGACTGGTAATGAGACTCAGAGTCAGAACTACTGCTCTGGTCCCGACGCCATTGTTCTCTCTGAGGTTTTGGGGTCTCCCTGTTATTAAAGGGAGCCTGGGGTACTGTATCCCCCCTTTGAGCCTGAGGGTGTTCTTGGCGTGGAGGAAATCTTTGGAAGTCGGAATTTTTATTAAAATTGGGATTCTTATTGTAATTATGGGGCCTGTTGAAATTGGGGTTCCCATAAAAATTCCCATGTTGGTTTTGGCGAGGATAATAGAACCTCTGAGGATACCATTGCCTCCTTTGATTCTCATCACTGTACTGACCCTTACCATACTTTTTATTCTTCTCACTTCCACTACCGTAGTTCCCTGGCTTTTGTCTATCCTTTCTTACCCACTGGTTTTGGGGTGCAAAGTTATGGACCTCCTTCACTTGCTGGGTTTGAGGTACAAATCTAGGGGAACCATCGGTTTTACCCCCACGGACTACTTCCGCATATGATTTTTTCTCTGCCTGCAAATTTGGATTTGGAGGGGAGACGGTAGTGGCTGCTACTATCTTGGGGCTATTTTTAGGTTCTCTTTTTATCCCGCCCTCACTGGACTGTTGGATCGAGAATAAATAGTCACTCTCTCTCACCAACCAATCAAGAGAGCATCCCTTTCTGTAATCCTTTGCAAGTCCCAATTTTATGTAAGCAGGTAATGCTTCATAGAATAGTGTCTTGAATTCTGGCTGGTTAGGATTGGGATCCTTTTCAGCCAGGAAATAGGCATTTCTGAGGACAGCCAGAAATTCTGCAGGGCTTTGGTGAGGACCACACTTTAAATTGTAGGCCGCAGCCTTGGCAGAGGTTACAGTTTTATAAGGCCCAAATTCCATGTGGCACTTATGTTTAACCTCTCTCCAGGACTGATTGGAATAGGCCCTCAAGGTCTCAAAGAATTGCCGGTATTTCTCTTCAAACACCCATGGCAGCAATTCTATTTTGGTGTGGTCATCTCTAATGCCCAGAATCTCTAACGTCTGTTCATATGTTCTCATGTGTTCGGTGATCTCAAGGGACCCTTTCTTAGAAAACATAGGAACAGTGTCCTTCAGGAACTTAATAACCTTTGGGGTGTCATATCTCCTGAATGACCCCTGGGATTTCCCTTCCTGCCTATATGAAACCTCATATTTTTCTTCAGAGCGCTCTGGAGTGTATCTTGAAAGCCTAGGAGGTGACCTATATTCTGACCCTGACTCACTATCAGATACTTCGCTGTGATGCGGGTATCTCCGCTCATCAGCCTCTGGCTTGACTGGGTTGGTCCGTCTTTGGACCCCAGAATTTATTTGGGCCGTCAACCTTATAATCTGCTCCTCCAGAGTTTTCTGCTCAGATTTTATCAAGGTAAGTTCTGACTGGTCATGCTTATCCCCTGGGTGAACTTTAATTTTGACAGGAGATAACCTCTCTGATCTGAAGTACTCCACCTCATCTTTTAAGTCCTGATACTTCTTTTGAAGTTGTTTTAATTCCTGAAAGTTTCTTTCATATAGGTCTTGAGCACTTCGAAAGTCTCCGACCAATCTATCATAATGTTTCTCGGATTCGTCTAAACGAACACCGGCATGACCAAGCTTCCCTTTCAAAGACTCAATGTCCTGATTTTTGCTTTCTAACAAGAGGCGGGCCTCTGACAACTCTTCCCTTAGAGTCATGGTCTGCTGGGCAGCTCCAGCGGTCATGAACCATAACATGGGCCAAGCTTCTAGGAGAAGTCTGTCACGGCTTCTATCACTTTCTGCTCCAGCAAATGCTATTAAAAACCCAACAACCTGGCCCTTTTGGTTGAACAGGTCCTCAAAGGTGCTAATAGCCTGCTTTTTCTCTTCATCCACAAATTCCTTATTGCTATCCCCCAAATTTAATCTCTTGCGGAGATAATCTATTACTTCATTTTCAACATACTTCTGCCAAGCACCGGCAGCTTTCCGAGCTGGCTTCATAGCTTCTTGCTCAATGCCTTGAGCCGCCATATTTTCCTCGTTATGCTTGGAAGAGGTGGATCCGTGATTACTGGATGCCATTTTGATATAAAATATATGTTTGATAAAGTGTACAAATATACAATCACCAGTGCGTTTTGTGTTATGGTACGATTTCTATGAATCTCAGCAGTGCCTCCAAATTTATGTTGTGATGGTTTATGTAAGGATATATATTATTTATAAAGGGCGTGTCCCTTTCCCTTAGATAAAATATTACAGTGCCTCCAGCCGTTACAATACGGCAAATATTTAGTAAACCAATAATTTGGACACTTTGATAATTTGATCACCACTTATTATTATACCTTGAATTCTTTTAGCCAATATGATTTCGTACCATACACACAAAATTTGCCTTATAATAGATAAATATAAAAATTTATTTATGTACAAAAATTATATATATATTAACACAACACGCAAAAGACTGGTGATAAATGAATATTGGTACACACAATCAAAAATATATCCTACCAATGTAAGACACAATAATAAGGTCTCTAACTAATTACATCAATCACAAATTTTAAATGATATGATATTTATTAAATTTATTAATAATTAATAATTTCGAATATCTCAAAGGTTATATTCTCGCACGCCGTGGCCATAGGATTGCAAGAAGTAAGCCCTTGATATGTGATACTCTGGTTATTAATATTCAATAAATTATGAAATATGGAAAAATTTATAATATGGCAATAAACAATTTTTTTAACAGTAACACAGTATCTTTCTACATATATCTAACTACCCAATATTGTTATGATACACTGAGGTAATTTTATGATTCCACACAACAGAGAAAATAATTAATACAAAAATCAAATAAATATCTCACCACACCCGGAATTCAGACTAGGCAACTCTCCCGTGGATTTAGCTGGCAGTGGAACGCCTTTAGACTGATATATAGGCAAGTGATAGATTCAATAGGGGAGAATGTAGGAAGTTATAAGTTTAGAGGTTTAAAGTTTTAGGAAGTTTGAAAAGATGGAAGAGTAGTTATTTCAGCAGAGATCTTCTTCAGATGTCAGGTCTTTCCATGAGGTCTTTATGAGGGTCCTCCTTTTCTTAAAGCACATGGGCTTTTATATCCACTAGTCCATTGTTCTAAGATACCTTCCCACCAGGCTTCCTGATTGGCTAGTTGAGAAATGTGTGTACATAAGCTATTTCTCACCTGCCCGCCAGGTGGCGGTCATGTATCACAGAACAATGTGAGTATTTGAGATGACTCATACCTTGGGTGGAATCTTCAGGTAATTTCAGGAATAAAATATACGGCTCTTTCCAGATATAGCAGTGATCATACCTATGATATTCTAAATAGGGACCATGGAATATAGGTGTATATTCAGTTATTCCTACTTGAAATATCATCCTGTTTGTTTCCTGATAAGACATGTAACTAATGCTATTTTATAATACATCTTACTTCCCATCATCTCAATACTCAAGTTAGTGATATATAGTTCCCATTGCTGAGTATTTAGTGGTGTTTAAAGTCTATGACATCTTATTTATAATCTGTTTTTGTAGTACATTTTTGTCATGATATACAGTGAACTTTTAAACTTAAATGTCCTGAATTTCACCCCTTTGTTTCAGAATCAACATTTCCTCTGTGTAGGGAAAAAAAATTCTCTATTTGCATGGCCCTTGTATTGGGCTCATGGTAAACAATTATTAATGCTTTCACCCTTGGTGAACAATAGTATATGGTAATAGTTTCAGAGGTCTGTTGGTTCATCACACTCTACAAGGTTTGGGTAAGCTCTCAGACAATCAGTTTGGTTCCTCTATTGTCATGTCCAGACCTTGTATATGTTTACCTGCTTATTGAAGTCTGAATAATGGTGTTTGATCACCTGTAGAACTTCAAAATAGTATTGTCTCTAGGAGGAAAGAAAAACAATCCCTTCACCCATTCTCTCCAGTTCTTTAACTAGAATTCTTGGTGGTTCAACCAAGACAAAATTAACTCTTAACATCCGGTTATGCTGATCTGTTTGCCATATAATATTATGTCTTGATAAAAGTCATATTTTTGAGACATGATACAAAAGCCCACAACACCCTGGAGTTGAAAAAATAGAATCTGACAAAGCCAGTGGTAATACAAATCATTTTGGCATGCTGGCCATACATAATTAGTTGCAGTAAAAGACCTGAAATTCATGCACCCTTACAATAACCATCAAGACTCTGAGACAGAGTGCCAGTAATTTCCTTTCAAACCATTATCCATTATACTCCATAAGGCTAGTTTCACACTAGCCCGCAGTCTGTGGGCTGGTTGTGGGTGCAAGAATCAAACCTGTTCCCGCCCCCTCAACCACCCACACCCAAATCGCACTGCTCTTATGAGATGCATGGGGCTGATAATCATTTTGAATGGCACCTTCACACATTTCAGCCTGCAGTGCAATTGTGGGTGCGGGCACCACAGGGAACCACGTTTTGTAAAAGGTGCATTTTCCTTTTTCCTGTAGGAAAACATGGACAAAGCAGCCCAAATGAATGGGCTGCCGTGCCCAAGCAAACGTGGGCCACATGGCCCGCAATAGTTTGAACCTAGGCTAAGTGCATAAAATAAACTGTGTGTCTTTGTGAATAATTCTGATAAAAGTTGAATATCTTTGCAGTTTGATCATATTTAACAACATCTCTGTTGGTGCACGTTTCGAAACATTAATACAGTTCTGATCCTGAGGACATTACATACCTTTGAAAAATTCACTGTCTTTGTTTTTAAACAATAGCTTCACTTTGATGAAGCTGTCCTTGGTTACCTTTTGTCGCTACCACAAACTTCCCACTGTATGGCAAGAAGAACAAGCATGTCACCTAAAACAATTCTGGTGAACTTCACCTTTCTTCTCATTTGTGTTTTAATGCACCCTACTGGTAGGCTCTGTGTGAACTTTTTTCTCTACTATACTGTCTAATTACTGAACCACATTTATAAATATAAGGATTTTATTAAGTAGTACTTGACATTTGCAGTTTAGAAACCTATAATTTGAAAGTGAAAAGGTTTGTTTACTTCTTAATTTATCAGCATGAGGTGTATCATTATGTTTGAAAAGAAATCACTGAAAATCTGCCTTTTTCTGCATGTTGTTAACAAGAACAATACTTGATATTTAAGCCAGCTGTTCCAGCAATTGTTCTGTTTTCATAGCATCAATAACCAGCAGATGTAAATCAATCTCTTAGAACTTGTTTCATGAAGGATACTTTTAGGTGCTATTTTGCATCAATCCTTTCATATTGCATGACGAAAAACATCTCTGGTATTATTTTCAAATTGTGATTTTTCCCCAAGTATTATATTTAATTATTATTGATGTACAGTATATAATGAACCTAAACAATTCTTAAAAATTGCTACATGCCTGGTATGGATCATGACTTTAACTTTAGGCCCTGTTCACACATACTGTATACACATACCACACTGGAAGAATGCAGGTCATGACAAGGACACATAAAAATGCATCAACTCAACACAAAACAAGGCTAATAAGAAAAAAAAAAGCTTTTTTTTTTGTCCTTTAGAAGTACTCATACAGCAGCCATCCTAGAGGGGAAGTAAATAGTGTGCAGTGGAAAGCTGGCTAGTGAAATGTCTCAGTGACAGGTTTTATAGAAATATATAGGTGACATCATTAATCTTGAACACATGTCAACATATGTCAATATGCATTAAAATGCGTATCAGCGCACATAAAAATGCATATAGAAGGCAATGCACATCCCTTTTTCAAACATTGTCATGCATTTTAATGCATGTTTATGTGTGAACATGCCATCAAAGTACAATTGTACCTCTAGAAGAGACTAAATACTTTTAATAGTCATATCAGTTCTTGAGACTTTGTTATCACAGGGTAACTTTTAAATACATACATTTTAATTGTCGTCTGCATTTTAATACATGTTTATGTGTGAACAGGCCCTCAGAGGACAATTGTACCTCTAGACAAGACTATATACATTCAATAGTCATATCAGTTTTTGCGACTTTGTTACCATGGGGTCATTTTAAGTCCTCATGCACACTGGACGTTTTTACAGCGGCTGTTTTTGGCTTTTGGTGCTTTTTTCTACAGCCAGTAAACTCCCCAGCATGTTATCCTATGTGTCCTTGCACACATAGGCTGTAATCAGCGTTTTTGGCTGGGGCGTTTTTTGGCTGGAAAAATACAGCCAGAACTAGTGGGGTTCTAGAGGAGTTTTTTAGCTGTAAAAATGCTCTAACGCTGCAAAATGCGGTAAAACTCATAAAACCATGGCAAACCGCGTTTCTGGTCTGTATTTGAGTGAAAAAATACATTTGGAGGGTAAAAAAAGCTAAAAAGCGCAAACGCAGAAAAACGCTAATGCAAAATAGCTAAAAAAATGCTGGAAAAACTCACATTTTTAACATGACTTTACACAGCTAATGCTACCAGCGTTATTAAAATGCCCATTGTGCATGGAGCCTTAAAAAGATGTCGCTTGTAAAAGTAACATTTAAATAATTACATTTTAGTTGTCATCTGGTAGATAGAAGGCTCCTTCCTGAGAGTGGAAAGTCATGTACAGTTTATTTGGCCTCCCTTTCACTCTCACTGCTTGTGTGCTGATCGGTGCACAGTAGCACACCTTGTGATTGGTGTGTCTTTCACAAATGCTGCATGCTACAGCCATAGTTTTATCCTCTCATAACAACTGACTGTGAGAAGAAACTACATAGGCCAGACAGTGTCCATGATCACTAGTCACTAGTGTTGAAGTGTGTTGCTATTCCTTTTCCATTGCACTCCATACACAGACATTACAAACTCACCTGACCCTCACAGCACATTAAGTTAAAACACAAATATTGTCTTGGGATGTGCTAGAAAAAATAAGACATATGAAAGGCTCATTGAATATTATGCAATACGTAAATAAATTAACATACAATAATTATAATCAACAAAACATAAAGTCCCGTCTACAATCTCCTCTTAAGCATTCATAAAAATCCACCACCAATGTGCTGTAATAATAACCTCTTCAGTTCCTCCAAACTCTAGGTCGGGGGTCAGCAACCAGTAGATTGTGATCTACCAGTAGATCTCGGCCAGGTGACTGGTAGATCTCGGTCTGGGCTTGCTGACATACCATCCCAGAGCATCAATCAGAGTGCAATGTAGAGGAACTACTTGTAAAGTTGGAGTTGTAATAGGGAGCAAGAGCCGCATAAGTTGATGATGTGTCCTCTGTAGTGCCGGCTCCTACACCCTATCATGGTTGGTGGGTGTAGCACCTTCCAAGCATGACCCATTTAAGCGAATGAAACTGCTCAGCAATTGCCCTGCAACCTTGTGAAGTACAGCAAACAAGGGGTTAAACAGGCAGCAGTTTGTTGCTTTCTCACCACCTGTGTTAAGCCATTGGACCCCGCAGAAACATGCAGTTGCAGGGCACTTGTAGAGTGGCTCATTTATTTTAATGGGTTTCGGTGGACAGGTGGTAGCACCCACCCAAAGCAACAAGGGGTGTAATTCCAGCTGTGGCATGCTTACACCTTTGGCTGCTGCCCCAGCAGCTAAAGGGGGTAGGGATTGGGGGGGTTGGTAAAACGTGATTTAGCACCCCCAAACTTTACATGTGAACAAGACCTTAGGGTGCAGCTGCCGATTACAACTAAGGGCTCACTCGCAGGTGCAGTAAGCACTGCTGCTCCTCTGCAAAGCGATCCCAATGCACCTGACAGATGGCGAGGCAATTAGAGGTTTAAATCAGGTGTGAGGAGACAACACTGTGCCCATGTTGTTCAGGTAGATCTCCACCTCTTTTACCACTTGTCCTCCAGAGGATTTACCCCCCTTCCTGACCAGGCCCTTTTTTGTGTTATGGCACTGCGTTACTTTAACTGACAATTGAGCGGTCATGCAACGCTGCACCCAAATTAAATTTACGTCCTTTTTTCCCATGAATAAAGCTTTCTTTTGGTGGTATTTGATCACCTGTGCGTTTTTATTTTCTGTGCTATAAAAAAAGACAATTTTGAGAAAAAAATCAATATTTATGACTTTTTGCTATTAAACATGTCCAGTAAAAAAATTTTAAAAATCAAATTTTGGCATAAATTTGCACCAAATTGTATTCTGCTACATGTCTTTGCTAAAAACAAATCCCAATACGTGTAAATTAATTGGTTTACGTGAAAGTTATAGTTTACAAATGGCTGTATATACACTGGGATTTTTTATTTATTTTTATTTTTGCTAGTAATGGCGGCAATCAGCGGCTTATATTGGGACTGCGGGACTGCGGTGGGCATTCTGACACTGGGGGGAACTGACTTGGTGCTACTGACATCCTTAGTGACACCAATATAGTCATCATTTCTAAAAAAAAATCACTGACACTGTACTAATGGCACTGGGCAGGAAGGGGTTAACATGAGGGGCAATCAAAGGGTTAACTGTGTGCTGTTTTACTATAAACTGTGTCCATGTGCTTCACTGTAAGCACACTGCTTTGCATGGCTATGCTCTGCACAGCCATGCAAAGCAGTGTGCATGAGCTGACAGGGAGGAGAACTGGTTTGTTTACAAACAGTTCTTCTCCCTGTGAGAGATGCTCGGCAATCACCGGGAGCTAGAGAGTAATCACCGGCCAGTACCCAGTGATTGACAGCCGCTGCCACGAATGGAGGCGCAGGTAGGGGGGTGCACGTGCCTCGTGCACGCCCCTGACTTGGAAATGCAAGATCATGTATATAATTCTGCTATAGGGCAGTGGGGAAGCGGTTAAGGTTGCCTACCCCTGCTCTAGGTGATACATGCATCCACCCCATATGCATCCAATGCGCTCACCTTCAATGATTGACCTCAATATGAATCAAGGTCTCAATGCACTTGTTGCCCCACCGTGGGTTTTTAGTTATCTGTGACTGTAGGGAGTGATACTGCTGTTTTCCTCTGACTCTCCACCAGCTCTACTCCACATTAGGTAGGTATGCATGTAAAATAAAATGAAACAAAAATTAGTGATCTCTATACAGAACTGCTTTTATAAAAAAAAGATTCCTCAGTAAATAAAATCGCATAAACCAATCACCCCAAGTGCTACGTGCACAGCATTATAAAGACATAAGCAAAAATCCACCACCAATGTAATATCTTCAGTTCCTCCAAACTCTATGTCAGCCTTCTGGTTTTTTCAAGAGTGCCTTAACAAATTGCCTAACATGGCTCAAAATTCCCCAAAATTGTGTAGAAGCCAGTGGGTGGTTTAGGCCTATTTTTTGTTACACAAAGCCATAGATTTTAATTGTGCAACATTACAACCTTGGCCACTGTGCTGGGCAGCCACCAGAATCCTAACAACTGTTGTCATTGATTTGTTAAGGAGAACATCAGGCACCCACACGGAATCCTTATTTAACCCTGCCCCTCTCTGTCAGCACTGGTGTCACCTTAGTTGCGTGGGGTAGAGCAAATGGAGAAGAAATGTTCGAATACTAGTCAGTAACAGTCTACATAAGAGTATTTGCTTTGAAAGAATAAATCACCTCTAATGCTGGGTGTCTTATTTGTTTGGATGCTGCTGTATTATGTAAACTATTAGTTTGGTTTTTACATTTTAGAAGTGGGTGCCTCGAGATTAACTATAATTTTAAAGGGTGCCTTGACTGGAAAAAGGTTGGGAAAAACTGCTCTACGTGATACATGCATCTATCCCATGTGCATCCAATATGCTCACCTTCTTTATTTGACCTCACTATGAATCACGGTCTCAATGCACTTATTGCCCCACCATGGGATTGCATTAAAAAAGCACCCCAAGTGCTATGTAAATAGCATTAAAAGACATAAGTGGCAATATCCACAGCATATATAGCTCACCAGCACAGCTCCGGTTCCTATACGTGTTAAGCTCCCAGTCAGAGCTTCATAAGTAGGCTGAAAATAAATTGGCAAAATCAGCACAACACATATTAGATGCCAAAGAAGTTTCCATTTTCACACACTCTAATGTGTGAATGGGCCATAACATACTTTCTGAGGATCTGATTTGGAACATGAAGATATTCTGATAAACATTTCTGACTTCACCTTGACTTTCTAAACTGCATGTTGGTTTTGGATTGTTGAGTCCTAAAGCATGATTGTCAGAGGCAGCCAGGCACTTGGTATCTTTAGAAGGAGTTCAGGAATGGCAGCCTCCATATCACTCTCACTCCAAGTTCCCTTTCATATTTAACTTACAATTAGAGTTGTTATCGAAGACAATACACCTCATTTATATTATTTTTTCCTACCATCATTTCTTTTCTCATACATCAAGAACACTTTTTTAATAACCTTAGGAAGTAAAACTGAGAACATTAGCAAAAGGAATTGCATTATATAAAAAGATACTATCAGATCAAAGGAGCATATTTTTAATTTAGTTTTTGTTGACACAGATTTCTATCAGCTATCACTTTTCTCTTATCATGCTGATGAAATAGAATTTGTGCAGCGAAGAAAAAATAAAATTGGAGCACAGCTATCTTTCATAGTCACAATATGTTATATCAGTCATCAGTTGAATCTTTATTTACTTCCAATGTTTTTCACTTACAACAGAAAGGCAGCTGTGTCCTGTTTTATTGTTTGAGGTGTCATCTTATGTTAACAGGGAGACCATAAATCTTTCCTAAACATTTAATGACTGCCTAGAAAATACAACAGTGCTGAGCACTATGCTATGTAAAATTAACCTAAAATTTAGTTTGGGGATGATTTGTAAATATTAAAAACTAATCAAACAAATGTTCACATTTTTATTTAAAATATATCAAAATACAGATCTAAGCTATTATATTTTAGATTTTTACAAAGTATATTTTTCGGCTCTTTCAGTATTTTCTTGGCAGATGATTTGGGGAGATATATGATCTCTTCTGCTTGCATGACAAAACACCTTTTTTCATTGCAGATATTTTTATTTAGCAATCTGATATTTTGCTGCAAAAACAACAATTACTAAAATACTAAAAAAAGGAGCAAAGAAAGAGCAGCAATATCTTAAAATACAATGGCCTAAAGGCAAAACTATGACAATATTTGCTTAAATGACACCTATTTTGCTATAATTAGCATATTTGTGACTTTTGTATTTGCATTGTGAGCAAGAAGTAGGGTGAATTTAAATTATACAGCACATTTACTTCTAATTTTCTCATTTTATTGTTATTAGAATTTTACATTAAGTGTTAAAGCTCTACTCTGAGAAGCAGGTTAATTGTATCATCTATATTCAATTAGCTTTAATGGAGTGCATACATAGCAGTAGTGTCCATTGTGCATATCCTCATTTGAATTGGGAAATGCAGCAAAAGCTATTATTTTGATGTCCTGATAAATTATGTTTCAGATTATGTTAAATTTACATAATGCATGACTAATGCTTCACATTCACATGAACTATAGCAACATATCAGATTTTAAAAATTCTCGTTTTGGTTAATGTCTACTGTATTCTATGATTAGTGCTAATTAAATGCATTTTTCCAAATATATATATATATTGTAGTATTTGCCTAAATGTCCAGTTGCCATTTGAAAATCGCAGATCCACAACTTTTACTGGCAGTAGACACTTGTCTTCATAAATTGCATATTTTCCACTTGAGGATATTACTCGACAACAGATGTCCAAGTGCTATCCAACACGAGATGCAAATTGGATGCAAATGAGTACTATGTCCACTTGTTGGCCTCCAGATTTCTCAGTTTTAAGTTTCAGTGTTAACTACAGATGGTTGTTGAAATGATGTATAATGTCTCTGAAAACTGAAGTATATTATTCTGCTGAATTTACTTATGATATACATATTTATATTAATTGTAGTTCTCATCAAATATTCATTGTTCACATTTTTATAACATAATATTTTCATGACTATTCCTATAGATTAGGATACCAATCATACGTTTAGTAGTCACAAAAAATTTTCCAATTATGATGATGAATAGCAGATGAGCATATCCCTTCCCTGTTGCTATGACAATTTGGGACATGAAAGGGAAACACCAGTTTGTTGCTAAGAGGAAACACAGATTGTTCCCTAGATAAATACATAACACAGCAAGATGATCATACTTGGAGTTAATCAATTAGTTGAATGGAAATTAAATAAACAATGAAGTTAACAATGGTTTACTGTTATTAAGCAACAAAACTCTAATAATGGAGACAGTAGATTTTACAGTATATGCTAAGGACAAATAGAATGTTTACTTTGCACAGGAAGTTGCATTTTGAAAAGGGGTTTGCCAACTAGCTCAGTGAATGAGGTGAAACTCTGGTGATGTCCATCATCCAATCATGTGCAAGCAAAAATGTTTTGTTTATTTTCCTTGCATGGGATTGGGCATTCTTTGCAAGGTCCTGCAGTACCAGATTCGCCAATTTCTGGAATACTTATCCCTTGCAAACAGCAACTTTCCTGGTAAAGTAAACAGTCTACTTGCCTTTAGTAAACGAGCCCAATTGTTTTGAGGACACATGTCAGTTTCAAGCATCCCCGACAAACAAAAAATTGTGATATTTAGTAAATTAATATTCACTAGATTGCCAAAAGTATTGAGACGCCTACCTTTACATGCACATGAACATGAAATCCCTAGGATTCAATATTGAGTTGGCCCACCCCTTGCAACTATAACAGCTTCAGCTCTTCTGGGAAGGCTGTCCACAAGGTTTAGGAGTGTGTCTATGGTAATGCTTGACCATTCTTCCAGAAGCACATTTGTGAGGTCAGGCAGTAATGTCAGAAGAGAAGTCCTGGCTTGCAGTCTTCGCTCTAATTCATCCCAAAGGTGTTCTGTCGGATTGAGGTCAGGACTCTGTGCAGGCCAGTCAAGTTCCTTCACCCCAAATTTGCTCATCCATGTCTTTATGGACCTTGTTTTGTGCACTGGTGCGCAGTCATGTTGGAACAGGAAGAGGCCATACCTAAAACAAAGTTGGGAGCATGAAATTGTCCAAAATGTCTTCGTATGTTGATGCCCTAAGAGTTCTCTTCATTGGCATTAAAGGGCCAGGCCCAACCCCTGCATAACAAACCCACACCATAATCCCCCTTCCACCAAACTTTACACTTGGAAGAATGCAGCCAGGCATGTACCATTCTCCTGTCAACTGTCCAAACTCAGACACATCCATCGGATTTCCAGACAGTGAAGCGTGATTTGTCACTCCAGAGAATGCATTTCCTCTGCACTCCAGCTTTGGCGTGCTTTACACCACTGTGTCTGACCTATTGCATTGCACTTGGTGATATAAGGCTTGGATGCAGCTTCTCGACCGTGGAAACCCATGCCATGAAGCTCTCTACGCACTGTTGTGCTAATTTGAAGGCCACATGAAGTTTGGAGGTCTTTTACTATTGGCACTGCAGACGGTTGGTCAATTCTTTGCACTGTGCACTTCAGCATGTGCTTACCACGCTCTGTCATTTTACGTGGCCTACCAGTTTGAGACTGAGTTGCTGTTGTTCCTAGTTACTTCCACTTTGTTGTAATACCACTAACTGTTGAGTATTTACTAGCAAGGAAATTTCATGGATGGACTTATTGCACAGGTGGCAGTCTATCACGGTACCACCCTTGAATTCACTGAGCACCTGAGAGCGACCCATTCTTTCACAAATGTTTGTAGAAGCAGTCTGCATGCCTAGGTGCTTGAGTTTATACAAATAAAGTGCCATAAATAGTGGTGTATCCACCCATCAATAAGCATTTCCAGGACTCACCATAATTGAGGTGTGAATTCTAAACAAAAAGTTTATAAGATACTGTTAGCAGCTGACAAGAGCAGACCTGCCAAAAAAGACGGTATATTACGAATCCTATGCGGAGTAAATATTCACTATAAATGAAATACAAATCCACCTTCCTCACCTACTCCTCCTCCCTCCACGCCACCAAACAAGCCTACTTCGTAATCCTCATCAACACCCTCTCCACCTGTCCTCGCCGGCTCTTCTCCACTTTCAACTCCCTACTCTCTGCCCCCCCACCCCTCACCCAGTACCTCACTCACCGCCCACGAGATTGCCAATCACTTTCAAAACAAGATCGACGCAATCCGTAAGGACATCGCCAATGCTCAACCTACCTCCCCACCTAGCCTCCCTCCCACTATAACCCCATCAACTCTCCCGTCCTCTGACCTCGCAACCACCCTACCCCCTCACCACACCTAACATCCTGCACACTATAACCTCCCCAACACTCTGCTCCTTCAGCCTTGCTACCACTGAGGAGGTCACTAAGGTCTTCTCAGAAGCCCGCCTCACCACTTGCCCCCTTGACCGTCCCCACACAACTCCTCCAGTCACCCTCCTCCTCCATCCTACGCTCCCTCATCCACATCTTCAATCTCTCCCTCAATACTGGCGCATTCCTCTCCCCCCTAAAGCACGCGCAGATCACCCCCATACTCAAAAAACCCTCCCTGGACCCCACTGACCTGAACAACCTTAGACCCATCTCCCTGCCGCCATTTATTTCCCAGCTCCTTGAGCGCTTAGTCTACAATTGCCTAAGCGCCCACCTCACTGACAACAACCTCCTCGATCCACTACAGTCTGGCTTCCGTCCCTTACACTCCACCGAAACTGCCCTACTCAAAATCACTAATGACCTGCTAACCACCAAAGCTAATGGCCACTACTCAGTCCTCTTGCTCCTCGACCTTTCCGCGGCCTTCGACACAGTTGACCACCCCCTCCTTCTTATTAAACTACACTCCCTTGGCATCAGAGACTCCGCTCTCTCCTGGCTCTCCTCCTATCTATCGCAACGCTCCTTCAGCGTTACCTATAACGCTGCCACCTCCCCCTCTCTCCCCCTCTCTGTTGGGGTCCCCCAAGGCTCTGTCCTCGGGCCCCTTCTCTTCTCCATCTGCACCTCCTCCCTCGGCAAACTGATACACTCCCACAGATTCAACTATCACCTCTACGCCGATGACACGCAAATTTACCTCTCCACCCCTCGCCTTACCCCTTCAGTCTCCACCCGTATCACCCACCTACTGAACGACATATCAGACTGGATGTCGCTCCATTTCCTCAAATTGAACCTTTCCAAAACTGAGCTCCTGATTTTCCCCCCAGCCAGCGCCCCCCCTTTCCATCAGGACCAACAATGCCACCATCAGTCCCACCCCGCAAGCCAAAGTCCTAGGTGTCACTCTAACCTAACTCTAACTCAAACCTGTCCTTCCAACCCCATGTCCAATTGTTGGCAAACTCATGCAGGCTCCACTTCCGCAAAATCTCCAAAATATGTACGTTCCTAACCCCAGACACTACTAAACAACTTGTTCACTCCCTTATTATCTCACGTCTGGACTACTGCAACTCCCTTCTACCTCATCACAGACTATCCCCGCTTCAGCCTGTCCTGAATTCAGAGGCCAGACTCATCCATCTTACCAACCGCTCCGCTTCTGCCACCCCCCCTCTGTCATTCCCTCCACTGGCTCCCGATTGCCCAACTAATTAAATTCAAACTAGTAACACAGACATACAAAGCCATTCATAATGCTGCCCCAAACTACCTCACCGAACTGATACCCAAATACCACCCAACCCGTACTCTTCACTCCTCAAAAGACCTCCTACTTTCTAGCTCCCTGGTCTCCACCTCCCACGCCCGACTGAAGGACTTCTCCAGGACTCCCCCCATCCTCTGGAACTCAAATCCATCAGACTGTCACCTACCCTCCTCACCTTTTAGGCGCACCCTGAAAACCCATCTCTTCAGGGAAGCCTACCCCGCCCTCACCTAACAGCTGACCTCCTCCACTGCTCCTAACACTCGATTCCCCACAGCCACTTCCTCCTGTGCCACTATCCCCTCCCTCCTAGATTGTAAGCTCGAAAGAGCAGGGCCCTTGACCCCCTCGTGTTTTGTTTTGTTACTATTTTGTCTCATGTTCTGTCCCCCACTATAATGTACAGCGCTGAGCAAACCTATTAACGCTATATAAATACTGTATAATAATAATAATAATAATAAATAGTGGATGCAAATATTTTATTAAGATCAATTAGATCATGAAAAGGTAGACATTGGAATCATGGTGAACACATTGCCAATCATGAAAATAAAATCAATTAAATAAAAACAAAAAATTGGTCTGCGTTTTCACTTAGCTGCATCTATGGCAGTAAAGGCCAAACTGAATATTGGGCAAAGACTTCTTCTGTATTTGGTATAGGAAGTCCATATGTTGAATCCAGATATATGTATATCTTCAGTATGAATTTTCTTAATCTTTGTCTTCTATCTTTAATATATCAATCTTTTCCTTCAAATATTCATCAAAATATGGTGATGAAAAATGAATGATGAAAATCCTGAAGAATAAATATATGATGAATACAAGGATCCTGGAACTGATGCTAAAGGCTATTTTAATCTTGCATCAACAAGCTGAACCTTAAATACAAATAACATGGCCACTAATGGAGGAATATGTCATGGTATGCAATATTACCTTCTTAGTAATTCATCATCATCACATAGATTGGTTAAGACGATTTAGTTGTGTATGGCCAATTCCCATTGGCCGATATTCCTTAAATAGGAAACTTTCAGTGGATAACAGTAATAATAACTCTAAAAAAAATAAACAGATGTTAATAAACAGATGTTAATACATCAAATAGTCAGTCATAGTCATGGGCGATTCCAAAACAGGAAATAATTACCCTTGATAGAGATCATGTTTGTTTCCACTGGTAAAATATGGATCTATACGGATCCTGAGTAAAGATGAGAGGTGTATATCCTCCTAGATGCCAAAAAATTGTATAAACTGTGATAGGTACTGTATATCTTGATTGTGCAATGTTGCACTAGACATTTATGTAAATAGCCTTCTAATGGCTCAAAAAATTCCTCTTCTATGTAAGAGCAAGACGGTTCCTTTGAAAGGTTCTTAGGACAGGTCGTCCCATTTTCCATATGATAATGCTTAATGCAAAATAAAAAAACAGTATTCACAAAAATGTATCTATGAATAAGAGTGCTAGAGTTCCTTAACCACTTCCCGACTGGCCGTTGCATATAAACGGCCAAACGGTGGCACTACAGGGTCGGGTGGCTGTTTCTAAACGGCCTCCCCGCACCCTGCTTGTGCGCGCTCCCTGGGAGCGCGCAGCACCGCGATCCGGTGCCCGCTGTGTCCTCCGGACACAGTGAAACACCGATCGTGGGACGGGACCTCTGCACGAGGTCCCGATCATGTGATCACTGATTGGCCAATCAGTGATCACATGCAAAGTAGTAAGCAAGATGTCACTTGTGACATCATGGCTTACTACGTGTGAAATCTGTGAATGATCACCGAGGTCACATGGTACAAGTCTATTCACAACAGCCTTGTGCCATGTGACAAGCTGTGACCAATCACAGCTCACTCGGTACTTCTCAATGAGTGCAAGAATGCAGACAGAGAGAAGGAGAAATGATTGCTTTTACATCCTATATGGGTGTAAAAGCAATCAGTGTAAAAAAAAAAATCTTCATCACCCCCCCACAAGTAGTACAGTGTCACCATGGTGACACTGTACTGCTAGGGTGACAGTATGTAAAAAAAATAAAAAATAATAATATAAAAAAAAATAAAAATGTAAAAAAAATGTTTAAAAAATATAATTTTTGGTTATAAACTAATTTGGATTTTTTTTTACTAAAAAGATAATGGAATACATTTTGGCCAATATTTATGATGAAATATTATTTATTTGCAAAATGTTATAAAAAAAACACTTTTTTTCAAAATTTTTGGACTTTTTCATTTACATAGCAAAAAAAATAAAAATCCCAGTGGTGAATAAATACCACGAAAATAAAGCTTTATCTGTCTCAAAAAAATGGTAAAAAATTCATTTGGGTACAGTGTTCCATGACCGCACAATTGTCATTCAAAGTGTGATAGCACTGAAAGCTGAAAATTGCCCTGGTCAGGAAGGGGGTAAAAGTGTCCGGTCTGGAAGTGGTTCATGAGGTTCAGAACATATAAGTCCCGCGTTACTAAATTGCAAGATAAGACTATGCTCTATTCAAGGATTACTTGCCACCGGTGGAAGTGGTGTTGCGCCACTTATAATTAAATTAACTCCCGGGAGTCATCCTAAGTATTAGCGGTTTTCCGTCTTGCCTCGTGTTTGCCAAGATGGAGGCATGTGGTGTGCCTCTTTCCCCTCATGGACATCGCAGCATGGAAGAACGCAGAACGTGATGATGTCACTACGTTAATGCGTTTTGTCTGCCAATCATCGCGGACTTCGTCAGAACTGGGAGGGGACAGCTTTTCACATTCCTTTTATAGTGCAGAATTTGCATACTTTCTTCATTTGTTAATCTAAATTAAATTCTAAAATGTACATAGTTGGCATGTGTCATTGAAGACTGGCTATATATCAAATTAAAATTCAGATAGTGTTATTAGTTGTTAGTTTACAGCAGATGACAATAATAGAATCATATATTATTTACTTTTTCAAAAAGTTTTATATCATTTGCAAAAGATAATGTGACCCCAAAATCAGCCAAATAATCAAATAGGAATTTATTTAAGGAATATTTTAAAATGTAATTCCATATTTAGTCCATATGATATTAAGGTTCCCAATGTATAAATCCAAAATTTCTCTTTCTGTAAAAGGATTTTATCAAAGTCCTCTCTTCTAGAGGAAATTTTCAGGAGGAAAATACCCTTTGCTTTTAAGCCATCTGTTTTGCCTTGATGTACTTCCTTAAATTGTTGAGCTAGAGGATTTTCCCTTTCTTTATCATTTTTATTTCATTTTTAAATTCCCATAAATGTTCACTAATATGTATTTTTAAAGATCTTTTTATCTTTCCTATATAGAATTTCTTTCATGGGCACTCTAGCATATAACTTACTCTACTGCTAGAGCAGTTTATAAAGTTCTTAATTTCATAGGTATTGAAATTATCTAAGTTATGAAATTTATTAGTTTTGTGCACATAAGGACAGATCTGACAGTGACCACACGGATACATACCTGTAGTCTTACCCATTTTTGTTAACCAGTTTTCTTTCGGAATCTTTTTAAATTCTGATTGTACCAAATTATCATTCAACTTAGAAGTTCTTTTAGCTACCTTTTGTGGCTTATCACCCACTATTTGTGCTATTCCTGGATTTCCAATGTGAATTTAATACTTGTTTAACCTCTTTCCATTGTTGCCCATATTTCATTATGAACCTTACGGTTAGTTTTGTTTTTTATTATTACATTTCTTATTGCTGTTAGTAAGTAGTTCCTTTCTAGCTTTACATGAAGCCTTGTATTTTGCTTTTCTCAGGGTTCTATGTGAATAGCCCATTTCTCTGAATCTCTGATAAAGTTGTGCCGCTTCGATTTGAAATTGATTTTCATCTGTAAAATTTCTTCTTATCCTAAGGAATTGACCAAGAAGTATACCTTGTTTCAATGTTTCAGGATGATGACTAGTTGCATGTAAGAGGGTATTGGCTGCTGTTTCTGTTCTAAATTTTTTAGTTGTCAATGTGTTCTCATGAATTGAGATGGATAGATTTAAAAAGGAAATTTCCTTATGATCAAAATTATATGTTAATTTGATATTCCTATCATTTAGATTTAGGCTAGTAAGAAGTTCTTGCAATTGTTCAACCTCTCCTTCCCAAATCATAAGTATATCATCAATGTATCTGAGCCATTGGGTAACATGGCTCCGATACATTGGTGAAGTATACACTAAATCCACCTCCCACAATCCCAGATGAAGACAGGCGTAGGCTGGGGCCGATGGAGCTCCCATGGATGTCCCACAGATTTGTTGATAAAATTTACCCAAAAATTGAAAACAATTCTGTGTAAGTATGAATTCCAAAAGGTCAAGAATCAGTTCATTCTGAGCCCCCATTTCTGGGTAATGTACTTCCAAAAAATAAGCTACCGCTCTATGTCCCCATTTATGAGGAATAGATGTATATAAGTATTCTACGTCTATACCTACCAATAAGGATTAAGAAAATTCATACTGAAGATATACATATATCTGGATTCAACATATGGACTTCCTATACCAAATACAGAAGTAGTCTTTGCCCAATATTCAGTTTGGCCTTTACTGACATAGAAGCAGCTAAGTGAAAACGCAGAACGCTTTTTTGTTTTTTTTGTTTTTATTCAATTGATTTTATTTTCATGATTGACAATGTGTTCACTGTGATTCCAATGTCTACCTTTTCATGATCTAATTGATCTCAATAAAATATTCGCATCCACTATTTATAGTGAATATTTACTCCGCGTAGGATTCGTAATATACTGTCTTTTTTTGGCAGGTCTGCTCTTCTCAGCTGCTAACAGTAGCCTGAGTTTATACACCTGTGGCCATGGAGGTGATTGGAACACCTGAATCCAATGATTTGGAGGGGTGTCCCAATACTTTTGTCAATATAGTGTATATCTTGAGCTAACCACAATCTATCAGGTTATTTTATATGTAAAATGTGATTAAAAGCTGTAAATAAGAAATAGACACTACAGACTAGAAAAAAATAAGCTGCGGAGGCGTTTAAGGGCTAAGTTATTATTTTTCAGAAAATAGCCTATGCAGTCAGGAAGCCCCAGCAGATATTAAAAGCTCTACAGCTTTGTAAAATGACCACTAATTTTATTGTTTTACCTGTAGACTGTTTGGGCCTTTTAGAAGTCTGTCTAAAAAACTTCAAGTTAGCAACCCCCAGGTCCTGACTTGTTGCTAGGACAAAAAAATTGTTGGATGCTCAGAATCCATTGGTTTCCGTATCCCAGAAATAGTGCAGATCATGACTAGAAGATTTTAAGCCAGCCTTTTGACAAAAAATGGCTTACAGGTAAAACAATAAAATTAATGATCATTTTACAAAAGATTTTTAATATTTACTTGATTGCATATAGAGATGAGCGAATTATTCAAAAATTCGATTCGGCTGATTCGCCGAATTTGCGGGAGAAATTCGATTCGATGCGAATTTATTCGCCGCGAATTTAACTTATTTAAAGGGTTTCTAGGCTTCAGAGAGCCTTTATATTAGTGCAGAACACTGTACCTTTAATTTAAATGCCCTTGGAGTCTGCTGGGGAAGAGAAATAATACTGTCAGTCAGTATGACATGCAGATGAGTGCCGTCGATCTTAGAATCACCGCACACTTCACTCATTTGGGCAGTCACGGGGCACGAAGAAAAAGAAGAATGAAAAGAAGAAGAAGAAGAATGAAAAGAAGAAGAAGAAGAATGAAAAGAAGAATGAAAAGAAGAAGAAGAAGAATGAAAAGAAGAAGAAGAAGAATGAAAAGAAGAATGAAAAGAAGAAGAATGAAAAGAAGGAGAAGAAGAATGAAAAGAAGAATGAAAAGAAGAAGAAGAAGAATGAAAAGAAGAAGAAGAAGAATGAAAAGAAGAATGAGAAGAAGAATGAAAAGAAGAATTAAGAGAAGAATGAGAAGAATGAAAAGAAGAAGAAGAAGAATGAAAAGAAGAAGAAGAAGAATGAAAAGAAGAATGAAAAGAAGAAGAAGAAGAATGAAAAGAAGAAGAAGAATGAAAAGAAGAAGAAGAAGAATGAAAAGAAGAAGAAGAAGAATGAAAAGAAGAATGAAAAGAAGAAGAAGAAGAAGAAGAATGAAAAGAAGAAGAAGAAGAATGAAAAGAAGAATGAAAAGAAGAAGAAGAAGAATGAAAAGAAGAATGAAAAGAAGAAGAATGAAAAGAAGAATGAGAAGAAGAAGAAGAATGAAAAGAAGAAGAAGAAGAATGAAAAGAAGAAGAAGAATGAAAAGAAGAAGAAGAAGAATGAAAAGAAGAAGAAGAAGAAGAAGAATGAAAAGAAGAAGAAGAAGAATGAAAAGAAGAATGAAAAGAAGAATGAAAAGAAGAAGAAGAAGAATGAAAAGAAGAATGAAAAGAAGAAGAAGAAGAATGAAAAGAAGAATGAAAAGAAGAAGAAGAAGAATGAAAAGAAGAAGAAGAAGAATGAAAAGAAGAATGAAAAGAAGAATGAAAAGAAGAAGAAGAATGAAAAGAAGAAGAATGAAAAGAAGAAGAAGTAGGATGAGGATGATGAAGAAGAAGAAGAAGTAGAAGAAGAAGAAGAAGAAGAAGTAGGATGAGGATGAAGAAGAAGAAGAAGAAGTAGGATGAGGATGAAGAAGAAGAAGTAGGATGAGGATGAAGAAGAAGAAGTAGGATGAGGATGAAGAAGAAGAAGAAGAAGAATGAGGATGAAGAAGAAGAAGAAGAAGAAGTAGGATGAGGATGATGAAGAAGAAGAAGAAGTAGGATAAGGATGAAGAAGAAGAAGAAGTAGGATGAGGATGAAGAAGAAGAAGAAGAAGGATGAGGATGAAGAAGCAGAAGAAGAAGAAGAAGAAGAAGTAGGATGAGGATGAAGAAGAAGAAGAAGTAGGATGAGGATGAAGAAGAATTCCATTCCAGCAAAAAGTGTATCTGCAGAGAGCTCCGCTATTTCTGACAGTTCTCTGACAGTTCCTTCACATTTACAGCGGTTGAAACATTGTATCTATTTGTTTCCGAATAAAAACATCTGTATCCTAAATGGAAACAAATAGATACAATGTTTCAACCGCTGTAAATGTGAAGGAACTGTCAGAGAACTGTCAGAAATAGCGGAGCTCTCTGCAGGGACACTTTTTGCCGGCTGTAGAAGGGATGAAAATCGGCCGATCGGGAAAAATTCGATTCGCGCATCCGAAGTTTGCTAATATTCGGATTCGGTGCGAATCGAATTTTTCCTAAAATTCGAAACGAATTCCACTTCGCCAGGTTCGATTCGCTCATCTCTAATTATAATATAAGTTCAAGTGAGCAATAAATGTTATGGTCGCTTTCATGTAGCATACCAGGAAGAGCAGTAGATAAAGTTCATTCTTTTGTCCAAATGATTGTTCCTTATAAAGGTTTCTTACTCCATAGCAAATAAAATATAGTATAAAAAGGTCTGAATTAAATTTCATATGCAAAGCCAGCCAAAAACAAAACAAAACACTGTGGTCTCCACACCAACCAATGAATACAGATTTACTCCCTTAATGCAGTCCCTGTGAGTTACAAGTATCTATGCCCAGTATTCAATTATTTAGTCATCGTATTTGCACATAATTAGCCAATGTGTTATATTAATACCTTAATTGTGTATTACACATGCCTGGGGACATTTAAGGTATGAAATAACGATCTTTACCACATTTATAAAAAGTTAAAAATTTGGTAAATAAATAATTTCATAATTTAAAAATCCTTTTACACAGAGGCACACACTGTATGCTGTGTTAGGACTTTGTGCTCAATAACCTTCTCTAACTAATCTCCTCATTCCATATTACAGCATAATGTTGAGTGTGTGATCCATCTTTACAATAATTTGATCATAAAATCAATTCATAAGAAAGGGGAGTAGTCTTTTCCTCGATACATTTCACAATTTACCTTTCTCCGGAGGATAGAGAGAGGTTACTCTATACTATCAATAACAGTTATCATCTGTTACCATTTCATAACAATACTATATAATCATAGGGCAATGAAGGGCCAATAGGAAAGGCCAAAGACTTGTCCCATCTGACCCGTAGGTTAGAGACATCCCACAAACTCCTCCACCATCTGCATAAGGTTACAAAAGAAGGCTTCAGAACCATCAAGATACAATAAAGCATTATCTGCATATAAGGATATTTTCTCCTTTTAGTGGACAGTAGTGGATGCCCCCCACAGCCGACATCTGTCAAACATCCAGAGCCAAGGGCTCAATGGGCAGTGCAAACAGAACCTGCAAAAGGGGGTATTTCTGCAATGTACCTGTCCATAGGAAAAAGGCTGGAGATATGTCTTTACTAGTATGCACTCTAGCTACTATAATTAAAGTAGGACAAACAGGAAGGGCTGACAAATGAACACTGAGCTTGCTAAATATTGCAGCCATGTCTGGAGGGGGAACATAAACTACTGCTAGGATAATATGTACACTATAGCTAGTAATATGTAAAACAACACATTGACCCCTAGGATCAGTAATCACTCATTCACAGGAAAAAGGGAGGCCTTTACAGAGTAGTGCAGAAAAACCATGGGCATAATTAGAATATGTAGAGTGGTGATTTTTAATGGAAAAAATCTTAGAGCCCATAAGATGGGTTTTCTGCACACACAAAACATATGGCTTATGGCACCACACATGAAATCAGAAATACATACAGTTGGAATCAGAGAAACAACTGTGAAAAGTAACAAAACCCCTGTCTGATTTCACCCAACTTGAGCAAGCTTTATCCCTGAACATAAGCCTTGGGTGGGAAACATGACTAAAGCAAAAGAGAACTAAGCAACTGTAGGTTATGATATCACAAGCAACATTGTGTAGCCCAGTTGCAGCTCTAACCAAAAAGAGCTACACTACCTCCAACAGATAAGGCACTGATCACCCAAGCAAATGGGGTAAAAGTGAGGTGAGACAAGAAAGCAGACATCCTGGCCGTAACGGGTCAGATAACCGGTGATCTGGTAGATGATCGAACAGGTTGTGGCAGAGATTCAGGGAAAAGACAGTCTCAGGAGAGTGGAAGAAGTAAACCTGCCCCTGATGCACAACACGCAGAGCATGGAGTACTGTACATCCTTATCCCACAACCTTTGCTTTATATGTTGATATTGTGCTCTGGGTTTGCAGACATTGGTAGAATAGTCTGGGAAATGTGACATCATAGTGTTGTTGATACAAAGACTCCCCTTCAGATGAACATCACAAAGAATAGAGCCCCTGTCCCAGTAGTTAAGAAGGCAAATCACCATAGTGCAAGGAAGGCTTCCCTCAGGAAGAGGCCTACCAGGAAACCTGTACACCCATTTGATCACAAAACAGGGCAAGAGACATTCATGCCCAAGTTCATGCTCCAGCAAGCTTTCCAGGAAGTCTATAGGGCCAGGCCCCTTCAGCCACCCTGGGAGACAAACCAATCAAATTGCTTCTACGGAGGTATTTATTCAAATCATCCACCTTATCCTCCAGGGCCTTAATCCTGCCACTGCAAATGTCAACTTTAGGGAGGAGAGGATTAACAGTGTCCTCCAGGTTGCTAATATGTTGTTCTGTAGCAGAGACTTGGTCTCGAATTTTATGCATGTCCTAGTGAAGGATAGTAAGACCAAGTTTAAGTTCACTCACCTTCCCAATAATATCAGAGTGGTTTATCTTAATAGTGTTGAGGACGTGCAACAATATGGGCTCCATCCCCTCTTCCATCCCATCCTCACTCAGTGAGGTTTGAGAGAGCAAGGTCAAAGGGGCTAAGGCAGCCAGGAGGGTGGTGAAGAAGTTTCCGGCTCTTCCCCAAAGAGATCAGGAGTGGAGGCTGGTGAAGAGTGTGGCGCAGTGGAACGGTAGCCATATTGGCAAGAGTAGGTGGTGAGGCTTCCACAACCACCAAATAACTCACGGAGGCTACTCTGACCTTCTGGGGGAGCCCAGGAGAGAAGAGCAGGATTCCAGCAAGGGCAATCCAAGCTGGAGCAGGATTATTGGAGGAGAGCTTGGAGCTACTGGAGAAAGCGTCCACTTGCATACGTCTCCTAATTACAATATGATGATTAAATGTTACATTTACTCATATCAGGATGTTACCATAATGGGTACCTAAGATGAGTACAGGTTTACATGGCTATCTTTCTAACAATGTAATGATGTAGTACTTTGTATTGGACACCAATATGCAGTTTATAATTTTAGTCCTTAACACTGTATAACATTGTATCCTATATACCTCCTATACATAATAGCTTTTCCTATTTTTCCTTATATCTTTTACTATTCCATTTCTTCTTTTATACCTAGATGCATGTATAAATCTATATACACAAACCCCTTTAGAGATCAAAGAAAAGCATATTATTGATCAGCCAGGCATGACTATCACACATGGCCTTTGATGTCAATTTGTCAGTAATGCCAATGGACATATAGTATATGGATAGATGGTTCAACAGTTCCACCAACAATATGTTTCCCTGGACTCCTATAAGGGATCCTCATTGATATATCTAGCTCCATAGCCTAAGATCTTGCTGTAACAAAACATTACACATTGAACAGCTAATTTATTTTACCAACGTAGCCCATAATACTTATACTTATATGCTTACTGAGTGTAAATTCTCTGGCATTTCAAATTGAAGCACTAATCTCCCCCAGTATAATTGGGGGAACCAAGCCACTTTCCTTATATACCCCTTATATGTCCCCCACATGGTGCTCTCAGTGACCATCAAACTGTGGTGTGTAACATCAGCAACAGCAGTCACTGCCTAGGTGCATATGCTATTGTCTCCCCACTAGCCCTGGCTGCACTTCAAGACAGTGAGACAGTCCAGATGTCAAACTGACAATGGGGATCTGCCCACCAAGCTCCCATTGAGTCATCACCCACTCACCCAAACTCACTCTGCACGTTGATTACATGAAAGGCAACATCTTTGGTCCACCACTGCTCCCCTTTCCCCAGATCGTACAATCCTGGCTCTCCCCCTCCCAGGTCCATTATATATTTCATAATCATCTTCTAAAAAACAAAATATTTTATAATTTGTATATTTAATTATCATAAATTGCAAATCTATATTATGCATTTTGAACATAGATTATGACTAATCTTGTATTTCTTATAAACATATTACTATCAATTTACCAGCTTACACCCTACTCACAGTATGATATGAATTAGTTCTACATTTTATGAAACTGCAACCGTATCTAACAAGATTCTGAACAACCAACACTGTAGAGCCATGCTTTATGAGGCCTACTTTTGCCCTTTGTATATATTAATTATATGCCTATAACTACTCTATTTTCATATTTCTACTTCTTATATATTCACTACTTTTACCAGATATAAATGGCTTATAGCTGAGCATCTCATTTGGTCCAGATAGAGATGTGGATTTAACACATAAATCCAGCGTGTTTCAATTTTTAAAATGGATGCATCCAGGGCCCTTCCCTTTGTGTCTTCTAATGCTATAAGCTTATACATGAAGTGTCAAATAGTATTTTAAACCAACATGCCCACTAATTGATATCATAAGTTTTTCAATCTGTACAGTGTAAGGTATACAGTATGTTGTTATATACCCTGAATCAGAATTACAGTTCAGTTTTTCCCACATAGTATGCACCACATATACATTGTGATAAATATATTGTCCCTGTAGTGTAGCAGAACAAATTATCTTGAGGTATTAGTGTATGGCCATTAGGCAGTTAAATATGGCTCTCCTCACCCACTGACATTGGGAACATTCCCTTAAACACAGTTTAGACTGACATGTTTCACTAAAAATGCATCTGACACTCTAAACTGACCAACCCCCCTATGACTATATATACAGTGGGGATCGAAAGTTTTGGCACCCCAGCTAAAAATTTGTATTAATATGCATAAAGAAGCCAAGGAAAGATGGAAAAATCTCCAAAAGGCATCAAATTACAGATTAGACATTCTTATAATATGTTAACAAAAGTTAGATTTTATTTCCATCATTTACACTTTCAAAATAACAGAAAACAAAAAAATGGCGTCTGCAAAAGTTTGGGCACCCTGCAGAGTTAATATCTTGTACTGCCCCCTTTGGCAAGTATCACAGCTTGTAAACGCTTTTTGTAGCCAGCCAAGAGTCTTTCAATTCTTGTTTGAGGTATCTTTGCCCATTCTTCCTTACAAAAGTCTTCCAGTTCTTTGAGATTTCTGGGCTGTCTGTCACGCACTGCTCTTTTAAGGTCTATCCATAGATTTTCAATTATGTTGAGGTCAGGAGATTGTGAAGGCCATGGCAAAACCTTCAGTTTACGCCTCTTGATGTAATCCCCCGTGGATTTCGAGGTGTGTTTAGGATCATTATCCATTTGTAGAAGCCATCCTCTCTTTAACTTCAGCTTTTTCACAGATGGCATCAAGTTACCATCCAAAATTTGCTGAAATTTTATTGAATCCATTTTTCCTTCTACTCGTGAAATGTTCCCTGTGCCACTGGCTGCAACACAACCCCAAAGCAGGATTGATCCAACCCCATGCTTAACAGTTGGACAGAGGTTCTTTTCATTAAATTCTGTGCCCCTTCTTCTCCAAACGTACCTTTGCTCATTCCGGCCAAAAAGTTAAATTTTAACCTCATCGGTCCACAGAACTTGTTTCCAAAATGCATCAGGCTTGTCTATATGTTCATTTGCAAAGTTCAAACGATGATTTTTGTGGTGAGGACGTAGAAGAGGTTTTCTTCTGATGACTCTTCCATGAAGACCATATTTGTACAAGTATCTCTTTATAGTGGAATAGTGTACCACAACTCCAGTGTCTGCCAGATCTTTCTGGAGGGATCGTGCAGTCAAACGTGGGTTTTGAATTGTTTTTCTCACAATCCTGCGAGCTGTTCTGTCTGATATTTTTCTTGGTCTTCCAGATCTTGCTTTAACATCCACTGTTCCTGATGACTGCCATTTCTTAATTACATTCCGAACAGAGGATATTGACATCTGAAAACGCTTTGCTATCTTCTTATAGCCTTCTCCAGCTTTGTGAGCGTCAACTATTTTCAGTTTCAGTTTTCTAGACAACTGCTTAGAAGAACCCATGGTGCTGATTGTTGGGGCAAGGTCAGATGAGTCTGGGCATTTAAAACCTTTGAGATTGACATCACCTGGTCTTCCCAGACGATGATTGAGAACAATCCATGACACTGGCAGGTCTCAGCTTTGCAAAGGGGGCAGTGCATGCTATAAATTCTGCAGGGTGCCCAAACTTTTGCAGACGCCATTTTTTTGTTTTCTGTTATTTTGAAAGTGTAAATGATGGAAATAAAATCTAACTTTTGTTGACATATTATAAGAATGTCTAATCTGTAATTTGATGCCTTTTGGAGATTTTTCCATCTTTCCTTGGCTTCTTTATGCATATTAATACAATTTTTTAGCTGGGGTGCCCAAACTTTCGATCCCCACTGTATATATATATATATATATATATATATACACAGAACACCCCTCCAAATCATTGGATTCAGGTATTCCAATCACCTCTATGGCCACAGGTGTATAAAATCAAGCACTTAGGCATTCAGACTGCTTCTACAGACATTTGTGAAAGAATGGGTCGCTCTCAGGAGCTCAGTGAATTCAAGCATGGTACCGTGATAGGTTGCCACCTCTGCAATAATTTCATTCATGAAATTTCCTTATACCAAATGTGTGAAAAAAAAACCCACAAAACAGCGCTATCAACCTTCAACTATAACAAAATAGATCAATATATACAGTAAGTGTCATATAACAAAACCTATAAATATAAATAAAAATAAAATTAAATTAAAATTAAACTGCCACCAAATAAAGTGCAAACCAGTTTTATATAACCACCTTTATCACATGTGAGTCCACTCATGTGGTTTATGCTTTATAATGTCCGTGTGGTCTTATATATATAGGCCAAACAAAAAGAAATTTGAGAATTAGGATTCTAGAATATTTGAATTATATAATGAAAGGTTATAAACACCATAGTGTGTCTATGCACTTTAGAAAATATCATAATCGAGATCCTTCCTGTATAAAATTCTGGGGATTAGATTCCATTCCTCGTATGTGGCACAGGTCAAACAGAATAAGAAAACTATCTAAGTGTGAAACCAGATGGATATATTTGACTGATGCCCTGACCCATAATGGTTTAAATGTAGAATTAGATTTGAATTGCTTTATTAGTGATTATTAATTAATTTTGAATGTGTATTTTATTTTATTTTATTTTATATTTTCTATTTAATATTATTTTAATATACTTGTATCGGTTTGTATATTGTTTTGATGATTGATTTATATTATTATTATTATGATTTAAAAGATGGCACTAATATTAATTTGATTGAACACAAGATGGCAGTAAGGAGTATCTTTACGGCTCCCCCCTGTTAATATGTCTGTTATAGGCAATCAGTAGAGTATAGGTCACCATGTGTAATTAATGTTGTCCTATTGGAGAACGAGTGGTTCTATAGGAGCTAGCGTAACCCTCTGCTGATCACACCCTCGGATGAAGTCTTGTGACGAAATGTGTTAGGGCGTGATCGAGCAGTGACGTCATCACGTACGCCGCTATCACGTGGCTGGACCACGTGACTGCAACCGCGTTATCTGTTGCAGGCTGGTGAGATGCCACTGTGTGTGCTGGGAACAGTGTACTGTGTGCTGCAGGCTGGAGACAGCTTTTATATATATATTTACTTTCACAATGTGAGTTTGTTTGTAAAGGGGGAATTTTGAAGAATAAACATTTAAACGTTATTATGCTATGGCGAGGGTTTTCTATCTATTCACGTGTGGCTTATACTTACCATGATGGAGAGCATTGAGATCATCTAATGAATGAGTATTATCGATATGCTGCTGATTTTTCCACATCCATTGATATTTGAAAGATATGCTGGTTTATCACCAGTATCTGGTGAGTTTGCACTTTGATGGGGTGTTGAGCATTGAAATATTCCCATTTGTGGAGAAAATATTTTTCAAGAAAGATTCCATATCTTCACTGAAGAAAGATCATATAATTAATATGGACTTTATTTAATGGACTTTATGTTGGATTTTATATATGTTTGGTATACACCAATTTTTTGGCACATAGTTGCACTTTATTTGGTGGCAGTTTAATTTTAATTCAATTTTATTTTATTTTAGTTACATTTATAATTTTTGTTATATGACACATATATTGGTCTATTTGTTATAGCTGAAGGTTGAGAGCGCCGTTTTGTGGGTTTTTTTTCACACATTTGTTATATATAATTTAAATATTTCGAAAATAGCAGCTCTAATCGAACCATCTATTGGGATTACCACATTCATGAGGTGCGATGTTATAGACTCTGGGATATATTGATAAGTATATCGCTATTATTCTTTAGCCTATATATCTTACATGAAATTTCCTTACTACTAAATATTCCATGATCAACTGTTAGTGGTATTATAACAAAGTGGAAGCAACTGGGAACAACAGCTACAAAGTGGTAGGGCACATAAAAATGACAGAGCAGGGTCAGTGCAAGCAGTACGCAGAAGTTGCCAACTGTCTGCAGAGTCAATAGCTAAAGACCTCCAAACTTTGTGTGACCTTCAGATTAACACAATAGTGCATAGAGAGCTTCATTCAATGAGTTTCCATGGCCAAGCAGCTGCATCCAACCCTTACATCACCAAGTGCAATGCAAAGCATTGGATGCAGTGATGTAAATCACACTGCCACTGAACTCTAGTGCAGTGAGATGTATTCTCTGGAGTGAAGAATCTCTGTCTGGAAATCCAACACAAGTGTCTGGGGTTAGCGGTTGCTAGGAAAATGGCACTTGACTGACTGCATTGTGTCAAGTGTAAAGTTTGGTGGAGGGGGGATTATGGTGTGGGGTTGTTTTTCAGGGGTTGGGATTGGCTTCTTAGTTCCAGTGAAGGGAACTCTTAAGGTGTCAGTATATCAAGACATTTTGGACAATGTCATGCCCCAAACTTTGTGGGAACAGTTTGGGGATGGCCCCTTCCTGTTCCAACATGACTGCACACCAGTGCACAAAGCATCCATAAAGACATGGATGAGTGAGTCTGTGGTGGAGGAACTTGACTGGCCTGCACAGAGTCCTGACCTCATCCCAATATTTTTAGCAATATATTATAATATATATATATATATATATATATATATATATATATATACATACACTGTATGTAGTGATATAAATGATTAAGCTCAGTGGTGGTGAGCATGTTAATGAGTCATGCAAGGCCGAACTGTGGTTAAAGATTTTCTGATCCACTTTTATTAAAACAAATTAAAAGAATAGTCCAACACAATGGCTGCCCATACAGGGGTGTCAGCTTCACATAGCAAAATGGTCAACTGGAAAAATACAAAGCACCTGGATCTCTTGTCAGCAGCACCAGTGCTTTTAGTACTGGTCCCTCAGACCAGGGGCGGACTGACCATTTGGAAACTCAGGCACTGCCCGAGGGCCCAGGGTCAGTAGGGGGCCCCAAGAGATGCTCCTGGTACCTTTTTCATAGGCTTTTTTGAGTTTGGGCAAGGACACAGGGGCCCCATGATCCCCTGTTGCCCGGGGGCCCCGTGAGTTGTCAGTCCGCCCCTGCCTCAGACCAAGCTCTTTGGCTTCTCTGGCTCACTCAGTCTTAGTTACAGCACTTCACTGCATGGGCCCACTCCTGGCCTCTATATAAGTTCTCCTAGCAACCTAGACTGTCTCACTCTTCTGAGACTCTCTCCAGTCTCCCAGGCTTGCTAGTTACATCTGCTTTCCCAGACCTGCAAACTCACTCAGCAATTCAAACTTTCAGTTCTGTTGGTAAGGAATCTCTCCTATGTGGAGTCTCATTGTCCAAGTGAATTACCTCTCCTGGCTGTAGTACACACCTCTCTCTAAATAAGGGCTCTGATCTATGTCCCTCTCCTGACTTATGAGTATGACACCCAGTGGTGTATTTAGGCTTTGTGCTGCCCTAGGCAACACAAAAATTGTGTGCCCCCTTGTGCCTCCTCCATCCCCAGCCAGCATCTCCCTTCCTCCAGGCCAGGCTCCCTCTCCCATCCACAGCCAGCACCCTCTGCTCCGCTCTCCCTGGATCCCCGCACAGCTCTAGCCGCTCCCAGGCAGCACTCACTGATCAGTGGAGGCTTCTTCCTCGTTCGGCCGCTTGAATCCTTTAGTGGATTGGATCTCATGTAGCAGAGACTGCTGCAAACAAGCCTGCAAACATAACGGCTCCTGTGTGCCACTCCTAGGGAGGGAGGGGGGGCACCACCCTCCCTGAAAATGCCTTGTTTGCGTCACAGTAAATATACCCATGTGTACGCCTGTGCACTCACACAGCGTGCAGGTTTCCAGGAAGACCTGGACATAGGATTGAAGCCTTTGTCCTACCCAAGATAGTTTGAAGCCAACCCGGAGAAAGCTACGAAAACAGTTTTCTCCTCTCACAATAAACACTCCGAGCTCTGCATTAGTGCTAACCCTGAGTCTTTCCAACATCCATTTTCACAGTGGCAGAGCCTTCGCTGTACAATATATGAAATTATAGTTTTTCTTTTCTTCTTTTTATCTCAGTCTATAAAGTTGATTTTCTAAAGCAGTAGAAAGTTCACTTAGCCCAATGAACTTATGTTTACTATAAATACCCAATCAAGCACCTTATTTAGGTTTTCCCTGCATATACAAGTTCCTTAACCACTTGCCTTGGTATGCATTTACTCAGCATAACATCATCTTTTATATTTTATCAAAATTGGGCAATGTATTGTGCTTTTCTGCATTTAAATTCAAACAAGTGCATTTTTTCCAAAAATACGCAAATACGCTATGCAAATACTGTGTGACATAAAAAATTTTATTCTCTAGAGCCTCTGATTTAAAATTTTATATAATGTTTGGAGGTATAAAGTCATTTTCTAGCAAAAATACTGATTCCTGTTAAAAAAAAAGGTCAGAAAAGGCTTGGTCTTCAAGGGGTTAGAAGAGTGGGTGATATGTGGCATAGGCTTCTAATGTTAGCCATAAAATGCCAGGACAGTTCACACACCCCTCAATTAACCCTTTTTTGGAAAGTAGACAGTTTGCTGAGAGGCATGTTGTGTGCATGGAAGATTTTTTTTTCCACAAGTTTTTGAAAAAGGTTTTTTTTTACACAAAGTTATCACTTTAATAAGATATTTATGACACATGTGTCATGGGTACATGTGGAATTACACCACAAAACACATTCTGCTACTTTGCCTGAGTATAGGGATACCACATTAGATACTTTTTGGCAGTCTAGCCAAGTTCAGGACCCAAAAGAACCTTCTGGCTTTTAAATGGCATTATTTCCTCATTACACTTCCTGACTACCTATTACAGTTTTGGAGGCCCTCAAATGCCAGGATAGTACGAACACCCCAAATGACCTCTTTTTGGAAAGTAGTCACTCCAAGATATTTGCTAAGAGGCATGTTGGATATTTTGCAGATCTCAAGTGTTGCCACAAATTTTTGAAAATTAAGAAAAAAAATTAAAATATATTTTTTCTTTTCTTTTTTTATTTTTCAAAACCTTGTGAGAAAAATATTATATCTGCAAAATACTCACCATGCCTCTTATTCAATTACTTGGGTTGCCTAAAATTTCCAAAATGGGGTAATTTTTTTGGGGGTATACTATCCTAGCATTTCAAGGCCTCTGAAACTTTGATAGGTAGTGAGGAAGTGACATGAGGAAATATGGCCTTTGAAATCCTAAAGGTGGTCATTGGATTTTGGGGGCCTGTATGTGGCTAGGCTGCCAAAAGTTTTCTCACATGCAGTACCCCCATACTCAGGAGAAGTAGCAGAATGTGTTTTGGGGTGTTATTCCACACATACCTATGTGTGAGCAAATTTTCATTTAAGTGTCAACTTTGTGTAAAAAAAAAATGGCATATTGCAAACACTTGTGGCAAACAATAAAATCTTATATTGACTCTCGACAAATAGCTTGGGATGTCTACTTTTCAAAAAGGGGTAATTTTAGTGTGAGTGGGGGGTGGGGTTGGGCTTGAGCTATCCTGGCATTTCAGGCCCTCTGAATCTGTGATAAGATCCGCTCTGAAGAAAAAAGTGAAATAAACAAATGTAAAAAAGTGTAAAAAATAGAACAATACATAAATTAATACATGTAAGTATCATAGCTATTATTATATGTTAGGGTTATGTTTTTGAGTGAATAGATTACAAAGCTGCCTAACTCATCTTTTGTTAATCAACAATATCCTTATATTTGTTTTCTCTTTATGTTTTAATTATGAATGTGCTTTGATAATAGGATAGCACTTTTTTCACCTCCTTTTAGAGTGTTTCAGTTTAACAGGCTATGCCCATTATTTATTATTACCGTATTTTATCCTTGCAAACATTGGAAGTACAGAGTAATACCATTTGTTCCACCAGGAATTTGGTATGCTCCTAAATAACTGTTTAAGCTGGCAACACAGAGCCTTTGCTGAAATTAAATGAAACTCCAACCAACATTGCAAGCCCTGCCTGCTGGACTGTTGAACGCCACCTTTCTTTTCCTCTCCACATACATGAATTGCTTTTTTTTTCAGCAAAACAAAAATGTTTCTCCTATGTGTATTTTACAAGTCTGATGATGGTAACACAGGGGATAATAAAAGGCATTACATATTATAGGAACAAAATAAGAAAATAAAGCTGGGCATGTTCTAAAAGAGGTAAATTTAGGGGTATATTTGCCATGCATATTAAAACCATGGGTTAGGTTATCTGAATTCTAATTATTCTTCTAATCAATAGTTATCTTTTCTTTCAGTTGCATCTGTTGAATATTAGCCAAAATGTAATTGATCCTTACATTTTTCTGCACTTCACTGAGCTTTTTTTGTTATTATAAATTGTATGATAGCCTTTTTTGTATTGATTGAGTTCCATATGACTTTGTGATGCAAAACCTTAAATTAACAAATTAGTAAAATACGCTTTATTTTAAAATAAAATATATAAGCTTCCATGCTGCCTTGAAGAGATTTTAATTGCAATTATTACCACAACCTTGATTAATAACATAATTTGCATAGTTTGAATTAATAAGCAGTAACAATATGCATTTAAAACTGAGTTGTAGGCTGAAAAAGGTATTATGAATATAATAAATTAGGTACACATTTACCCCATACCTTTACATTGTAATATTTAGTGGTTAATTGATCTTTTAATTGTACTGACTGAAATAAAACATTTGCTTTGTCCCTATGCAGTCTATGCACAGATCATTAGTCACAGCAAATTATTTATTAATTATGTTACCCTTATATTCACTCACAGTAGAGATTTTGTTTTCTTATGCTTCCATCAGATTTTACAAAACAATAATTTTCTTAAAAAGTGTCTCTCTTACTCTCCTACTTGACATTTATATAGACAAATAATCTAGTGAAAGTTAAAGTGGAAACAAACTACCACATTCACCAAACCAAATTGCAAGAATCAAGTTATTGACACTGTTGAAACAAACCAACACACATAATCCTTGCATTTATTTCTACAAATATTTTTGTTTTTATCACTCCAAAATACAGTCTACAACTAGATTCTCTTTGGTTTTGGGAAGTAGTAGGAGCAAATACAGTATGATGCTAAAGGCTCTTCATAACATGAACGTCCACCACTAAACACAAACATACTGTATACTGCACAGTCCCTGAGCGAGCATGCCACTTGCTTTCTGGTTCCACTTATGTTAATCCCAGGATACTTTTTTGCAGGATGTGGATGCGGGCGGGACTGAACAACTTCATGAACTGTATTGTGTCATTCTTAGTAGCTGGTATATTCATAAGCTGATTGCAGGAAAACAGCTTGTGTCTAGAGTTGAAACTGGGTGCAGTACATTTATACTGGTAAATCTGGAATTGGAATGTTAAAAGTAACTTTATGATTTCTAAGATAAACTTCCAGTTTAAAGAGACCCTGTCATTAATTTGAACATATTTTTGATCGTGGAATCAATAGTAGCCATGCTACTCCAATCTTGCCAGTACCTACTCACTGTAACTCCAGCTCTCATCAGAGGCGCACCCAGGACAGGAGTGCATCCAACGTAGCTGATCTGCTTGTCAAGTAGAAATGAAGATTCTCCATTAAGTTCTTTATGAAGTGAAATGCATTGTAGCAGGAGATAGACAGACAAGACTGTATGTTGTGAATCATCTACTTATTATATTGATGTGTATTATTGTGATAGTGATGGTATCAATGTTCAGTCCATTTATTTTGACTTAACAAATGTTTTATTGTTGTGCTAGACATCAATAACAAAAATGAAGTGGATAATGCAAGTGACTTGTAAAATAAAGTTGAAAGCAAGGTCAAAATAACTAATCTCCATACAACTGTTTCAAATATAGATTATTGGCACTACAGGTAAAGAAGTGTTTAAGTTATACTCACCATCTTGGTGTTAAAGTAACACTAAAGGCTCAGTTTAAAAAAAAAAGGTATAACAAATATGTCATACCTGCTCTGTGCAATGGTTTTGCACAGAGTAGCCCCGATCCACCTCTTCTCAGGTCTCACTCCTTGAATGAGAAAGAAATGCTATAGTAATTACTTTATGAATCAGCAGTAGATCAGAACACATTTGTACATCTCTACTTGCTGTGCCATAGTCTGATTTGAGTTGTTTTTTCAATGGAAACTAAGTGACAGATTCTTAAAAGGTTATCAGACAATGGCATGAAATTGTGTCTTCTAACATCATGATTAACCCTTCCCGCCCAATCCAATGTCCTTTTTAAAGCATCTGAATAACTGTGGGGAAAGATTTGGTGATCATGTGACCACTGTGATTCGCTGTCACAGTGGTCACATCATCAGGAGCCAATCCCACCAGCTATCAATCGTTGGTGGGCACCATGAACTGTCTTTGACAACTTAGTCTTTGTGCTGGGAGCATGAATTGAGAGTGCTCTAAATGCAAATGGAAACAGAATTATGTCATAGATGGGTAAATGTTCTCCAACAATAAAAGATTGAAAGGATACTTACTCATCTTCGTACAAGAATTCAAAAACACCACTGTAATTTGTGTTTGATGTTGACTGCAGTGCATACATGTTACTTTGGATCTTTCATTCTTTTAAATAGAAAAATAAACTATTGGGAGGCATTTTTGGCTAGATTTTACAATAACACTTTGTGCAATCAGGGCACCTCTGATTGCTTGGGGTAGTGATCAGCCTACCAAAGCTCAGCAATGGCCTTATAATCACAAACAATGCTTGAAAGCAGGAGCCCTACCTATAGGAACAAAGCGCAAAAAGGTGTACCATTCAAGGATATAAACTGATCCTAATAATATAAATTGATCCTAAAGACACTTAATACCCTAAAAACAAGATCTGCATGTGTGTTAAAGCAAACCTGTGCTAAGAGAAATATTCAGTCTACCACTGCTTACCTCGTCTTCTGAAACTGTTAGTAGCTTTGCTTTTATTCTTATCCACGCTAGAGTTCTGGATTTATTCTGAATTTGCATGCTTGTTCCTCATTAAAGATTCAGAAATAACTGAAGACAGAGACAGTCACCTAATATTTTTGAATGGAGGTAAGCCTCTGTATTTCTTTTAAGAAGACTCTCTTTGACATATATAATACTGTAAATATTTGACATGTTACAAATATGGTTTTTAAATAAATGTAACAAGGAGGATTAAATTGGGAGATTTATCATATTTTTATTCTGTTAAATATTATCTTGTAAATGTGTCTGAGTTGGAGAAAATTAGCCAATTTAGGAAAAAAGACAATCATGATTCAATAAGTGTATGATTCTATCCATATTGGACAAATCAACATTTATTTGCTGAGCATATTGAAAATATTTGCAAGTTGTAGATTCACAGTTTACTCATCACTAAAACTTTTGTTTAAAAATGAATAAAACATACAGGTTGAATTTGCTTTTTTTTTTTACTTTTGGTGCTTATTTACTTAACCACTTGCCCTCAGGAAGATTTTACCCCCTGCATGATCAGGCCATTTTTTGCTATACTGCACTGCACTGCGTTTTATTAACTGACAGTTGCGCGGTCATGCTACACTGTACCCCATTAAATTTATATAATTTTTTGCACACAAATAGAGCTTTCTTTTGGTGGTATTTGATCGCCACTGGAGTTTTTATTTTTTGTGCTATAAGTAAAAGACTGACAATTTTGAAAAAAACAATATTTTTTTACTTTCTACTGTAAAACATATCCTATTAAAAAAAAAAAAAATTTCTTCATGAATTTAGGCCGAAATTTATTCTGCTACATATTTTTGGTAAACAAAATCCCAATAAGTATATATTGAATGGTTTGTGCTAAAGTTATAGCGTCTACAAACTATGGGATATATACTGGAAGTTTTTTTTTTTTATACTAGTAATTGCGGCAATCAGCAACTTATAGTGGGACTGTTAGTGTCAGATTGACCACCGTACTATAACTGACACTTTGTGGGAACCAGTTACACTAATACAGTGATCAGTGCTAATAATATACACTGACACTGTACTAATGACACTAGTTAGGAAGGGGTTAACATCTAGGGGCAATAAAAGGGTTAACTGTATGCCTAACAGTGATTTGTGTGTGTACCTGTGGTGCTTTTACTAGGGGATGAGATAGGAACAAAAACTGGCACATCCCCGCTGACAGGGCAGAGCTCTGTTTTGTTTACATACACAGAGCTCTGTCCTGCCAACCTCTTTGCCAATCAGTCAATCACTGACCAGGACCCTCTGATCGGCTTGTTCTATGTCTAATCACAGCACAGTTGGGGCGGAAGACGCGCCCGGAACAGCTGGATTACATGTTAGATATGTGATCCAGCACAGGAGAACTGCCTTGTCACCGCAAATCTAAGTGAAGTGGTTGACAAGTGGTTAAAGCAACACATGAGAGTTATTAAAAGATAATATGTGCTAATATTTTATTATTTGCTTAATCTGAAAATTGTATTGTAATATCTGTTCAAGAGTAGTGATGAGCAAATTGATTTGTGACAGTAATACTGTTTCCAGACACACTTGTCCTGTCCAGGGTACACTAGGGTGCAGCAATTTGATTAGCTAGCAAACTCAATGGGGTTGATTTACTAAAGGCAAACACGCATGTACTGCAAGTACACTGAAAGTGCAGTTGCTCTAGATCTGAGGGGAACATGCAAAGAAAATAAAAAAACAGCATTGTTTGCACATGATTGGATGAAAGAAATGAGCAGAGGTTTGCGTTATTTCAGAGCTTCCCCTCAGATTTAAAGCAACTGAACTTGCAGTGCACAGTATATTTACTTTTAGTAAATTAACCCTGATATGCTTAGTAGACTGGCAAAGAGGTCCGAATGAACCCATACAAGTTCACTTCCATGCTGCAGCTTTTACCAACAAGCCCCCAAATAGGAATTCAGCACTTCTCCAGTCATCATGCAGGACTGAATAAGTATCTTGATTTTAACACTACAAAGGTTATAGGTCGACATTACCCAGCCCCTATGACGTTACTGGCTCAATAAGTAAGCAGGATACTTCTTATTATGCACTATTCTACCAAGACACAAAGAGGAATAAGGAAAAAGAAACTAGTTCACTTCTTTATTATGGCGGGGGGTGTCCTGATGGAAAATAATAATGTCAGAGTTCTCACCACCTTGGGACAGCCGCAATTGTTTCCACATGGCGGGATTCCTGCTTGCTCTAATCACTAAGCCTCAAGGGTTGGAGAGAGAGACAGACAACCTACAGCACCATCCTCTCAGGCCTGAGCCCAGGGGAAAAGAGAGTGAGACAGGAAGCATCCCAAACATTCATCACTTCTCCAGCAGGCATCATTAGGCTCCCTAAGCCAGATAGTTGACTGGGTTAACATGTATGCAAAACACAGATTGTTACTTCTAAAGCGTAGTATGATGGTGCATGTTTAAAAGCATCTTGCAGACAGTATATTACTCTATGCTTAGGAAAATTCACTAAAAAGACATACTTAATACTGATGGGCTTTATGTTCGAGTCAAACATTAGTGCAACTTGAACATGGGCTGTTCCTGTGTTTGCTGAACACATGAACGGTAAGGGTGTTCGGTGGGCTTTTCACCCACTGCGCCCCACAATGCACTGCGCCCTGACAGTGCATTGTGATTTGCCAATGCAATGCACCTGCCCACAGATCAAGTGCAATGCTTTGGCCAATCACAGTGCACTATGATGTCACCATATTTAAGAACTGTCATTGCAGTGCAGCTGTCAGATGGCCGGGAGCCAGCGTAGAGAGCAGAGTAGTTTTCTTTTCTTTTTTCTGGTTGGTGCTGGTAGGACATCAGGATTTGTTTTATTTTTGTTTTTAAGACTGTCTGCTATCATTTTTTACTACACTTTTTTTTGTTTGTGAATGGGTAGCAGTACCATGCACCCCATACTCATTATACTCATTCACATGGGGGGGATCTGGGGGGCAGGATCTGGGGCCCCAATGCTAAAGGGGACTTCCAAATTCTGATAAGGGTTGTGGGGAAGAGGCCCTTGTGCCCATCAACATGAGAGCAAGGTTCTTTGGGGGGAGTCCCCCTCAAAGCCCCCCGCCCATGTTGAGGGCATGTAGTCTGGTATGGTTCCTGGCCTACTGGGTTGCATGCTCGGATAAGGATCTGGTATGGATCTTGGGGGGGACCCCCACACCATTTTTTAAACATTTTTGGCATAGGGATTCCTCAAAATCTTTACCAGACCTAAAGGGCTTGGTTTGGATGGGAGAGGGGACCCCACACTGTTTTTAAAAAAATATTTTAATTGTCGCACAATGCCGACAATTATATTGACATTCAGCTGTCAGCTGAAACATGAAAGAATGTTTCACTACTAAAATACCACATGACTTAATAATATAACAGTATTTTAGTAGCTGAGCGGTATATTTTATCGCATACTCAGATGTGGTAAGATACCGCTCAGTAAATTATCCCTGTTCGATGTTCGCGGGTGAACTTTCGGTAGGTTCAAATGTTCAACCACGAACCAAATGGGGGTGGGGGTTCAGCCCATCACTAATACTTAGGCTGACTGTAGTTCAATAATGTCTAGGTATCACATGAAATGCAAAAATGGGAATGTGGAAAAATACTAAATCTGTACACACTTTGGGCAACATGAAATTAGTCTGTGTATTTTCTGTTTGCAAATCGGCAGCTGAGGTACATAAGGATTTTTGAGTATTGCATTTTTATGGCAGTAATATGTAATATTTGCATTCTGAAAAACATAACCAAATAGATTGCTTAGGTACAGAGACCTAAAGTCTTCTAAAAATGAAATAAACATATAATAGAAAATCTATTTTTAGTCTGATCAGTGAACTTTCCTATAATGGGATCACAATTAAAATAAGATATATTTAGTATCTTTCTTTCAAAATTAACATGTCTCCTAAATAACTTTAATTAAGTATTCGGTATAATTTCTGATTAAGATATGATGAACATTCCCTCTGGATTAAACAGCTTCTTCACATTAACTATACTAATCACCTCTTATTTTTCAGTACTTCATATTCAGACTCCAAAAACAGTGTACATTTTACAGTGCTCATTATTACAATCCAGTTAAAAAGAGTTTGGTAAAAAAAAAAAGTTTAAATATATCATATACTGTAGGATACATTAAAATCTGTGGGAAAAGCCAAACATTTGTTCTAAAAAAAAAATCCACAAGGATTCAAAATTACATTTATGGTAGAGGTAGATATTAAATAACTAATTGTTTATGTTAACAATGCAGAGATGCTTCTCTTCACTGAAATCCATAGGATGGAGTCTTGCTTTATGGATCATGATATTGCAAAATATTGTTGTCATTACATAATGTAAAACCTAACAAATAAAAATTCCTTAATGTGTGTTGCGCTATGCATTAGATCACAGATTTTTTATTATTTAATAAAACCATACAATTTTATCAGAAGATTCCTTGCCATCACCACGATCAGACTACCCCTCTTAAAATTCATAATTTTCCCTAGCTCTTTTTGAAAAAATACTTCTGGATTTTTGTTTGGGCAATAAATGTTAGCCAACGTATATTTTTGTCCCTGCATTTTCCCTCTTAAGCCTAGACACTGACCTTCTGGGTCTACCAGTTTCTCCTCGATCTCAAAACGCATATTTTTTGAAAATCCAACTGCAACTCCTTTAGCCCTCTTTATTGGTGAATCCGCATAATGCCAATTTGGATAGTTCCTTGAATATAGCTTGACATTGGTATCATAAGATATGTGTCTCTCTTGTAAAAATACCACATCTATAGAATGTTGGTGTACTTCCCTCAGTATCTTATGTCTTTTAGTTGGAGAATTTAAACCTTTCACATTATCAGTCATAAGATTAATCAAGCTCATGTCTGTTTGCTATTTCTCTTCTCCTCTACTTTTCCACTTACATGTAGGAAGGCATAGGCTATTCAGATTGTGGACAACTCCCTCCCCTTACCCTTCCCACCCCACCCCCCACCACTTCCCACCCTTCCCCTCCCATACCCAACTTGCTCTTAGGACTCCCTGGTCTATATATTGCCCTGGAATCTGATGCAGGGTTCCCCCACTAGTAATTCCTATTTTAGGGTATGGCTCTGAACATGTACACCTATCCTGATCTCCCTCTCCCAACATGGGGGTTTTTAGATTTTGTGTCTTAATAGGCCTGCAGGCATCTCGCATTATCAAGCATATCTTGCTCTGGTTTCCTCAAGGGAACCATAAGGGGGGCAAAGGGGAGGGCTGACAGTGGGAGGGGAGGAGTGACATAAAGGAAAATAAAAAGGAAGAAACAAAACCCGTTGGGGACAGGGGACTTAGATCCTCAACCCAAAGGTCAATGTTATGACTTGATTCCCTACTCCTCGCCCCTCCTCTTCCCCCCACATCCCCCCCAACCCCAACATGGCTGTCTTCTCCTTTTATTTACTTTCTGCCAATTCTCATTTCTTAGCTCCACTCTCTCATTAGACCCCTCTGACCACCCCACAATATCCACAATCTGCAGTTCTAGTTTTTCACAAAAGTCTCTTACTTATTCTGGGAATCTCAACCTTGCCAATTTCCCATCTTTCCACCCGCTCAGGCACGCTGGAAACCCCCAGTTATACCGAACTCTTTTCTCTCTCATCTGCTCCAATAGCAGTTTCAACAATATTTTTCTGGACAGAATCTCAGCAGTTACATCTGAAAAAACTTGCAACTTTGTTTCTCCAAAACTTATTTCGAATGTCTCACTCAGTTTTTTCCATATTTTCTCTTTTTTAATGGGTCTGCTCTTCCTGTCAATGGGTTAAACACACTCCTTATTTTTCCTCACAGGCCCTCTTCACTTGGATCTTCTGGTAGGCCCCAAACCCTCAAGTTATTTCTTCTTTCTCTGTTCTCTTGATCCTCTAAATTGTATGCCAACTTCCTCTGTTCCCTTTTTAACTCTTCCACCTGCATTTCCAGTTTAACAATCTGCTGGGCCTGATTTTCCATTTTCCCTTCTACTTCTTCTACTCTTGTTAACATTCATCCCAGATCCTTATAAATCACCGCCAATTAATTTTTCATGGATAGTTCCAATTTTGTGAACATTTCTGCCATCTCTAAAAAAAATGTGTACAAATAAAACTTCAGCGCAACATATAACTCCTCAAATTCCTGTGTATACCAGTGCTGCTGACACTTACATATGTTTCCACACACAAACGATATATCAGAAAATAGTGCCGCGCATATATCTCTATAACCTCAATACAACTTAAACAAAGTGCACTCACATTTAAAAGTGCCTTGCTGGGACACAGTAAAAAACCTTGTTATAATGAGGAAGTCACGTGATGTGATGTAATGCATAGAGTGGGCCAATGACGTCAAGCTGCTAAACAGGAAGTTTACGAGACGCCATCTTGGAAATTTCTGAACACATTGAAAATACATTATAACAAGGTTTTTTACTGTGGTGTACCAGCAGGACACTTTTAAATATGATTGCACTTTTTTTTTTAGTAAATCATGCTATATTTATATACTACACTATGGCAAGCATTTCTGTTTACATATGCGGAGGATATGTGGGATAAAGAGGAGATGGGACCGTTTGCAGCAGAGTGAGGAGGAAAGTGCAGTCATCTACACAGTATACCAACCTGGGTTAAAAGGGAAAGGTGGTATTTGACCTATGCAATTTGGGTCATAAAAGGAGGTGAGAGTATATATGTATGTCTCTGCTGGATGAGCTCCTATAGGAATATATGTGGTTATAAGCAATAAAGAGCACCTGTTTGGGAACAAATTATAAACGCATGGATCAAGCACACATTATTGACTTTTAAGTTGTATTCAATGTATTCATCATTGTTGCATAATCACATGGTTTGGATGCTTTAATTCATATATGAGGTTATAGAGATATATGTGCGGCACTATTTTATGATATTTCTGCCACCTCGTTTTTTTTAGGTATTTGAGATGTGGCTCCCTGTTCTTCCGTCACATTACATTATCAATATTTATAGAATAATTCGTCACATTTCCAGCACGCATTCCAAATGACAATCTAGTTTGCTCCCCGTCATATTTTCTGCTTCCTTCCTTTAGTCTCTCAGAGCAATGTGTCTCTGGACTTTTTCTCTGAATCGGCATATATTTCTTAATTGTACTCATATTTGCATTCGATTGCGTAGTTTTTACCCCTCCTCCCTTGGCGGATCTGCTCCTCATATTGATTAAATTTATCTGCTGGTTATCTGTTCACTGCACACAAATTATACTATCACACCTGTGTGAGACCCCTCCTCCTAGATGTTCTTTGTCATATGTACAGTCCCCTATAACTTTAAGAAAATATATTAGCACACTTACTTAGCCTCTGAGATCACCCAGCACCTTCGTCTTCGTCCCGCCCAGTCCCTCCTCTCAAGTATCCATTTACTTATAATAAAGACAAAACAATATTGGCATAATCATCCTGCCATTACCCACGGCAACTCACCATCACCATCTGAACCTGGTACACTGGCTCTTTGTGGGGTGATCTGGGTGGGGAATCAGTCAGTTCAGAATGTCCAGAGTGTCCTGTGCTTGCAGGTATCTCAGGGTCTCATACTTTATCCAGTGTAGTCCCAATCTGGGATCCCTCCAGGGTTGGTCCTCCTTGGGGAGTCCTTCTTCTTCCTCACTTTACACTCCATCACATACCGCCGACAAGCATCAATCCCTCCCAGAGCTCCAGGGACCAGATGCCTGTCCCTCCACTGCACCGCTCCGCATGCAGGCTCCCCGTCTTCACTGACCACCTCTCAGCCTACACACCCAGTGCAGGTGTCCCTCGCAGCCCCGGCACGGACCAAGGAGCAGGAGCAGCACTGGTGTCCCCTGGCAGATCTGACCATTCAGGAGAGCTCAGGAGAGCAGGACTGACGAGGAGTGGACATGCCCCAGAAGCCAGGAGCAGAATCAGAACAGCAAACACTGTGGGCACATCCACAGCTTCAACCTTCAGGATCCAGGCAATCTCCAGGTGTGGGGCGTCAAACGTTTTTTAGGCAGCCTCCAAAGAGGCAGCGTCTGGAGCTCCTTCACATCAGTGGCTCACAGAGCCATATTCAGGCCCTTCTCCCTGTGTGTCCTCCCAAGGTTGCAGTGATCTGATGGGTTTAATACTGCTTTAAATACGGTCAAAGAATATCTGATGAGCCTAGGGAAATAAGCTACACTTGGGGGGAGATGCTGGTGGGCATACACTAGCAACTTTACTGCTGTATTCCACTGTCTCAACTGGTCTGCAACAGCTGAAAATACACTGGTGTTGATTTGCTAAAGGGTTAGAGCATGCTCACTCTGTTCAATCACTTTGCCACATGAGCAGTATGTTATTTTTTCAAAGTGAATGATCACTCAGCTTAAGAGAAATGGTTAAGCTGCGTTTGCTTCAATCAGATATATGTGCAATTTTTTTTTTTTCATGTTTATCCTTGGACAATTGGGTATTCAAAGTGAACACTAGAGGTTGGGGGAGAATAATACACATACAGTGTTTTGATCATAGCCTAAATTGAGTAAGGGAAAAGTTCTGCTCATGTCTCAAACACTTGACAGGTTTTCAGACAGAGTCTCTGTCAACTTCAGTAGCTGTCATGCAGCCAAAAAAGTGTCTGTGGCTTTAAAAAGCAAAATAGTCTAAACTTTCATGCACAGATTTGAAACCACACTAGATGGGATTCCACACATTTGGCCAGATACCCAAACAATGATAAGCAGTCAATAAGGCACAATGGAAACAAAATAGGGAGCACGTTTACCCTTGTATCCTGGAAGTGGAACTGATCACAGACAATTTAAGAAAATCCTACTTGAGAACTGACAATGACCTTAAAGTAGCAAGGCAGCAACTATAAGGCCGATCTTGCCTAGAAAATAATATAGTGAACATGTTGTCAATGCCTTAGGAATGAGGATAACTTAAAGTCCACCTGAATTGTTAGTGCTGCTAGGCATGATACTGAAACCAATTAAAGCAGCAAGTGTTAAGAACATTGTGGACTAAACCAATCTGTTCATACCACCAACTGGATAGCATACTCCTTGCTTACTTGTGGTCTAGGAGCTTTATCTTGAAAATTAAAATAGTAAAGCAGTCACTTAAACAAGCTACCAATTATTATCCAAACCTATGATGCCTACAATAAGTAAAACATTAAGCCTTTTAATAGGGAATCCATAAGGTATCATAATAAACTACAATCTGCTTTGTTTGAAGCTGCACTAAAAAGTTTAAATGACTGCCACTATAGCTAACAGGAAATGATGTACATATCTACCAGAGCTGTAGTACATACCTAGAAATGCCTGCCACAGCTAACATGGATGATCTCCTCATTCTGAGCAACCTACCTCAAGGCCCAAGCATAAGTAGGTCTTAAAATTGTACAGCTGGCTTGAACATACCCATCTTGCCATCCAGATCCTCTATTACTATCCTTCCATTATTTCAAACATTTATTCAGAAAGGCAGAAGGTTTTGGTTTGATTAAATAATTGTTACAGTGCATTTAAACAAAGCTTTTGTAGGATTTTTTATTAGCAGAACACTTTCAGAACTCCTGTAACATAGACCAGGACCCAGCTGTCAAAATGATAGCTAATTTTGGCAGTGTTGCACAGTGTAGAGGGCCAGAGAACACCAGGTATGCTGAAGATACTTTGTTGAAGTTTCAGGGCATACCTGGTATGTCCAAAGTAAATAAAAATACCTAGATCAAGGTTTGATCTAGTTCAGTGCCAGGGTTATTGTTTGGGTCAAGGTCAGGGTCAAAGGTCAGGATTTAAAAAAATGGTATCAGTGTCAGTTAGTGTTAATGTCAGTATGTCAGTGTGTTTTAGGTAAAAAAAAAAAAAAGACAAAAACAAAATATGCACTATTGTTTCTGGGTTGTGCTACGGGTACAAACAACAAATAACATACACATATATGGTATCGCTGCGATTGTCAAGAGCTGGATAATTTATTTTGGGTTGTTATTTGGTGGTAGGTTATGGTCGTAACAAGAAACACACAGCTAAATTTAAAAAAATGATATTGTTTTACTATTTTGGGCCAGTTTTCCTTTGATAATAAAAAAAATCAGGAGCTATCCATTACCATTTACCACCAAATGAAAGCCAAATTTGTCCTGAAAAAATCAAGGTATAATCCACCTGGATGTACAAAGTAGTTGTGGTGATATGTACGGTTTTACTATCACATGTCAATGTTGCAGAATTGTGCTTAGGCATTTAGATTTGTTTTACCCTTAGGCGTGAAGGGGTTAAGCTTCATATTCTCCTATGCTGCACTCACTTATAGAATCCCCTGAATAATAGATTACAAATACACATACATATATTTATCTTTTTTTAAAGGATAATTTCACCTTTAAAAAAATAAATAAATGCACATCATTTTCAGGTAAAATGTGTATTTACTATTTTTTTAGGAGCCTGGAAAGCATTACCCCAGTGATCAGCAGATCACTTGTGCCATGTAGGACTCCTGCAGACTGTTAGTGTAAGCTGTATGGGCCAACAGTTTCACACTGACATGAAGAATCAATGAGCTACCAGAGTGCTCAATAGAACAGTGGTAGTTCATTGAGAACTACAAGTCGGTAGGATGTGGGTACCTGTAATTGATTCATTCACAGAAATCTGTGAATGAATGATGTGGCCATGTGGTCAGGGCATGGCTGCATTCTTTTAAAAAATTGGCAGCTGATACCGGAAACTTCCCCCCATTCTGCTGTCCCACAGAGCCGAGACTCTGCAGGAGCAGGGACATGTTACATGTTCCTCTCTAAAAAGGGATGGAACTTGTAACATGACTACAAAAGTCAACTTATGATGTTGATGATGAGCATGTAAGTTTTACAATTCTAAATGTTTGTCAATACATAAGGTTTATTTTTACACATATTCAAACTGAGTCTGCACAAACTTTATCTTAATAAATAGGTGAACAGATTCTACTACTTTCTCTCATTGATCTCACATACCTAAGGTAATAGTTTAGCAACACATTTCTATTGGTAAAACCCCTTCTATTCATAGTGGCTTCAGAAAGTTACCTTAAAGGCTATCTTTCTGTACAGACCACAGGTTTCATTTGTTAAATAGATCAGGCTGTAGGAGCCCTGTGAATCCAACTGATTCCCATTCACTCTAGCATTTGGCATGGGATTTGCATATTTCATTCTTAAACTCTTTAACAGCTTTTAAACAATTCAATTTGACATGTTTTTCATCAACACTGTCAAATATGTCCCAATCTTGACATCTGAGTCAGACAACACTCTCTTCAACAAGGTTGGATTTCCCACATTCTTTCTCATGAGAGCAAACATACTGACAGTTAACACAGGCATAAACTTTGGGTTACATTTTTTTCTCAAAATTTTACATTCATTCTACAAACTGCAAATGCTCTGCATTTCTTTTCAACTGTGTAATTGCACAATGTTTCTGGTAAAAAGTAATGCCTTTGCCTAAAGCAACAATCTCCTTGAGCTAGTGTCAAATTATAGATTCCGCTTAATTAAGCAAAATATCTATGATCCAGAGTGCAGTTAGAACCTCTTAATACTATTAGCCCTCAAAGCTCAATAATAACAACAGCTATGTTCACAGGTTTATGAGTAGCATCAACTCTTATTTCTCACCATATTGTGAGGGTAGCTATCCAAACCAACTTCACAGACATAGGTGGATAGATAAGGATAGAATGAGACCACCAGGAATATGGCTATCTTCCTTCTAAATATTAACACATAAAATGGAATATTCTAGCAAAACACTGCAATGAATTACAAAAGGTCTGCCTAAATTGTTGCACTTTACCACACAATTTCTAGTAAATCAGAATTATTATAACATAATAATAAACATCAGGCTGATTTACTGAGGGATGTGAGAATCATAACACAATAAATTGTGGGGTTGATTTACTAAAGCTGGGGTGTGAAAAATCTGGTGCAGCTCTGCATAGAAACCAGTCAGCTTCCAGGTTTTTTCTCAAAGCTTAATTGAACAAGCTGAAGTTAGAAGCTGATTGGCTACCATGCACAGCTGCACCAGATTTTATACTCTCCAGTTTTAATAAATCCCCCGTGTGCTTTTTTTTCTTTAATTTACCCAATCATGTGAGAAACAAAATCCTGTTCACCTTGAATACCCTAATTATGTGCAGATGTAATAAATGAAAAAAAAAGCTATTCGCATGTCTAGCTAACTGAAGTGTATGTTCATACAAACTATTGCATAAAGATTGTTAACTCTTTTAGTAAATCAGCTTCCGTAAACACAATTAACTTCAGTAAATAATAATCTGGTAAGTGCCAAAACTTGTCAAGTTGGTTACAACGTAGAATTTCTGGCACAGATGAGTACAATATACCATATATACGGTACATCTCTATCGTTCATACCCATATACTGTGTCTTTGTTACTTACAACTATTTGTTGCACACAGCCAGTAAAGATATTTTTGTGATAAGCATTGTATTAGTCACTGGCATATGTAATACATATATCACTTGATAATTATTAATAGTCAGGAAAATAGAAGGCCTATATAATGCACAATGAATCAAGTTTTGTAATAGCAACTTAATGTAAGAAAAATACATTCTTTTTTTCAATGGAACCAGAAAACACCAAGGGGTTTATTTACTAAAGATGGAGAGTACAAAATCAGGTTCACTTCTGAATAGAAACCAATCAGCTTCCAGGTTTTCTTTCCAAAGCCAAGCTCTCTAGCTATAGTAAATAAACCCCTATATGTGTATAAAATGGATGGAAAAACACGCAGATTTGATTTGCATAGAATATTTTGGGCTTGTTCCCACTATCTGCAGAGATATGTGTATCTTTGATGTAGGTCTCTGCAAGGACACAAAGAAAACAATTGTTTTCCAAGTGTTCTGCTCTCACATAAAGCTATACATGGGTAGTTTTTATTTTTTTCATTCAATCATTGATTCACCTTTGGCATGTGTAGCTAGATTTTATACCTCCACCCTACTTCAGGTTGTCTGACCTGCCATCTTCTCCACCAGGGATCTTCATTTTTTTGCCACAACTCCTGTCTGGGGGGGGTTGCCTCTATTCTACAATGGAGAAAGCGTTAAAGGTTTTTTGCTCAAACCTTTTCACATTTCCCTTAGCACATGGGGCTTACACCTATCCTGGTTTTTAGATGTACATTGCTTATATATGAATGCAAAAATTTCCAAATGGAATAACATCATTGCCTCCCTCTGTCTTGGAGACTTTCTGGCATTTGATCATCAGGGGTTGCCAACAGACACGTTCTCTTCTTTCTGGCACATCTGAACAATCTGTTTAACAATAAAGCCCAGTAGGTATATGCACTATGAAGGCTTTTTATTTTGCATGTGCATTATGGCTACTGTGTGATAATCCCAGTGAGAGGCTTACAGCTCAGGAGTCTGACATTTGTGGCCCAATCTGTTACCATTGGGTGCCAGTCAGAGTGGGGTGGTGTTGGATTACAACAAGTGTCTTTGGTCCTATGTTGTGTGGCTGCATCTTCTGGTAAGTTGCCTGTGTGCTCACTGGTATGGTGGACGTGCACCAAAGTGGTTGTAAAGAGCAACTGGAGATCACCACTGGCCCCGATTATCCAGATGAACTTTTGTGAAGTTAATTTATTGCACAATTAATTTTTGGTGGATGGGTTTTGAAGTGGTGGTGAATAGGTTGCAGGAGATCTGATTCTATCCAAAATGCACATATGAACTCGTTTGGTGGTTTTAACTTATCTGAAGTTTACATTGTATGTATCACTTTACATTGCGCTTTATTTGGCACGTTGTACTATATTTATGAACTTTGCTTGTATCATATTAATTATTTATTGATTGGGGGAGTTAGGGCATTTATTTAACATCTACTAATTTGGAGTGTTTGCATATTCAGACGCTTTCTCCATATATCCATGACAGTCTGCAGGATCTTGGTATTGCTCTCATGATCTGCTGATCATTTTTTAACCTGCAGAATGATGTGCATTTGTTATTTTTTACAAAAGGTGAACGTATACTTTAAGCTCTAATTCTGTTTTATTAACAGAGATGAACAGAATATTGGAGAAAAAATCCAATTACACAAACACTTGTAGCATACAATAATGTCTACCCATGTGTGGTAGATTCGATAGATAAACATTTTTAACCCAGAATCTATCCATATATCTAAAGTGAAAGAACTGATACCAAGAAACAGAAGAGTTAAAGTGAATCAATTGTTCCTTATCAATTGTCAAAATTCAGTAAACACATTGTCACAAAACCAATGTGAATAAATGAAGTATAGATTTGTTGCCAACATTCATAAATGTTTTCATCACAGATTTCCTTAGGTTACACTTGAAAATGAAATCATGTATACCACAATTAAATGACTGACCTAACCAATAGTATGGTTAACTATTAAATGAATATTAAATGTATTTAGAATTTAGCACTCACTATTAGAGATGAGCGAAGAAATGAAAAATTCGATTCGACTGATTCGGCGAATTCGTGGACAATATTCGATTCGAGTCGAATAAATTCGCTGTGAATTTAACTTAAAAAAGGGTGTTTCTAGGCTTCAGAGAGACTTAATATTAGTGCAGAACACTGTACCTTTAATTTAAATGCCCTTGGAGTCTGCTGGGGAAGAGAAATAATACTGTCTGTCAGTATGACATGCAGATGAGTGCCGTCGATCTTAGAATCACTGCACACTTCACTCCTTTGGCCAGTCACGGGGCCAAAACCAGTGTTTGGAGCCACAGTGTGGCGGTGGAGGCAGCAGCAATGGGAGGCCATACAGCAACCTATGACAAAATGGAAACCAGCAGGAGCGTGAGGAGACCTGAAAGTGGCACATGGCAGAGTGGGAGCAATGGGAGGCGGTACAGGGACCCAGGTCACACTATGGGCCCAGCAGCAGCGTGACCAGGCGGTACGGGGGCCCATGGCCGATATGGGGCTTGGTGGCACCTATGGAAGGCCTGTAATCTGCCAGCAACCTATGACAAAATGGACAACCGCAGGAGTGTGAGGAGATTTCAAAGTGGCACATGGCAGAGTGGAAGCAATGGGAGGCCGTACAGGGACCCAGGTCACACTGTGGGACCAGCATCAGCGTGAACAGGCGGTACGGGGGCCCATGGCCGATTTGACCTCATTCATCCCATAGTCCTGCCGACTCACGAATAGCGTGGCCTCCTCAAAGGGCCTGAGCAAGCGCAGGTGTCACACATGAGCTGACAATGGCTGACATCTAAGTTACACAGGGAGTACCTTTATCCGCTTTTAACATCAGGAAATCTGTGATGGCCTTTAGCTGTTCGTAAAGGCGGTCTAACATATGTAGGGTTGAATTACACCTTGTTGCAACGTCACAGCATGAGGAGTCGGTACGGGGGCCCATGGCAGATTACATGTCTGGCAGCAGCAATGGGAGGCCCGTAATCTGCCAGCACCCTATGTCAAAAAATTTAACACACCAGCAGTGTGAAGAGACCTGAAAGTGGCACATGGCAGCAGAGTGTGGCGATGGAGACAGCAGCAATGGGAGGCCGTACAGGGACCCATGAGAGACTCTGGACTTGGCAGCAGCATGAGGAGGCGGTATATAGGGGCCCATGGCAGATTAGGGGCCTGGCAGCAGCTATGTGAGGCCCGTAATCTGCCTGCACCCTATGTCAAAAAATTTAACACACCAGCAGTGTGAAGAGACCTGAAAGTGGCACATGGCAGCAGAGTGTGGCGATGGAGACAGCAGCAATGGGAGGCCGTACAGGGACCCATGAGAGACTCTAGACTTGGCAGCAGCATGAGGAGGCGGTATATAGGGGCCCATGGCAGATTAGGGGCCTGGCAGCAGCTATGTGAGGCCCGTAATCTGCCTGCACCCTATGTCAAAAAATTTAACACACCAGCAGTGTGAAGAGACCTGAAAGTGGCACATGGCAGCAGAGTGTGGCGATGGAGACAACAGCAATGGGAGGCCGTACAGGGACCCATGAGAGACTCTGGACTTGGCAGCAGCATGAGGAGGCGGTATATAGGGGCCCATGGCAGATTAGGGGCCTGGCAGCAGCTATGTGAGGCCCGTAATCTGCCTGCACCCTATGTCAAAAAATTAAACACACCAGCAGTGTGAAGAGACCTGAAAGTGGCACATGGCAGAGTGTGGCGATGGAGACAGCAGCAATGGGAGGCCGTACAGGGACCCATGAGAGACTCTAGACTTGGCAGCAGCATGAGGAGGCGGTATATAGGGGCCCATGGCAGATTAGGGGCCTGGCAGCAGCTATGTGAGGCCCGTAATCTGCCTGCACCCTATGTCAAAAAATTTAACACACCAGCAGTGTGAAGAGACCTGAAAGTGGCACATGGCAGCAGAGTGTGGCGATGGAGACAGCAGCAATGGGAGGCCGTACAGGGACCCATGACAGACTCTGGACTTGGCAGCAGCATGAGGAGGCGGTATATAGGGGCCCATGGCAGATTAGGGGCCTGGCAGCAGCTATGTGAGGCCCGTAATCTGCCTGCACCCTATGTCAAAAAATTTAACACACCAGCAGTGTGAAGAGACCTGAAAGTGGCACATGGCAGCAGAGTGTGGCGATGGAGACAACAGCAATGGGAGGCCGTACAGGGACCCATGAGAGACTCTGGACTTGGCAGCAGCATGAGGAGGCGGTATATAGGGGCCCATGGCAGATTAGGGGCCTGGCAGCAGCTATGTGAGGCCCGTAATCTGCCTGCACCCTATGTCAAAAAATTAAACACACCAGCAGTGTGAAGAGACCTGAAAGTGGCACATGGCAGAGTGTGGCGATGGAGACAGCAGCAATGGGAGGCCGTACAGGGACCCATGAGAGACTCTAGACTTGGCAGCAGCATGAGGAGGCGGTATATAGGGGCCCATGGCAGATTAGGGGCCTGGCAGCAGCTATGTGAGGCCCGTAATCTGCCTGCACCCTATGTCAAAAAATTTAACACACCAGCAGTGTGAAGAGACCTGAAAGTGGCACATGGCAGCAGAGTGTGGCGATGGAGACAGCAGCAATGGGAGGCCGTACAGGGACCCATGAGAGACTCTGGACTTGGCAGCAGCATGAGGAGGCGGTATATAGGGGCCCATGGCAGATTAGGGGCCTGGCAGCAGCTATGTGAGGCCCGTAATCTGCCTGCACCCTATGTCAAAAAATTAAACACACCAGCAGTGTGAAGAGACCTGAAAGTGGCACATGGCAGAGTGTGGCGATGGAGACAGCAGCAATGGGAGGCCGTACAGGGACCCATGAGAGACTCTAGACTTGGCAGCAGCATGAGGAGGCGGTATATAGGGGCCCATGGCAGATTAGGGGCCTGGCAGCAGCTATGTGAGGCCCGTAATCTGCCTGCACCCTATGTCAAAAAATTTAACACACCAGCAGTGTGAAGAGACCTGAAAGTGGCACATGGCAGCAGAGTGTGGCGATGGAGACAGCAGCAATGGGAGGCCGTACAGGGACCCATGACAGACTCTGGACTTGGCAGCAGCATGAGGAGGCGGTATATAGGGGCCCATGGCAGATTAGGGGCCTGGCAGCAGCTATGTGAGGCCCGTAATCTGCCTGCACCCTATGTCAAAAAATTTAACACACCAGCAGTGTGAAGAGACCTGAAAGTGGCACATGGCAGCAGAGTGTGGCGATGGAGACAGCAGCAATGGGAGGCCGTACAGGGACCCATGACAGACTCTGGACTTGGCAGCAGCATGAGGAGGCGGTATATAGGGGCCCATGGCAGATTAGGGGCCTGGCAGCAGCTATGTGAGGCCCGTAATCTGCCTGCACCCTATGTCAAAAAATTTAACACACCAGCAGTGTGAAGAGACCTGAAAGTGGCACATGGCAGCAGAGTGTGGCGATGGAGACAACAGCAATGGGAGGCCGTACAGGGACCCATGAGAGACTCTGGACTTGGCAGCAGCATGAGGAGGCGGTATATAGGGGCCCATGGCAGATTAGGGGCCTGGCAGCAGCTATGTGAGGCCCGTAATCTGCCTGCACCCTATGTCAAAAAATTAAACACACCAGCAGTGTGAAGAGACCTGAAAGTGGCACATGGCAGAGTGTGGCGATGGAGACAGCAGCAATGGGAGGCCGTACAGGGACCCATGAGAGACTCTAGACTTGGCAGCAGCATGAGGAGGCGGTATATAGGGGCCCATGGCAGATTAGGGGCCTGGCAGCAGCTATGTGAGGCCCGTAATCTGCCTGCACCCTATGTCAAAAAATTTAACACACCAGCAGTGTGAAGAGACCTGAAAGTGGCACATGGCAGCAGAGTGTGGCGATGGAGACAGCAGCAATGGGAGGCCGTACAGGGACCCATGAGAGACTCTGGACTTGGCAGCAGCATGAGGAGGCGGTATATAGGGGCCCATGGCAGATTAGGGGCCTGGCAGCAGCTATGTGAGGCCCGTAATCTGCCTGCACCCTATGTCAAAAAATTAAACACACCAGCAGTGTGAAGAGACCTGAAAGTGGCACATGGCAGAGTGTGGCGATGGAGACAGCAGCAATGGGAGGCCGTACAGGGACCCATGAGAGACTCTAGACTTGGCAGCAGCATGAGGAGGCGGTATATAGGGGCCCATGGCAGATTAGGGGCCTGGCAGCAGCTATGTGAGGCCCGTAATCTGCCTGCACCCTATGTCAAAAAATTTAACACACCAGCAGTGTGAAGAGACCTGAAAGTGGCACATGGCAGCAGAGTGTGGCGATGGAGACAGCAGCAATGGGAGGCCGTACAGGGACCCATGACAGACTCTGGACTTGGCAGCAGCATGAGGAGGCGGTATATAGGGGCCCATGGCAGATTAGGGGCCTGGCAGCAGCTATGTGAGGCCCGTAATCTGCCTGCACCCTATGTCAAAAAATTTAACACACCAGCAGTGTGAAGAGACCTGAAAGTGGCACATGGCAGCAGAGTGTGGCGATGGAGACAACAGCAATGGGAGGCCGTACAGGGACCCATGAGAGACTCTGGACTTGGCAGCAGCATGAGGAGGCGGTATATAGGGGCCCATGGCAGATTAGGGGCCTGGCAGCAGCTATGTGAGGCCCGTAATCTGCCTGCACCCTATGTCAAAAAATTAAACACACCAGCAGTGTGAAGAGACCTGAAAGTGGCACATGGCAGAGTGTGGCGATGGAGACAGCAGCAATGGGAGGCCGTACAGGGACCCATGAGAGACTCTAGACTTGGCAGCAGCATGAGGAGGCGGTATATAGGGGCCCATGGCAGATTAGGGGCCTGGCAGCAGCTATGTGAGGCCCGTAATCTGCCTGCACCCTATGTCAAAAAATTTAACACACCAGCAGTGTGAAGAGACCTGAAAGTGGCACATGGCAGCAGAGTGTGGCGATGGAGACAGCAGCAATGGGAGGCCGTACAGGGACCCATGAGAGACTCTGGACTTGGCAGCAGCATGAGGAGGCGGTATATAGGGGCCCATGGCAGATTAGGGGCCTGGCAGCAGCTATGTGAGGCCCGTAATCTGCCTGCACCCTATGTCAAAAAATTAAACACACCAGCAGTGTGAAGAGACCTGAAAGTGGCACATGGCAGAGTGTGGCGATGGAGACAGCAGCAATGGGAGGCCGTACAGGGACCCATGAGAGACTCTAGACTTGGCAGCAGCATGAGGAGGCGGTATATAGGGGCCCATGGCAGATTAGGGGCCTGGCAGCAGCTATGTGAGGCCCGTAATCTGCCTGCACCCTATGTCAAAAAATTTAACACACCAGCAGTGTGAAGAGACCTGAAAGTGGCACATGGCAGCAGAGTGTGGCGATGGAGACAGCAGCAATGGGAGGCCGTACAGGGACCCATGACAGACTCTGGACTTGGCAGCAGCATGAGGAGGCGGTATATAGGGGCCCATGGCAGATTAGGGGCCTGGCAGCAGCTATGTGAGGCCCGTAATCTGCCTGCACCCTATGTCAAAAAATTTAACACACCAGCAGTGTGAAGAGACCTGAAAGTGGCACATGGCAGCAGAGTGTGGCGATGGAGACAGCAGCAATGGGAGGCCGTACAGGGACCCATGACAGACTCTGGACTTGGCAGCAGCATGAGGAGGCGGTATATAGGGGCCTATGGCAGATTAGGGGCCTGGCAGCAGCTATAGGAGGCCCGTAATCTGCCAGCACCCTATGTCAAAAAATTAAACACACCAGCAGTGTGAGGAGACCTGAAAGTGGCACATGTTTGAGGCATGATTCATGGCGGATTTAGTCAGTTGTGTCAGGAACTGGTGGTTTGAAATCCAGACTAATCCACGCCTGATTCATTTTCACAAACGTGAGTCTCTCCACACTTTGGGTGGACAGTCGTGTCCTCCGCGGAGTTACAATACCTCCTGCCGCACTAAACACGCGCTCCGATGCCACGCTACTGGCCGGGCATGACAGCCTTTCAAGGGCAAATTCAGCTAGTTGGGGCCAAAGGTCAAGTTTCGTTGCCCAGTAGTCAAGGGGATTGTCTACCTCGGTTGGCAGGGTGCTGTCCAAGTAGGCCCAAGCCTGTTGTTTGAGCTCCTGCTCCAGGTCCACCTGATGCTGCTGCTGCTGCTGCGGCTGGTTAGTAGTTTCCTCACTGCGCTGGTGAAGAAAGCTACTCATCATCGACTGCAGACTGAGGCAGCCACTGCTGGTGGAGCTGCCACTGCTCCTACCACCCCACCCCTCCCCTGCTGCCATGCCAGCGGAACGCGAGCGCACAGGGCCCACAGTGTCTGAGGATGGACGTTGGCGCACAAAGGCAGAGACCAACTGACTACATAGGTGGTTTTTATAGTACGTAATTTTGGCCTCCCTCTCAGCAGGTGTGAAAAAGGCCACCATTTTGGACCGGTAGCGAGGGTCCAACAAGGTGGACAGCCAAAAGTCATCCCTCTGTCTGATGGTTATTATTCGGCTGTCGCTACGCAAGCAACCGAGCATGCTATGGGCCATTTGTGCCAAGGAATGCGAGGGACTCCCTGCCTCCATCTCCACAGCATACTGCCACGGTGCGTCTGGGTCCTCTGTCTCCTCCTCCTCCTCCTCTACCAGATGCTCCTGCTCCTCCACTCCTGTCCGCTGAGTGGAAAAACCACCCATTTCACTCAATAATTCCTGAGCACAAATGTCCTCCTCTACCTCCTCCTCTTCTTCCTGTCCTGCCCCCACAGGGGTCATGTGGCGTTGAGATCTGTGCGCCACGTCTACCGCACCCTGACCAGCCATTGTTAACAGCATTTGTTCCAGGACGTGCAACAGAGGAATGACGTCGTTCATCCCATAGTCCTGCCGACTCACGAATAGCGTGGCCTCCTCAAAGGGCCTGAGCAAGCGGCAGGTGTCACGCATGAGCTGCCAATGGCTGACATCTAAGTTACACAGGGGAGTACCTTTATCCGCTTGTAACATCAGGAAATCGGTGATGGCCTTTCGCTGCTCGTAAAGGCGGTCTAACATGTGTAGGGTTGAATTCCACCTTGTTGCAACGTCGCAGATCAGGCGATGCTGTGGAATTCCGTTCTGCCGCTGCAGCTCAATGAGGGTGTTCTTTGCGGTGTAGGAATGGCTGAAATGCATGCACAGTTTACGTGACATTTTAAGGATGTCTTGCAGTGGGATGGTGGATTTTAGGAACCGCTTGACAACCAGATTGAACACGTGAGCCATGCATGGCGCATGGCACAACCTTCCTTGACGCAGAGCAGACACCATGTTCTTTCCGTTGTCAGTCAACATGGTTCCGATTTTTAGTTTGCGCGGAGACAGCCATCTGTCGATTTCTCTGTTCATTACACTCAGCAGTTCCTCCCCTGTGTGACTACGTTCGCCAAGGCATACCAGGTGCAGCACAGCGTGACACCGTTGCGCCCTGCACATGTGATATGCCGGTCGGGTAATGGGACTTGGCACGGGGGTGGCGGCTGAGGACACGGCGGAAAAAGAGGTGGTAGAGGCGGACATGCTTGCTGGACCAAGGACGTGCAAACGTGGAGGCAAAAGCGTCGTGACCTGTCCAAGTTGCTGGTGCGGCTGTGCCGGCACCACGTTCACCCAGTGGGCCGTAAATGACATGTACTGTCCCTGACCGTAGTTACAGCTCCACACGTCGGCGCTGCCGTGCACTTTGGCAGAGACCGACATGCTCAAAGACTGGCCCACCATCTCTTCTACATGTGAATGCAGGGCTGGCACTGCCTTTTGGGCAAAGAAATGACGGCTTGGCACTCTCCACCGCGGCGCGGCACAAGCCATCATTTCTCGGAAAGGTGCTGAGTCCACCAGTTGGAAAGGGAGGGACTGCAGCACCAGCAACTTGGACAGGAGGACGTTCAGCTTTTGCACCGTCGGGTGCGTGCTCGCAAACTGTTGTCTCTTGGATACGGATTCCAAGAAAGACTGTTGACGGAATCCGAGAAGAGGAGTAGCAGGAGAAGGAGCATCTGAACGAGCGGAAGATGCCAATGAGCGACAACTCCCCTCAGCAGAGGTGTTGGAGCCTTGACTGGCTGATAGAGGGCGATTGACGACGTCGGGTGACGGAGCAAGTAACGGAGCGGGTGATGGAGCGGGGGCTGGGGCAGGCAGAACCGCCGTATGTTTATCACGGTTTTCCCAGGCCACCGAATGGTGACGCTGCATATGCTGACGCAACGCTGTAGTACCAACATGGGCCCCCTGGCCACGCTTGCATTTCTGGCCACATAGTCGACATACGGCTACGTTTACTTCCTCGGGCGGCTTGAGGAAAAATTGCCACACCACCGAGTAGGAAACTTTGCCCCCGCTACTCTTCACTGGCTGACTGCTACTTCCTCCGTGCGCACCGGCACCACTACTGGCCGTGGTGGTAGGCTGCAGTGGAGCTGGTGCTCTACTCCGTGGACGTTTGGCTCCACTGACACTGATGCGACCCTGCTGCTGTCTCCTGGGCAACCCACCGACTGTTTTGCTCGCTGCCAAGCTGCCACCCTCTTCTCCTGATGATGCGGAAGAAATTGCCTGATGACGACGAGGCTGCCAAGTGCGATCAACCTCCTCATCATCAAGTAGGGTCTCCGCCTCACTACTAGCCCCCTCGGCTGCGTCTGGGTCAGGAGACAGACCTGTCTCTAGACCGGCTACCGAGCCACTCTCCTCGCCAGTACTTGTTCGCTTGGCTGCTGAAAAGGCCGATGTCTCCCCCCGTTCCTGACCGCCCTCTGTTAGCTCTTCCTCACTGTACAGTGGGGCTGAGCCCACAGCATGCGATACTTCGCTTGGTGAGGGAACAGCAAAGGACAGGGGCAGGTAGAGGACACGTGATTTCAGTGGGCTTGGTCCCGGGCCATGCCAACTAACGGTTGTGTCTGACGTACCCACCGACCGTTGGCTGTAGGTGTCAGAGGTGACCTGGGAAGAGGAAGACGACCGAGCCAACCAATCAATGACGGCAGGGTTGTCGGTGGAGACACGACCGCTGGATGACACCGGGAGCACTGGCCTCTGGCTGCGAATACTGCTGCCTCGACCCCTTCCTCTGCTGCCACGTCTGCTCGCTCCTAAAACATTGCCTCCTCTGCCACTCCTCTGCATGTTGTCTGACATACTATTTAATTCAACGATTAGGTGTCCCTGAGTAACAATTCTCTGGCACTCAGTAACAATTCTGTCTGTCCCTGAGTATGAATTCTGTGGCCCTGAGTAACAATTCTGTGTCTGTGCGAGTAACAATTCTGTGTCTGTGCAAGTAACAATTTTGTGTCTGTGCGAGTAACAATTCTCTGGCACTCAGTAACAATTCTGTCTGTCCCTGAGTAACAATTCTCTGGCACTCAGTAACAATTCTGTCTGTCCCTGAGTATGAATTCTGTGGCCCTGAGTAACAATTCTGTGTCTGTGCGAGTAACAATTCTGTGTCTGTGCAAGTAACAATTTTGTGTCTGTGCGAGTAACAATTCTCTGGCACTCAGTAACAATTCTGTCTGTCCCTGAGTAACAATTCTCTGGCACTCAGTAACAATTCTGTCTGTCCCTGAGTATGAATTCTGTGGCCCTGAGTAACAATTCTGTGTCTGTGCGAGTAACAATTCTGTGTCTGTGCAAGTAACAATTTTGTGTCTGTGCGAGTAACAATTCTCTGGCACTCAGTAACAATTCTGTCTGTCCCTGAGTAACAATTCTCTGGCACTCAGTAACAATTCTGTCTGTCCCTGAGTATGAATTCTGTGGCCCTGAGTAACAATTCTGTGTCTGTGCGAGTAACAATTCTGTGTCTGTGCAAGTAACAATTTTGTGTCTGTGCGAGTAACAATTCTCTGGCACTCAGTAACAATTCTGTCTGTCCCTGAGTAACAATTCTCTGGCACTCAGTAACAATTCTGTCTGTCCCTGAGTATGAATTCTGTGGCCCTGAGTAACAATTCTGTGTCTGTGCGAGTAACAATTCTGTGTCTGTGCAAGTAACAATTTTGTGTCTGTGCGAGTAACAATTCTCTGGCACTCAGTAACAATTCTGTCTGTCCCTGAGTAACAATTCTCTGGCACTCAGTAACAATTCTGTCTGTCCCTGAGTATGAATTCTGTGGCCCTGAGTAACAATTCTGTGTCTGTGCGAGTAACAATTCTGTGTCTGTGCAAGTAACAATTTTGTGTCTGTGCGAGTAACAATTCTCTGGCACTCAGTAACAATTCTGTCTGTCCCTGAGTAACAATTCTCTGGCACTCAGTAACAATTCTGTCTGTCCCTGAGTATGAATTCTGTGGCCCTGAGTAACAATTCTGTGTCTGTGCGAGTAACAATTCTGTGTCTGTGCAAGTAACAATTTTGTGTCTGTGCGAGTAACAATTCTCTGGCACTCAGTAACAATTCTGTCTGTCCCTGAGTAACAATTCTCTGGCACTCAGTAACAATTCTGTCTGTCCCTGAGTATGAATTCTGTGGCCCTGAGTAACAATTCTGTGTCTGTGCGAGTAACAATTCTGTGTCTGTGCAAGTAACAATTTTGTGTCTGTGCGAGTAACAATTCTCTGGCACTCAGTAACAATTCTGTCTGTCCCTGAGTAACAATTCTCTGGCACTCAGTAACAATTCTGTCTGTCCCTGAGTAACAATTCTCTGGCACTCAGTAACAATTCTGTCTGTCCCTGAGTAACAATTCTCTGGCACTCAGTAACAATTCTGTGTCTGTGCGAGTAACAATTCTGTGTCTGTGCAAGTAACAATTTTGTGTCTGTGCGAGTAACAATTCTCTGGCACTCAGTAACAATTCTGTCTGTCCCTGAGTAACAATTCTCTGGCACTCAGTAACAATTCTGTCTGTCCCTGAGTAACAATTCTCTGGCACTCAGTAACAATTCTGTCTGTCCCTGAGTATGAATTCTGTGGCCCTGAGTAACAATTCTGTGTCTGTGCGAGTAACAATTCTGTGTCTGTGCAAGTAACAATTTTGTGTCTGTGCGAGTAACAATTCTCTGGCACTCAGTAACAATTCTGTCTGTCCCTGAGTAACAATTCTCTGGCACTCAGTAACAATTCTGTCTGTCCCTGAGTAACAATTCTCTGGCACTCAGTAACAATTCTGTCTGTCCCTGAGTAACAATTCTCTGGCACTCAGTAACAATTCTGTCTGTCCCTGAGTAACAATTCTCTGGCACTCAGTAACAATTCTGTCTGTCCCTGAGTATGAATTCTGTGGCCCTGAGTAACAATTCTGTGTCTGTGCGAGTAACAATTCTGTGTCTGTGCAAGTAACAATTTTGTGTCTGTGCGAGTAACAATTCTCTGGCACTCAGTAACAATTCTGTCTGTCCCTGAGTAACAATTCTCTGGCACTCAGTAACAATTCTGTCTGTCCCTAAGTAACAATTCTCTGGCACTCAGTAACAATTCTGTCTGTCCCTGAGTATGAATTCTGTGGCCCTGAGTAACAATTCTGTGTCTGTGCGAGTAACAATTCTGTGTCTGTGCAAGTAACAATTTTGTGTCTGTGCGAGTAACAATTCTCTGGCACTCAGTAACAATTCTGTCTGTCCCTGAGTAACAATTCTCTGGCACTCAGTAACAATTCTGTCTGTCCCTGAGTAACAATTCTCTGGCACTCAGTAACAATTCTGTCTATCCCTGAGTATGAATTCTGTGGCCCTGAGTAACAATTCTGTGTCTGTGCGAGTAACAATTCTGTGTCTGTGCAAGTAACAATTTTGTGTCTGTGCGAGTAACAATTCTCTGGCACTCAGTAACAATTCTGTCTGTCCCTGAGTAACAATTCTCTGGCACTCAGTAACAATTCTGTCTGTCCCTAAGTAACAATTCTCTGGCACTCAGTAACAATTCTGTCTGTCCCTGAGTATGAATTCTGTGGCCCTGAGTAACAATTCTGTGTCTGTGCGAGTAACAATTCTGTGTCTGTGCAAGTAACAATTTTGTGTCTGTGCGAGTAACAATTCTCTGGCACTCAGTAACAATTCTGTCTGTCCCTGAGTAACAATTCTCTGGCACTCAGTAACAATTCTGTCTGTCCCTGAGTAACAATTCTCTGGCACTCAGTAACAATTCTGTCTATCCCTGAGTATGAATTCTGTGGCCCTGAGTAACAATTCTGTGTCTGTGCGAGTAACAATTCTGTGTCTGTGCAAGTAACAATTTTGTGTCTGTGCGAGTAACAATTCTCTGGCACTCAGTAACAATTCTGTCTGTCCCTGAGTAACAATTCTCTGGCACTCAGTAACAATTCTGTCTGTCCCTGAGTAACAATTCTCTGGCACTCAGTAACAATTCTGTCTGTCCCTGAGTAACAATTCTCTGGCACTCAGTAACAATTCTGTCTGTCCCTGAGTAACAATTCTCTGGCACTCAGTAACAATTCTGTCTGTCCCTGAGTATGAATTCTGTGGCCCTGAGTAACAATTCTGTGTCTGTGCGAGTAACAATTCTGTGTCTGTGCAAGTAACAATTTTGTGTCTGTGCGAGTAACAATTCTCTGGCACTCAGTAACAATTCTGTCTGTCCCTGAGTAACAATTCTCTGGCACTCAGTAACAATTCTGTCTGTCCCTGAGTAACAATTCTCTGGCACTCAGTAACAATTCTGTCTGTCCCTGAGTAACAATTCTCTGGCACTCAGTAACAATTCTGTCTGTCCCTGAGTAACAATTCTCTGGCACTCAGTAACAATTCTGTCTGTCCCTGAGTAACAATTCTGTCTGTCCCTGAGAATGAATTCTGTGGCCCTGAGTAAGAATTCTCTGGCACTCAGTAACAATTCTGTCTGTCCCTGAGTAACAATTCTCTGGCACTCAGTAACAATTCTGTCTGTCCCTGAGTAAAAATTCTGTGGCCCTAATAACGTTTCTGTGGCCCTAAGTAACAATTCTCTGGCACTGAGTAACAATTCTGTCTGTCCCTGAGTATGAATTCTGTGGCCCTAACTAGCGTTTCTTTGTCCCTAAATAACGATTCTGTGGCCCTCATTAACAAGTCTGTGTCCCTGAGTAATGGTTCTCTGTCCCTAAGTAACTTCTCTCTGTCCCCAATTCTCGTTTCTGTGGCCCTAACTCTGTCCCTGTCCCTAGTACAGAGCGGTCTGCCTCTGTTCAATGACTGCAGGCAAATGAAGATTTCCAAAATGGCCACTATATATACCTCGACCATTACACAGTGCTGGCTGGCTGGCTGCTGATTGGCTGATGCGATCACATGTCGTTGAGGAATGCATTATGGGGCAGCGCGCCTTGTCTGCGCGCCTTCCCCGACATCCCCGCTCCGTCGCCGCACATGTCAGCCGCCATTTTCGGAAAAATTTCGATTCGCGCGTCCGAATTAGGCTGTTTTTCGGATTCGGCACGAATCGAAATTTTTCCGATATTCGACTCGAATTCCACTTCGGATACTTCGATTCGCTCATCTCTACTCACTATCTCTACGCTAATGTTAAAATATACTGTATATAAATCAGTAGAGTTGCTGAGCTGCATGTAAATGCAGGTGTATTAATTAGAAATATAAAATAAGTAGATTACATTGAGTATGGATTACAATGCAAAGAGATAAATTAATAAAACTCTGGTCAGGAGGACTCCCATTATTGATTCTGGAGATGTTCAGTTGTTTGTAAAATATGTATATCTGTGATAAGAAATTACTGCTTCCTGGAGTGTTTCATTTAAAGAAAGTGATAACAAAACATTAGTGAATGATGGGTGCCATAGGTAATATGAAATCAGAGAAGATATGTCAACAAAATATAATACACCAGATAAAATACAGCATGCACAAAAGAGAAACAAATTAGCATTGTGTTCTACAGTACCTGTGTCAGCACAGAATGTTACATTTTGGAAGCAATTACATATCTAAAAATAATTTTTATTAATGAAGTCCTAGATTTATTTCTATTCTAGTCCCCTTGGGCAAGCTATTGTCCACTCGGCATTGATAAATTACTAGAATAACAATATTATAATAAGCCCCATAGCAAATTCCCTACAGGGTCCACAGCTTCCCAAATCTCTATCTGCCTTTACTTTCCCTGTGCTTTCATAGTTGTCATCACAGGCTTGGGCAATCTGCACTGTAGGTGGTAGAATGCAGAAGTCCTGCTGACTATAAACTGATGCAGGAATCACAGACCACTTTCCTACTGGGCACTTTTACCCCCTTCCTGCCCAGGACAATTTTCAGCTTTCAGCGCTGTCACACTTTGCATGACAATTGCGTAGTCATGCAACACAGTACCCATATAACATTTTTATCATTGTTTTCACACAAATAGAGCTTTCTTTTGGTGGTATTTAATCACCGTGGGTATTGTATTTTTTGCACTATAAACAAAAAAATGCAAAACATTTGAAAAAAAAAAGTTTTTCTTTGTTTCTATTATAAAATTTTGCAAACAGGTAATTTTTCTCCTTCTCTCATGTGCGTTGGTGAGGCTGCACTGATAGGCAGCACTGATGGGCACTGATAGGCAGCACTGATGAGCACTGATAGGTGGCACTGATGGGCACTGATAGGTGACACTGATGAGGTGGCATGGATAGGCAACACTGATAGGTGGCACTGATGAGGTGGCACAGATGCTGCTGCACTGATATACAACAATGATGGGCACTGATATGCGGCACTGATGGGCACTAATAGGTGGCACTGATGGGTGAAGGGATTAGCCCCTAAGTTTGATGTCCCACCATCTTGTCTCTCTCTGAGCCAAAGTTCTTCCATCTTAGAATCAGTATCCATCTTAAGTCAGCACTTTAAAAGAATTGACTTTCTTGTCTTAAACGGTAATTTGTCAGGAGTTAAAAAGTTCCTCTTTTTTGTCCAGGTGCAACTTCCCCTTTTTTCCTTAGCTAGCCCAAGACTGAAAGTCTGTGGTGGGCTACATCCTGTTGAGAGAGTATTAATAACTATAAGCCAATGGTAAAAGAGGAATTGTCTGCTTTCTGTGCTGTTCAAAAGTTCAAAGCTTGACATATATAATAATAATTAACATATATGCCAACTGATTGGGCATGACTGACGTATGTAATATTCTAATTGGTTAAATGCATACCTGTCAATTGATTGGTTCTTATATTTCTATGCATTGTTTTAAGTTTCATATATAAGTTTAAACACGGAAGAATAAATTCAGTTCATTCTGAGATACTACCTTGTGTCTGTCTGCAATTCCTTTGTGTCTCAGGTGAACTCCGGATCTGAGGGTAATTGCTGACCAATGCCAGGGGCTGACGGGAGTCAGTGCAGAGAGGAACGAGAGTCAATTCCTTTCAATGGGCAGCACTGAAGGGCAGCACTGATGGGGGGCACTGACAGATGGCACTGACTGGCGGCACTGCTGGGAACTGATGGGTGACACTGCTGGGCAGCACTGATGTGTGGAACTGATGGGGGGGCACTGCTGGGCACAGGTGGGTGGCACTAATAGGCACTGCTGGGTACAGGTGGGTGGCACTGCTGGGCACTTGTGGGCGGCACTGCTGGGCACAGTTGGGCGACACTGGTGGGTGGCACTGCTGAGTATTGATCATCAGGGCACTGATCATCAGTATCCTGATTGGTGCCGATCCATCCTCTGACAGTTGCCGGTTATCGGCAGTACTTTCCTCACACTGTGACAGCATGAGGAAAGTGCAGCCAATAACCAGCAACTGTACTTACCAGTGATCTTCTGTGTCATTGGACATAGCTGATCACGTGGTAAAAGGTTGCTGTGATTGGCCTTTTACCACATCAAGTGATCAGATGTGTCCGTAGGACACAGCGATCATGCAGATCGTCGGGTGCGCCCCCCGGGGGCGCGCGTGAGGGTGTGTTTTGGGAGGACATCATATGACGCCCTCCCAGAACTGGACAACTGCACTGTAGCCGTTATTCAGCTATAGCGCGGTTGCCAAGTGGTTAAAGTACAACTGAAGGCAAAACATTTATTTTTCTGTCAGTTTTTTATTCCTGTCTCTGCACCCAAGGAGATTTGCACTCTCTATGTGTCTTATTTACCATATTCATTGAAAGTGAAAGTAAAGGAAAAAGATATCTTCCAATGGGGGCACTAATTCTGGTAGCCTGGTGGTCCCCAAGGGATTCCCTTAATTTCCAGAGATTTCCTCTTACTTCCTGTTTTGGCTATGGAACAGGAAGTGAAGGGAAATCTCCCCAATGGGACAGAAATGGCAAAATAAACTGACAGGGTTTATTACCCTACCTTACTTTATCCAAAATAAAGAAAAATGTTTGGCTTATATTCAACTGACCTACCTATTTACCAATCTATTACAATCTGCAAATTAGAATTAATAAATAATAAATCATTACACCCTCAATGCATAAAGGCATATGTCCCTTATCCTCCCCAACAAAGCTGCAAATAAATGGTAGACTCGAGGTCAGATTTATCCTTTTCTGGAACCAGGTGACCCATGTCACACACTGGGAGGGCTTCTCATTCCATCAGTTAAGGTAACCAGAACTCAATGCTGAATGAAAAAGATGATTGTGTTGAACAATAATACATTCTCACACTCTGTATATATTAAAGAACTGTTTGTTCCAACAGTTGGATGATCATCTCAGGTGTCAATTCTCCCTAGCTGCAAGCAGTTTCCATCCACTGTGGGCATGCCAGGTGCTGGTCACTGGAGCCTGTTCCCACTCCTTATATTTGCAGTACACAAACACGGGGATGCTCACCTGTGACTTCCTCCTACAAACTGTGTTGAATAAAGTAGTACATCATACATATTTCCACCTAGAGACCACCCCTCTTACTTGTTTCACCCTTCTAGGCTTAATAGATTAGGCACAGTAGTATGAAACGCATTAGAGTAGCTGCCTTTAGATAGAAAAGTGCAGAATGTGCTGCTTTGTTTAACCACTTGCCCTCCAGAAGATTTGCCCCTCCTCCTGACCAAGCCTTTTTTTGTGATATGGTGCTGCGTTACTTCAACTTATAATTGCGCAGTCATGCAATGCTGCACCAAAATGAAATTTATTTCCTTTTTCCACGCAAACAGAGCTTTCTTTTGGTGGTATTTCATCACTTCTGCGGTTTTTATTTCTTGCACTATAAACAAAAAAAGACTGACAATTTTGAAAAAAAACCCTCAATAATTTAGGCCAAAATGTATTTTGCTAAAACAAATCCCAGTAACTGTATATTAATTGGGTTAAGTGAAAGTTATAGCGTTTGCAAATGGCGTATATATACTGGAATTTTTATTTTTGTGTTTTTGTTACTAGTAATGGCAGGACTGTGGTGGGCATTCTGACACTGGGTGGGAACTGACTAACTGCCACATCTCCAGTGACACTAATACAGTGATCAGTGCTAATAAAAAGCACTGACACTGTACTAATGACACTGGGCAGGAAGGGGTTAACATCTGGGGTGATCAAAGGGTTAACAGTGTGCTGTGTGTGTTTTACTATGTGTGCAGTGTTTTTTTTATGCAAGAAGATCTCTACACTTAAAAAAGGATGTCTGATTATTTTTGGGGACTTTACTTGTGTTAGGAACTCACAGATGGACTCTAGAGCTCACACTAAATCTCACCCACATTTCTTACAGAAGTTCTTCCACTCAGTGGACCTGTTTGATGTGTGGCAGTGTCAACATGCGAATGAGAAGGATTTCACCTTCTTCTCTGCTTGCCATACGACTTATTCCAGAATTGATTTGTTCTTTGTGGATAAACGTATCTTATAGAATGTCTCCTTCTCGATCCATGACATAACATCATGACAAGCCATGCCCCAATCCCTATAGTGATCGAGGAGAATGAGCACACTTCTTCTTATATGCATCTATGGAGATGCAATTCTGAGCTACTACATTTACTGGAGTACCAATCTGTTTTCTCGCTGCACCTGATTGAATTTTTTACCAATAATGCTGGGTCAGTTGACAATCTTTTTAACCCTATGGAATGCTCATAAGGCATATATGATTGGTGTGCCCATTCATTTGAGTGCTAGGAAAAAATGCCATAAAAACCAACAGATAAACGATCTTCTCCAATGTAAAACCTGCTTTTCTCATGCAACGCACTTTCAACTTGCCAAGCTTTGTCTTGACTTGTGTTGGTTATTACCTGAGCATTATGATCAGTATGCTAGAGCTCTTAAACTAAATCATTACACTGGGGGAAATAGGGCAGGTAAAATCCTGGAAAAGAATTGCAATACAGAGGCCAAAAGCAAATATCCTTTTCCTACACCACCAACCATAAAATAACCATCCCATAAGATATAGCTGACTCATTTGCTAGCTATTATGGCTCCTTGTACAATTTAAAGGATGACCCTTCCACTATCCAACCTTCAGACTCAACAATAATATATTTTCTTGACAAGTTGAAACTACCCTTTCTAACACCTATGCAAATCCAATATCTCAATTCGACATTCATGTCGACAGTAATCTTAAAAACTATAATTATCCTACCTAAGGGCAAATCACCAGGACCAAACGGCTTTGTGTATAAAAATTTTCAGCACACTCTGGTACAACACCTTATGCAGCAGCCACTTCCTCCTCTTTCCCACTGGAGATGCTTAGAACACACATAGTAACTATCCTGAAACCAGGTAAACTCCCTCAAAATGTCCGCCCTATATCATTACTGAACGTAGATATGAAATCAAATGCCAAAATAATAGTACAGCACCTCATTAAGATACATTCTTTTTTGATTGAGCCTGACCAATCAGAATTTACACCTGGTAACTAATCCTCAGATGCCATGAGACGAATAATAACTGCCATGCACTATGTCAAAACTGCTCAGATACCTTCTTTGCTGTTTTCTAATTATGCCAAGAAGGCATTCAACCACATACATTGGTTTTAGTGGTTATTTGTATCATGCTATTCATGCTCTTTATTCAAATCCCTCTGTACAAGTCTACACATCAGAAGTGTTATCCAAACTCTTTTCATTTACAAATGGTACCTGTCAAGGGTGTCCCCTGTCACCAACTATATTTAATCTTTTTATTGAACCTTTGGCAGAAATGATCAGATCACACCCAAAAATCTCAGGATTCCTTGCTGGAGAATGGTAACACAACATTCAGCTATTTGCAGACAATATACTCTTGCTACTAACTAACCCACATTTAATAAATTAACCGCAGCTCTAGACCTTCATAAACAAAATACAAAACAATACCATAATGGATATGCTAAAGTTATATTCTAGAAAAGCTTCCTGATAGCCCATTCAATGAGAGCTCTGTTAATCTGCCCCCACAAAATTATTATGTACTTTATTTCAGCACTTGCTTATCTTGTAATCAAGAGTGGAAGCTTTCTCTAATGTTGATTAGGTCATGATTAAGGCCTTCATCTCACTTGTGACGTCCTCCCAGGATTTCACTGCGTGGCTTACTGTTCCCTTTTAATTTAATTTTATTTTTTATTATAAATTGCTGATTTTAACACTACACTATATGTGGTCTTTTGTGCTGTTTTTTTTCCTTTTCTCTTGTTTTGCACAGTTGATGTTTCTGAATATAAAACACACTATAACCCTCTTTGTTGCAAATGTTAAATGGCAGCTTCTTACATTTACTCTGGACCTGCTCATTGATTCAGGAATATTCAAAACAGAGTCTAAACTTTCTTACATGTCTAATTGGCATTACTGAACACCTTAGCATTGATCATTATATTGAAGTCTTTCAACTTGATACCGAATATGTAGCTAAGAAAAAAGTGCCTACATTGACACACTGGTTTAAAAAATTAATGATGTATTTACCTTCTAAAAAAGTCAGTTATGAACACAGAGGTTGTCCGGCCAAATACCAAAAAAACCTGGAGTGTCTTTCCCTTCTACTTGCAGCCCTCAAGAATGCATCCTTCTTAATTAGGATATGTTACTAGCCTGGTCCATGAGAAGATAACAACCTTAGATCAAAGTGGCAAGAATGAGGTGCACAACATTACTGTCTGACATTTGCTACAAAAGACACTTAGATGAAGATGTTTGTTTGCTCAAGGTTAAAGTGTATTTTAGTAACAATTTTACTTTTTCTGCTCTAACGTAACAACATTCATGTAGTACAGCTTCAAATGAATCTTCTTTAGACTGTTCCTTGTACGTATTTATTGAAGAGACTAAATGGGAATGCAATGCAATCCTTAGAAAACAGTGATCCTATCTAGATGTGTAATTTATGCCATACCAATATGACATTGTACCCCTATTGTCTTTTTCTTATATTCATATATACCTGTATATACTGAACACAAACAGAACATCAGAAAATCCATGGCATGTAGTCCTAGGACTTCCTCCTGACCATGTTTGCTTCACAAGGACAGGTGTAGCTTTACAAAAAAAAATGTAAAACCTAAACAAAAAGTATATAAAAAAATCTGTAATAAATAATGTAAACAATAAAATGCGTAATTGTATATACCAGCTACAAATAGAACACAATCTTCAGTTTATAAGCCAGACTGCCTCTCTGATTTTTTTTGTCCCTGAAGAAAATATTGTGGAAGAGCAGGTAGCCTATGGCTGTAAGAGTCTATGCTTATCATTTTGCTACTTCACCTTGGTCTGTCCTTTTGATTAATTGCCATTAAACCGCACTGTGGTCACTCAAATGAAGGAGATATTTTCCACAGGGGTGTCCTTTTACCATGAGGTCTGTAGATGGAGCTCTTTCATGTATTCATTTTCATTTAGGGCTCTTTCACACTGATGTGCTCTTGATGCACTTTTGTGCAGCTTAAAGTCCCTCTCACACTGATGCACTTTTGATGCCTTCCCATTGACACACAATGAAAGGTGCCTTTTTGGAGTGTTTTTGAAAAACTGCTCCAAAGATACAGCATGTACCTAGCAATTGAAATCTCCTGCCATGATCAGACTACCTATTTTAAATTCCATAATTTTCCCAAGCAGATCTATAAGGAAACCCTCTGGATTTTTATTTGAGCAATAAATAGTGACCAATGTATATTTTTGTCCCTGAATTTTCCCTCTTAAACCTAAATACCGACTCTCTGAATCTATCAGTTGTTGAGAAGCTCGATAGCCCTAAAAGAGGTGGTGATGTGTTTCGCCACTGTGCAGGAGGGAGTTTTTCTGGGTTTTTCACCTCCAGACTCGTATCCCTCATGGTCTTAATTGTGAGTGGGATGTCACTCAATTTTAAGGGTGACCGTTCGTATTCCTCCTTCCTGCACAGTAATTATTATCACAGTATTCTGAGTCGATCAGTTTGACTCATACATGTCATTGTGCTATAAATATAACCCTTCTTTTGTTGTTTGTTTTTTCTTGGAGTGATGCTTTCAATTGGTTTTTATAGGCTTTCTTATTATTATCGTATTCATATTTTTAATTTTTTTTCTTTGGTGTCTGTATCATATCTGATTATATACAGCTTACGTTTCATTTTTGTTTTTTGTATGTTTGGATATTTTTATCGATGATATACATGTTTTGTGTTATGCTTGTCAAGCAGGAGCTGATGGTGCTAATTAGGTTCCTCCCCTAGCCAGGTGTGCAATTGCCTTTTAAGTGGAGGTCTGGCCACTAGCTCCTTGTTAAGAATAAGCAATGCATTGTGTAAAACTGGTCAATTATTTCCCTGGAATCCTGTGATCTGTCATTTTGGAACGAGGACAATTTATGAGGATGTCCATTTGCTGAGTGTGGCCATCCTCTTTTTGTCTCTATATTTTATGTGGTGGAGAGCTGGGCTGGCACCTGTCAATGGAATTAGCTTCTTGGGATCAGCCTTTTACATTCACCTGAGTGATGTATCCTTATACTTGAGGGTAAGGAGTTGGGCTTGGCTGAGATTTGCAAAAGTGTGTTTTTTTAATATCTTCTCTACTCATCCACATTTGACATTTTAATTATCAGCTACAGAAATTAATAAACTGTGACTACTATTTACAAAATCTGACTGACTTGGTTTAACATAAGGAAATGGTAGGAAGCATATGGAATTGCCTGTATACATAGTACTGCTTTTTATCTCTTTCATTATTTTCCGAAGATTCCTACAGTTAAAATTTCAAATGCTGAACAGCCATATATGATATTCTTGTCTTGCTTTGGGAAATATAAACCACTTTGATGTGTTTAGAGTTCCATAATCCAAGCATAGCTTGTATTTCCATTTCTAAAATGTCTAAACTACAGACAAGAGACAGATTTCTATAGTTTTTCACTATGTAGAAGACATCAAACAATTTTTAGGAATATCCATTTTGCTTGTGAAATTCCCAGAGGAACAAACAGGTTTGTAAGATCAGAATACATTAACTAAAACAGTGAATGTGAGCAAAATTCTATATATAAATATATTTTATAGCAATTGTCCTATTTCAAGTCCTAAAGAATAACTTATTACCAGTATATACTCATTAACAAACATGGGTGTGCAAATTGTTTCAAAATTAACAGCTCTTCTAATTACAAATTACTATATTTCAAACACAGGTTAAAAGCATTTTTAATCTAATCTACTTTATATACAAAACATCTGAGGCATAGCAAGTGAGATAAAATTAACACACAAATTGTTTTTCTTCCCTTTGGGCAGAAAGAAATCCTGTTTACAAGCAGAAGGCAATTAAATGTGTTATGCTTATAATAACCAAAGATTTAACATTGCTTGAACATTTCTATATATCAATATAAGATATATGTTGATTTGGCCTGATCATACATAAATAAGGCCATTACTCTGAATAAATGACTAAGAGAGTAAAATGTTTAAATAAATACATAAATGTATAACATCTTAAGCTTTAAAATGAGCTAGCACAAGTTCACACTGAGTTTTCAAAATAAAGTTTCAAACTTTAAATGTAATCACTAAGGGTTTCTCTTCATTTGGCATTCTGCAAGTTTAGGGCTGTTACACATAGCATCTCCATATGCATACATAACATAGAATTTATTCACATGCCATTATGTTCAAAATCAAATCCCTCCTTTGTATCAGTCTTTAAGAAAATAATATACCACATTAAAAAATACACATTAGGTTATTAATAAATATATGCAAATGTGTTTATGAAGATGGTATGTAGGTGAATAAACACATTTTTGCTGTCTCAGTTACTATTTTGTTTTAGTTCTTGAAATTTTACAAATACTGTATAACTATGTGTGTTTTTTTACATATATAGTGATCAACGCTTACAAATACCCAAATATTGGCACAGAAATAACTTAGGCTCCATGCACACTTGCTTAAAAAGCTCCATTTGAAGGAGTTTTGTGTTTTGCCTACAGAAGCAACTCAATGTTGTCCTATGTATCCAAGCACATTAGGACATTTAGAGGCATATTTTAATTTCAGCATTTAGAGGCAGGAAAAAAACCCTTCTTGTTTTGTGTTTTTTGATGATAGTTTTTTTGGTAGCAAAAACACTGAACACTCCTAAACATTATACAAAAATGCTCTATATGAGCATTTTTTCTCCCAAGGGAACTGGTGTTTTTTTAAGCCCAGTGTGCATGGAGCCTCATAGACCAGCATCATATTATGATATGGTTGGGCAGCACAGTGGCTAAATGGTTAGTTCTTCCACCTGGCATTACTTGGGTCATTGGTTCAAATCCCAGCTACAGCACCACCTGCCTGGACTTTGCATGTTCTCCCTGTGCTTGCATGGGATTCCTCCGTGTACTCCAGTTTCCTCCCAGACTCCAAACACATGCTGCTATGTTAATTGGATCCTGTCTAAATTTGCCCTAGTATGTGTATGTATGAATGTAAGTTAGGGACCTTAGACTGTACACCCCTTGAGGGTTAGGGATGGATATGAATGTACAATATATATGTAAAGTGCTGTGAAATTTGATGGTGCTATATAAGTACCTGAAATAAATGATATATGTACTGCCTTGCTAAGGGGCTCTCTTATAATTTTAATATCTGCCAGATGGCCAGATATGAACTGAAGGCTTGGTGAACTTATTATCTAGAGATAAGAAGTTAAGTCCTAATCAAATATTTACAGCAACTCAATTTAAAGTGAAACTGTACTGCATCTGAGCACCATAAATCAAAAATGCTATTTAATTCATTGTTAAAATTTAAAGAAACTCACCCATCCATCCATATCTCCATACTTTATTTTGCTGAGAAATCATTTTGAAAAACACCCCCTGGCATTTCTGGCTGCGGCCATCTCAAGTAAGGGCAGATGATTCATGTAGCATTTACTTCCTGGAATCCAACTGCCCTTAGCTCAGGCATTGGCTGAGCTGAGAACCCTCTCTCTCTTCCTGAATAAGGCTGGGATGTATGACATCACTTGCCTAGGCATGGAAACCAGGAAGTAACTGAAGAAATGTAAAGAAAAAGTTTTAAACAAGTAAATATGATTTACTATCCTATCTTTTTACTAATGCTAGCAGCATGAGGATTAAAAATATTCCATGTTGATGGAGAGACTGATGCTCCACTTTAACAGTTTATCATAACATTTCAGCTGTCCAGTTGCTAAAGTTGGCCATACATGGATCAAAATTGGGCCAGTTCAGCAGGAACTGGCCGAATTTCCATCCATGTATGGCCCCTGTGGTTCAAATTACTTGCTTACAATCACCCTGTCAGGTGCCCATTCCATCAGAACTTCAGACTATAGCCTGCAATGCTGATCAATGTTTACTGAACGTGGGGCAAAGTCCCTACTGTCAGAATACATTCGCTCAGAGGGGAGAATTCCTCCATCCACCTTGAATGTGTGGATGGGGCAATCGGTCAGTTTTTTTGTTCAACTCACTGGTTGAATTAAGAAAAACTGATCCTTCTATCAACAGCCTAAGTTGCCTAGAAAGTACCTAGAATCTCATACTAGACTTATATACCAAAATCAGCGATAGCATGGCAGGTGTGGTACTTTGCACAGATGTTAGAGAGAGAGTTAGTGGTAGGGATTCAGAGCTCTTAAATTGTCTAATAATTGTTCCTTTATGACCATTCCAAATAATAGAAGGGATTTATAAGTTGCTCCAATTATTTCTTATGAAAGGTTTTCCCAATATACTGTAACTTCTCCATCTCTTGTGAGAAGTGTTTGAATGTAAGTTAAGTTCAGCATCCATTTTATCCTTTGAAAATATACACTACTCAAAAAAATTAAAGGAACACATTTTAATCAGATTATAGCATCAAGTCAAACTCCAGGGATATTGATCTCATCATTTACGTAGCAGAGGGGGTTTCAGCTGCTTTTGTGTTAATTAAACAATGAGATGACCCCCAAAACAGGAATTGTTTTACAGGTGGAGGCCACTGACATTTTTTTCCTTACTCATCTTTTCTGACTGTTTTTCACTAGTTTTGTATTTGGCTAGGGTCAGTGTCACTACTGGTTGCATGAGGTGATAACTGGACCCTACAGAGGTTGCACAGGTAGTCCAACCCCTCCAGAACAGCACATCAATATGTGCCATTGCCAGAAGGTTTGCTGTGTCTCCCAGCAGAGTCTCAAGAGTATGGAGGAGATTCCAGGAGACAGGCAGTCACTCTGAGAGAGCTGGACAGGGCCATAGAAGGTCCTTAACCCATTATCAGGATCAGTATCTGCTCGTTTGTGCAAGGAGGAACAAGATGAGCACTGCCAGAGCCCTACAAAATGACCTCAAGCAGGCCACTGCGATGACTATCTCTGACCAAACAATCAGAATCAGACTTCATGAGAGTATCCTGAGGGTCCGATGTCCTCTAGTGGGCCCTGTGCTCATTGCCCGGCACCATAGAGCTCGATTGGAATTTGCCATTGAAAACCAGAATTGGCAAGTCCGCCACTGGCACCCTGTGCTTTTCACAGATGAGAGCAGGTTCACCCTGAGCACATGTGACAGACGTGAAAGGGTCTGCAGAAGCCATGGAGAATGTTATGCTGCTTGTGACATCATTCAGCATGACCATTTTGGTGGTGGGTCAGTGATAGTCTGGGGAGGCATATCCATGGAGGGAAGCACAGACCTCTACAGGCTAGACAATGGCACCCTGACTACCATTAGGTATCAGGATGAAATCCTTGGACCCATTATCAGACTCTACATTGGTGCAGTGGGTCCTGGGTTCCTCCTGGTGCACGACAATGCCTGGCCTCATGTGACGAGAGTATGCAGGAAGTTCATGGAGGATGAAGGAATTGAAACTATTGAATGACCCCCACACTCGCCTGATCTAAATCCAATAGAACACCTCTGGGTTTCGGTCCATCTGACGCTGCCAGGTTGCACCTCAGACTGTCCAGGAGATCAGTGATGCCCTGGTCCATATCTGGGAGGAAATACCCAGGGACACAATCCGTCGCCTCATTAGGAGCATTCCCTGACGTTTTCAGGCATGCATACAAGCACGAGGGGCCATACAAACTACTGAGTACCATTATTATTATTATTATTATTATACAGTATTTATATAGCGCTAAAAGGTTTGCTCAGCGCTGTACATTATAGTGGGGGACAATGAATGACAATTATAGAGTTGCTACAATGAAATTTCAGCAAAATGGACTAGTCTGCTGCATCATTTTTTCACTTTGATGGAAATGAAAGTTATCAACCTACAGAGGACTGAATTCAAAGGCATCCCAAAAATAAAACAATGGGGCATCCTTAAATTCCTAACACATTACCCAGTCCATATCAGTATAGATATCCAGCATGATATTTTTCCCCATTGATATCTGATGTGTTTTCAAAGTGTTCTTTTAATTTTTTTGAGCAGTATACATTGAAGAATAGTTTCAATACCCATGTAGGCACAGAAGTGGGACTTTTTTTTCATAATGCATTTCGTGTCTGCAAGTAGGCAGATGAGTTCATCTTGAGTCTTTGGCTATTTTCTGCTCGTGTCACTGCCCAACTGTTCCTCAAAGTAAAAGATGAGAAGGTGAGGATCATTTGGTTATGTGACTTTTTTTATGGATTGGATGCAAACTCTCACTTGTTTCCAGAATTCCAATTAATTTTGGCACAACCAAAGAATGATAAGGTTTGTTTTGGCCATACTTTAGGCAAGAGGATGTAGTATTATCTGCAGCGGAGCCATTTTTGATAAAGAAGGGGGACATACGCTCTGTGAAAGATCTTAAATTGTGTTTCCCTCCCTAATTCATTAGTCACATTGTACGTAGTAGTTTTAAATGATTTTAACAGCTTCTCAAACGTATCTTCAGTAGGAAAGTATTTTGAGTTGGCACACTCTAAGGATTTGAAAAAAAAAACAAGTGGGGATAATGTGTCAGATATGGAGGTATGTTTAAATTTCAATAAGACATCTAGGAGATTAAGTTGTCTTTGGTAATATCTTTTATCCATGCTGTCCAGTAACTGGTAATTTATAGAAGGTAAAAAAGATGGCCAAGAGGAAGATGATACTCCTGAGACAGAGCCGAGAGTTTGGAATCTGATTGTTTGATTGATCTTGAGGACAGGTGTCTTTTATACAGGTAACAAAATGAGATTAGCAGCACTCCCTTTAAGAGACTGCTTCTAATCTCAGCGTGTTACCTGTATGAAAGACACCTGGAAGCCATAAATCCTTCTGAATGATAGGGGATCAAATACTTATTCCCCTCATGAACATGAAAATCAGTGCATATTTTGTTAGACATGCATATCTTTTGACTTTTTTGTTGCTATTCTGTCTCTCAGTGTTGCAATACACCTACTATTCAATTTTTAGACTGATCATTTCTTTGTGAGCGGGCAAACATTCAAAATCAGCAGGGGATGAAATACTTATTTCCTTCACTGTATATATATAACCACTATCCTTGCTATTGGTACTAGCTAATGGAGGAGGGCATCGTTAGTCTACATATTTTTGTTTAGGCTCCTCAACATTCTTTTTCTTTATCTTTTTTCCTTTGTTAGCTATCTTTCTTAGGTTATTCAGGGTCTGGGCCTACCTTGCCATTACTGTGCCCCCATACCTTGCCCCCTGGATGGCTCTCTGCTCTGTGGGGAACATAGTGGAGGCCTGCCCTTTGTGACTGGAGGGTTCATTGCTGTTTAGTGCATAATAATATCCTGTGTAAGTTTTATTGTATTGCTGTATGAGTTTTCTTACATTTACATGACTTATTTTTCTGTGTATTTATATATGTATCTTTTTTAGATTATACAATTAGCCCCTGAAGAAGCGATTGTTGTCACGAAACATTTTGGGCCAATCTTCCAGCGCTAGAATGTCCCTCACACCCCCCATAGGATCATCCTGGTGGTTATTGTATACCTTATCACTAGTTTTGCTCCTCTAGTCATGGTGGGCTTTGGGACATTGTCTGCGAGGACATTGTACAATGATCTTTTAATTGAATGACGTTTTTTGTGACACACTGTCAAATAAAATTAAATTGATCTTATCAATATGTGTATGTAGTTTCTGTGCCTTCAAAGTCCAATTATACTTCCTTTTTCTTTTTGATTAGTCAAAACCAGGACGTGGCACTATTGTATATATATCTCTTGGGAGTGACCCAGCACCCGAGGGTACCCCAATCCCCTTTTTTCATTAATTACAACTTGGCGAAACCTGACCTTGATCATTTCTTAATTATTTGTCTGTTTGGAGTGGGAATCTGTTAGGTCTTAAATAATAAAGCTATCCTTGAACTTTGAAAACTGTGGCATATAGATTCCCAGGAAAACAGACTCACAGATCTCTAAATATGTTGCAGATATTTTGCTGAAGGAAATGCAGGCTGATTTGCAATTATTATTATTATTTTTTTTTTTTTTTCGAATTTGCAGATCAATGTTCATCAATATCTTTTAAACAATACCTCCTTTTTAAAACATTCTAACTTTTGTCTGGGTATTGCAAATCAGAAATATTGCTGCCAGTAGTTGGAAGTAGCAAAAACCACAACTGTTAATTAATTGCAGACATTTTACAAACATTTTTTGTTATGTTTGATCTAGGCTTGTTTGTTAAATGATATCAAATGCATCAACAAGATATTACTTTTTTAAGGATTTAAGGATTTAAATTCTATTCCCAGTGAAACACATAAAGTAACACTTCAAGGAAAAGAAAAAATATTTAATGCATTTTCTTTATTAGATATTCAAGCAGAGTAATTTATCCCATTACACATGCTGCATGTAATTATTTAGAGCTATATTATGTCTATTTTCCTGTAGTATATGTCTCATTATCCTTCATTCATATAACACATAAAAAGTACACATTTGTGCCTGTTTAACAATAGTGCACAGCAGTACAGCTTTTCTGGTACACCAGTTCCTTAGTATTTTAGTGATTAATCTTGTCAATGATAAGAGTATCATCTTTCCTTGACAGTCACAGTTTATCTTTTCTGTAAAAGCATTTTCTCTTTTGGAAAATTGACAAGGAGTACATCCCTTGCAGCTAATGGCTGTTATCACTCCAGTTTCACAGATGATAGATTTTCTTCTAAACACCCTCAAGGGTGAACTTTGCTGTCAGTATCCACCTTTCTGTCATCTTCTGAATTTGGATATGTCTGGTGGAATTATCCCACTGTAAGAAAGAAAATGGGCAAATGTTTTTGCAGACAATTTGATCTCCTTTTAAAAGCAAAAACTGCTTGTACTGGTTACAGTTTATGTAAATATGAAATAATATATGCAATGAAAAAGATGAAATTGTAAGGATTCGGAAGAAATGTGTTTATAGATAAATTAAAGTTTTTTTTTTCTGATTGGTTGTTATGAGTGGCAGCTTATTTGGCATTTTCCTTGCTAAGCAAATTATTTTATAACATATTTGAGTTATTGTTTAACTATTGAACGTCATGTTATTAAAAAAGTAGAGATGGACAGATATCAGAAAGTAAATCATCTCTTGTGCCAGTTTAGTTAGGCTTTCTAACCCAGAAAGGTTAACTTTCAAGCAGGTTTTACGTTTACCACCTCTTGTGATATATTCCAGAACTTAAACATCTAACGTATATACTCTATATATGATACAATATAACTTTTGTTCTGCTTCAAAAGCTGCTGAATGTTGTCTGATAAGTTGAGAGTACAATGACTGATGCTAATATATGTAAATATTATTTAAATAATTATGATAGATATTTCCTAATATGATGTGGGAACCAGGAAAGCAAAAAAAAAAAAAACTGGCAGAGGTTATGTCTACTCCCTGGAATCTAAAACTAACCAAATAAAAAGTTTTGCCTGGAAATGGATTTCATCATTCAAGATCAGTTTAAAACATGGTTTGTTTCTGTTTTATCCATATCAAGTAGTTTTTCCTCTAGTGGGCAAATCTGTGTAAAAGAGAATTACCATGTGTTTTTTCCATATGAATGTCTTTACTGTACTGTAGTCAGTTATCACTCAGTGAATGAAAATTTCTTACCCAAAATGTGGCCATTTTAGATTGTAAGCTCTAATGAGGGCCCTCTGATTCCTTCTGTATTAAATTGTATTGTAATTGTAGTGTTTTCCCCTTATATTGTAAAGTGCTGTGTTACCTGTTGTAGTTCTATAAATTCTGTATAACAATATAATAATAATTTTTCACATTGCATAATGTTTAGCTGGTTTAAAATGGGTTAATGTGTATTTTAAAGTGTTTCTTCTTTTGGAGCTGCAATTTTTTTAATCTATGAGAATGCTGAACATTTTTTAAACAGTTTAAAAAATTCCATGGTTATGTATCCTTTTTGTATTTTATGTATGTATCTACTCTCCCCTTCTATCTGGATGCTGGCCCACATGCCCTTCAGGGGTTTATGAGATGGGTCCTCTGAAAAAAACAGGGTATCCCTCTTAAAGTACTGATGTCTCAATGATGATATGTATTAGGCTTTCAAGAACATAACCCCCTCCTCCTTGCTGCCATCCTTTGCTGAGCACCAGAAGTGCAAAGAGCCATTATCGATCAGTACTTTGCTGGAGTGCTTTGGAGAGCCCTTTATTTTAAGAGGGAACCTCTCTCCGTGCCCCCGAATGCTGAAGGGCATTATCTTGCACATGATTGGATTATAGAAATCAGCAGAGCTCACTTAAGAGCTTCCCCTCAGGTCTAGAGCAACTACACTAATAAACTATACTTAATACTACAAGACATTCTAGAAGCATTGAACACAGAAGAAAAATGGGAGTGCTTTAAGAACATATTAAATGAAGGTATTAGCCAGTGCATTCCAACGGGCAACAAATATTAAAAGATTACAGGCTCAGCAGGGGCATGCAATTCAACCTTGCCAAATAAGTAACTATGTAACTGTTATTTAAAAAGACTTATGTAAGACATCACTTATGCAAGATTTACCTGCTTGCATAATGAAAAAGAGTGAAGTTGGCAGAAAGTTATGGGTAGGTTCTGATACATTTTAAAGTTGTTGTAAAGGCAATGCATTTTTTTTGTATCACCCCCTCACCTCTCTGGTTACTATTTTGATCCATCTGGAGCAGAGCTCTCTACTCTCTCCTTACAGAATATAGAGGCAGCAGTGGGAGACATTGGATCTTGCTGCTGTCAATCAAATCCTGTAAGGAGCAGGGCTGAGCTGCACTGTGCTTGTCTATGCATGCACACAGCCCAGATCGAGAGTGAGCCTGAAGGTGTGCCACTATGGGAATCGGCTTTCTATGTGTTTGAAAATAGAAGTGGAGGAGCCAAGAGCGCTGGAAAGGGACCCCAAAAGAGGAAGTTGGGGGCAACTATGTACAATGCCATTGCACAGAGCAGGTAAGTACATGTTTATTAATGTTTATTATTTTAAAAATATCATTTACAACCACTTTAAAATTAATATTTAGGATAAACATTCATTGGGTGAATTGTGCAGTAAATCCTTAAAATTTACCCCATAGTACTATTTTTAAATAGTTAATTATTCAATGTCATCTTACATATACAGGTAGTTACATAGTTGGTAAAGCTGAATAAAGACACCATGCATCCAGTTCAACCTGAAAGAGACTGTGTGTGTATGTGTGTGCTGGTTTCCCTTCTGCATTGTGTTTTCTAAGAAACACATGTAAAAGTTTTTCAAACTTATATGCACTCTCTGCTGACACCACCGACTGTGGAAGAGAGTTCCACATTCTTACAACCCTAACAGTAAAGAAACCCTTACGTAGTTCCAACTTCATAGTGTGGCCACATATCTTCTTTAGAGACCTGAGATTAAAAAGTTTCCTCCCAATGTTAGAGTCACCATTCAAGGATCTGTATATCGCTATCATATCTCCTCTTAAGAATAAGTTGTGTTGCTTCTCAAGTTTAATGTTGGCAGCTATTACTCATATCTGAGGTCTTCCAGCCCCCTATTAACTTTGTTGCCCTTCTCTGGACTCTCTCCAGTTCTAGCACATCTTTCCTGAAGAATGGTGACCAGGACTGGACAGCATACTTAAGATGTGGCCAAACCAGAGTTTTAGTAAATTGGTAGACTTATAGTTTTATCCCTTGAGTAAATACCCTTTTTTAATTCATGATAATAGGCTGCAGGCCTTGCTTGCTGCAGCTTGACATATTTTTAGCTCCCAAGTGCAGTACTTTACATTTCCCTTTAATGAACCTCATCTGCTATATAGCTGGCCACCCCTCTATTTTAACTAGGGCTTCTTGTGAAGTTGCCATATCCTGTTGTGAAATGATTGCCCTGCTTAGTTTTGTATTTATTCCAACCTTTATATTTCTTATAAACAAGTTAAACAGAATTGGTCCCAGGACAGAGCCTTGAGGCATCCTGCTCTGAACAACAGATCTTTTAGAAAATATGCCATTAATCACCATCCTCTGGACATGCCCCCACAACCAATTTACTTTCCAGGTACATACCATGCCATTAATGCCAAAAGATCTTCCTTTGCAGCTCAGTATATTTGTGGAGTACTGTACCAAATGCCTTGGTGAAATCTAGATACACTATGTCCATAGGTCTTCTTTTATCCAAATTACAACTCCCCTCATACTTTACTCTCCCCAGCAATGATCCTTTCTTAATCTACTTTAGATTCCCTGATTGTACTCTTGTTTTTGCACTCTTAAAGTGGTAGTTAACTCTCTTTTTAAATGTGTACCTATAGGTAAGCATATAATAAGTCTTACCCACAGGAACAGTGAATATTTCCTAAAGGTGTACCAATTATAATTATTATTGTTATTATACAGGATACTGTATAGCACCAACAGTTTGAGCAGCACTTTACAAAATTAAGGCAGTTACAATAAATTTCAATACAAGAGGAATCAGAGGGCCCTGCTTGCTATAATATAAAAGGGGGGGGGGTCAAGTGATACAAAAGATGATAACTGAGGGGGGTAAACGGATGACAAAATTTAAAAAGACAATTATTTGTTATAAGCAGGATAGGCTTCTTTAAAGAGATTGTTTTTCAGGGATCACTAGCCCGGGACAAAAGTTTTGAGAATTACACAAATAGTAATTTTCACAAAGTCTGCTGGTTTAGTGTTTTTAGATCTTTTTTTTCAGATGTTACTATGATATACTGAAGTATAATTACAAGCATTCCATGGATGAAAAAGGCTTTTATTGACAACTACATTAAGTAGAGTATATGAAAAGAGTCAATATTTGCAGTGTTGACCCTTCTTTTCCAAGACCTCTGCAATTCATCTTGGCTTGCTGTTGTCTTGGAAATTCGCTTTAACGAATTTCTCCTTACCGTGAGTACTCGCAGTTGGATGCGCAGAAATCCCCCATAAAGCTGTGCGAATCTCGCTTACCACGACTGCAGCCAAACTACACGATTCCTGCCCATCCAAATACTTTGGTTCTGTTGAATTTGTGGGTGATGGAGCTCCGTTACCCTGGAATGATCACACGACACTCTAAGGCTGGTTGCAACTCACATAAGGGCCGGCTTTAGGCTCAGCTCTCTGTTTTTATTAAGAATACACACATGCCCCCCACATGAATAAAGTCAATCCCCTCCCACCGAACAATACAATGGGGAGTACCTATACAGAGGATATACATTCCAATTGGAGCATAGCCTTTGCTATTATCTATCACTGGTCCTCCCCCATGAGTCTTCTGAGGTCAGCAGACTTCCTCCCCTTCCCCCCTATGAGCCATCTGAGGTCATATTTCCTGTCCTACTAGCTTCTATTGGTATGTAAAATTCTCTGCACAAGCACTCCCTAAAAATATCAGTCTGTACCTGGATGGGCCCGATACGATCTTTATTAAAACACATCCATCCCAGATACAGTTTCAAGTTGGTAATGGGTTGTAAGATATGCATAAGCCTACACGTGGAGTTCACACCGCTTGCGCATTGCGTTATGAAGCCCACGTGGTACCATGCTGCTGATATGTGGATACAGGCCCACGGTCTACTGACAGCAGCATTCGCATGGAATGCCGTGGTGGTATACACGCCGGTCTATAAGCGCAGATCTGCCATCTCATCCATTACCAAGCCGAGTACTGTAATACATACATTGTACATGCGCATGGCCCAATTGCAGCCTTCAGAGCTTTAATTAAGCCACACGAGAGACATATGAATAACACGAATACATGACACATTTAAAGTTCGACCAACAATACAAAATTTCCATGACATTCCCTCCTGTTTTATCATATTCTCCTCGTGTCCCTTCTTGATCTTCTTCAGCTTGATGGGTGTAGTCTCAAACTTCAAAGAGTTCCTGTAGTTGTCCCTGAGAATAAAGCTCCATGGGGTACCTGAAACAACAAGACCCGACGCAGACTCGACGCAAACAGGCTTGATTGAAGCGATGATCCTCAAGAGCGTTGGAACCTTCACTACAGGAAGGCTCTTGCAAAAACCACAAACAGACTTGTGGTATGAATAAAGCTTGTGATCCCACGGTGGTCTGGGGAGATCCAGCAACAGATTCTCAAATTGCCCCTGCAGACGGGGCCACACAAGGCTGGTCTCGACCCAGACAGTTTTCCAAATCGCAGACACAAACAATGATGAGGCTTGAAGCTTGCTTGAAGGTCTTGGAGAATGTGGTCTTCAGAGAGATAAATTAGAGGGAAGCCAGGACATAATCTGTAGAGAAGGTGGTTGGTTGGTGAGGTCTTCCCCCGATCAGTGGTTGGAGTGGGATCCCCGGAGCGGGCATGGAGATGTGGTCGTCTGCCCGAGCTTGGCTTACACGGTCGATGAGGCAACAGGAACATCTCACCGCGGCATATAAAAGGCAGATGAAAAAGAGAAGCATCAGGATATACACTCCCACTTCCTTCAACCAAGATCCGATGGAGAACAGGAAATCTCCCAATCCTCCCAAACCCTTGAACGGATTCCAACCCTCACTAGCTATAGCTCTAGCTTTTCCCTGTAGTTCACTAACTTTGTCCATATGGGCCTGGACCTTGTCATCGGTGTCTTCTATCCAAGTACAACAATCCTCTCCGATGAACTCACAGAACCCCCCTTTGGCGGCTAAAAGATAATCGAGGGCCATCTTCTCTTGAAGCACTAAAATTCCCATCTGCCGTTGTTCTTGGGCAATTTCTCTGACAGCCTCTACGGTCTCGTTAAACATACTATCCACGATGACAGAAAAATTGTTCAGGCGCTTCATAAGTTCTATTCCCCATCCTGTCCATGAGGGGAACCAAGCCCATGCCTGGTCGCCCTCAGAGAACAGCTCCCTGCGAACTCTCCCTGCCATCCTTACCTTCTTGTGGACCATCAACTCTTCATGGTCCATCACTACATAGGATGCGGGGACTAGCTTTATGAGGGCACACGAACCTTTCGCGTTCTGGGGAAATGTTCTATAGGCTGCCGAACCACACAGAAAATAGTATGGACCTGTCAGAGCAGAACAGGAGGAGTTCCTCGTTCGGCCTCTGGTACTGAGCAACAGTTGCACAGACTGGGGGATTGCTCCCTCAGTCTGCACATCACATCCGTCCTTCCAACACACGTGGTCTGGTCGGTCAGTGTGGTTACTCAGAAAGGAAGTCTGGTTAGTCAGATTGACAGTTATACCTCCCTCACAGGTGGTAATCCCAACAAACTTGTTACCTGTGCCAAAGCTGATGTTAAAGCACACCTGAGGGCTGCCTAGCTGCCCAGTTACCCATAATGGACTGGTGAGGGCCCTACAGGAGCTAGAGCTAATATTGGTGCTGAAACTGATGTTACCTGCTAAAAATGTGTCATTAAGTTCTACCGACAAATGTCTACGTGGGGGCTGACCAGGGGTCCCTTGCTTTTTCATGCCGACGCGGATGTCATATAGGGCATGAACAGCGGCCATTGCGGACATGTGATGACTGGGTGGGGGCTTAGAGCATACCCAACAGTTGGTTTTGTTGGCGGTTCTGGCTAAACGCAGGTGCATTTTAAATAAAAGGTTGGGGTATCTGCCGTCTTTTCCTCCGTTCACACACATGTATGACATACAAACAAAAAGAAAAAGGAAAATGACACCCCTCATTCTCTGGTGTAGCTGAGAAGCTTCTTGCAGTGGCTTGCGTGCACCCAGTTGTCTCGTCCCTCGAGCTTGAGTGAGGTAGGTGTCGTCAGCTGGACTTGGTATGGTCCGGTGAACCGTGGCTCGAGTCCGGTTCTTTGATGTTTCTTTAGGACGACCCAATCACCTGGCTCAATAGAAAGAACACCTGTTATTGTATTTGGATCGGGGAGCGATTCGCGAACCCGATGGTGTATCTTCTGCAGCTCCCGTTGCAGAGATTGCACATAACCTGTAAGCTGTGAATGCAAAGACGACAACTGTTGAGGAAAGTACAACCCTGTTTTGGGAGGTCCCCCAAACAACACCTCGTAGGGTGACAGCCCATGTGGTTGCCGAGGGGCATTCCGGATGGAATAGGGGGCAATGGGGAGACACTCAGGCCAAGGTTTTTGGGTATTGGAAGACGTTCAACCTTACCGCTACTCTCGGGGTGATATGGGGTGTGTCGCCGCTGACTCCAGTTCCACCAAAGAGATGCAGTCGTGTCCTTTGGAAGAGAGATTAGTAGTGGACAAAGAAGACATGTTAGCAGAAGAGGTGTTAGTATTGTTAGTCGTGTTGCAAAATTCAGCACTGTCATTGCTGTCCTCCCCCCCCTTCTCATCTTCCGACACAGGAAGAAGAGAAGCTGGGTTAAGAATAGTGCATCGTTTGATAGTGAGGTTAGTAGGGGTTAGGAGGGTTTTCCCCTGAGAGGGGTACCTTGCCTTGGATGTCCTGTTTTCGCAGGACCGTTCTTGCTGCACTGGTGTCGGTGAGGCAAGGGAGGGGATATTTTAATTCCTCTAGAAAAAGATGGATCTGGGCCGACACCGATTTGTCAACTTCCTATGAGAATTCATAGGAGTTACTTACCATGGTGGTCATAGGGGCGGAGGACTCATCAGGAATGAACTGCCACCGACCTTTAGGTAATTGGGGACAGCTCCTCCTCATGTGCCCCGTTTGGTGGCACTGGAAGCACCTGGGTGGGGGCCTATTCTTCCTGTGACCCAGATCCCTTGGTTTTTCGTGTGGGGTCTGGGACATAAGAACTTTGGCCTTGTCTTGTTTTCTTCTATCCATTTCCCTCTCTATTGCCGCAAGAGTGGAAAGGATAGCAGGGATAGACATCTCATTATATTCGGGTCGGGCCAGAACCAGCCTTTCCCGAATTTTAGTATCGATGCCTTCCAAAAATTTGGCCCGCAACAGAATGTGCGTCGCAGTCACCTTTACCCCTTCAGTTGGAGCATCAGGTCCAACTTCCAGATCCGCATCCAGTGCCGTCTGCTTGAGACGGCGCCAGAAGCAGGCGCTTTCCTCATTAGGACCCTGGGTGAGCTTCATCATGTCCGTAGTAGAGGTAGCACCATACATTTCTGGAAGCTTTGCCTTTAGCTGTGTACAGAACTCTTTGCCCCCTGAAGTCATCTCCTCATGCGTGGTTATAGAGCACCCTGCAATCACTGTACTGGCCACTTCCATGCCCACCTTTGCCCGTAGGATCTGTGCACAATCTGACCCGCTCATACCATAGCTGAACTGGTTTTGTCCAAACATTCGAGCAAATCCTCTCGGATTGACTCGATAGTCCGGGAGCTCAGCCAGAATAGTGCGGATCTCTGCCGGGGTGAAGGGGACATGCCAAACTACCCGTTCCCCTAAAGTCCGTTCCCCCCGTGCATTGGGAGGACCTTCAAATTGCTGCACCCTGACTGGATAGGCCTCGGTCCGGGAAGAGTGCAAGGGCTGACCCAGCATCATCGGTGGGCTTAGATTAACCACCTCGCTTACTGCACCTTCAGGTTTGAGGTCCCTCAGATCAGGGTATAGCTGGGGGGCAGGGGTCTGATCAGTGGTTCGTAGCGCTTTGATGCAATCCGCCCTGTTTTTTAACCGGGTGTCTATTCCCCTTGATTCACAGATAGTCTGCAAATCGGTTGTTGAGTAGGCTTCATAGTTGGAAACAGAAGGAGCTGGGGTGAAGCAGGGAGAAGGGAGAGGTAGAGGCAGAGGCTGAGGCATAGAGACAGAAGACACAGAAGGTATGTCAAGAGTGACGTCACTAACAGAAGAGACAGGTGCAGTTATACTTATCTCAGCCACTGTTGGTTGTTGGGGAACCCCAGCAGACCCTGATCCTGCCTGCCTTAGTAGAGTCAGCCCTGAAAGAGCTTCTTCCACCTCTGACACTGGATCCTCCTGTTTTATTCCCTCTGGAGGCCAGGTATACATCACCTGGTTCTTCCGGACAGACACCAGTTTATGTATGCCCTGCTTCCCTAATCGGATTGACCTGTGAAGCCATAGCTGTGCGATCTCTAGTTCTGACGCCTGCATCCGTGGTCCAAATTCAGAGATGAATTTTTCCCACCTCCATGCGTCAAATGTACCTTCCCGGGGAATTTCCCATCTGGTACCCTTCGACCATTTATTCCACCTTTTGAGGGGTTCTGTAGACTTCCCCCCCAAACTCACCTTCATCAGTTGTGCAGCTGTCCTTACCCTGAAGAGGGCTGCTTCCCCCTCTCTCTTCATGGACTGACTACTGCCCATCGTGACTAGTCACTGGTATATATCCCGCGTCCGGGTACCTGTTTACCCCCTGGAGCACTCGGTGGGATCCTACCGAGAGGCCTGATTCCACCACTTTCCCAGCACAGCGTAATTTATGTGATACTTATCGATCACCCGAAGCGCATCAAGTGGCGGTCAGACTGAGAGCACACCTCCCACTCCCACAGCGCAATTTGTGTGATCCTGACCACCCGAAGTGTTTGTGGTAACCAGGATTTCCCTGGACCGCCCACTCGCACAGCGTAATTTATGTGGTTCTCATCACCCACTGTGTTTGGCAGGCCACACCGCACAATGATGAAAGTGGCTTTTCTCTCCCTGCACACAGTAGCTAACACAAGTCAAAACAAAAAGAGGGGTTCTTGGATGTTACTTAGGGGTCACTGGTTGGGCAGAAACCTGCTAACTGACCTTTAGGAAATTTGTGTAAAGAAAAAAACTTTCCTAATACACACAGAAAAAAAACTCTTTTCAACCTGAAAAACTGTTAAAAAGGACAAAGTGGATCCTTATGAAAAACACGGGACGTTTCACAGTAAAACAATTACACAGAGGTAAACCGAAAAACTGCGCCAAAAGTAACCTTGTTGCTGACGCAAAAATCACTCCTATCAGCACCGCTAAACGATCCACGTTATACACGCAATCTTTACTGCAACCACCTAGAACCGTTTACACAAAAAGTCTGCTGGACGTGAAACACACGACACAGCAGCTTAAAACAAACCCGCTTTACAATAAGGAACTACTTTTAACAGGAAAAACACAAGAAAAACATAATCACTATACAAGAAATCTATGTGCAAAAACCCAGACTACACCGCGCTCATTAAATGTGGAACACGTGAAGGGAAAACTCGCTTAATACACTTTAAATTGGCTGGCAATACGCAAATTTAAAGCTAAAAGCAAACAAATGAAACTGTAAAAAATTTGGATTAAAAACACAATATGGGTCAAATGCATATAGGAAACTTCATGCACATTGCATAGAGATTACTGCACATTTGGTAGTCAACAAAATGGCCACCAAACAAAAGGAGTCCATGTGGTTTGTCAAGAAGATGACCCCCCACAGAGGAGCACATGGCAGATACTAGAATGACCCCCCACAGGGAAGCACATGGTAACGCTAGAATGGCCCCCCACAGGGAAGCACACGGCAGCCTCTAGCCTCAAAATTGCCTCTTACATAAAACAGACGTTTGGACAGAACATACACTGGACAATTACACAACAATATGAAGCACACATACAACACAATTTGGGCACAATCACAGAACGGACATAAAACACCAACATATCACACTAACATGCACATGTAACAGAAAGGACCCCCTGCTGCATGCTTGCTGGGAGCAGTAATACCACAAAACATTGTACAGATCACATACACACAGAGATCTTACAACAGTTAACAATTAACCTAAGCCTTTCAGCACTGTAATAATTACCTCACGTGGAGGGGGGTAAAGCAATCACCACAGTACCTACAGCCCACAAATACTTACCTAACACTATGCAACAACTTTTACCCACTAAAACATATACCCGTTTAATTTTTGGTTGGAAGATTTTTAAACTTGACCAAATCCAGCCAACCAAAACCCACCCCTCTGCTGCTCTCCGCAGAGACAAACCCTCGTCTTTCACCCACAAAATCAAGAGTTTAGGACAAAAAACGAGGTCCTTGTTAAGCGGTATTTCTTGTTAGCTAACAGAGAGCGAAATCAGCCACACGAACACGCAAAAAGCGATCCTCTTAATGGCAGAGAGACCTGAAATGTGCCGGCATACTTTTTGCTAGTTCATGATGGCCATTCCCCCCTCGTTCTAGGTTAGCTACGCAAGAATACGCGTTAGTATCCACCAGGCTCGCCAAACTGTCTTGGAAATTCGCTTTAACGAATTTCTCCTTACCGTGAGTACTCGCAGTTGGATGCGCAGAAATCCCCCATAAAGCTGTGCGAATCTCGCTTACCACGACTGCAGCCAAACTACACGATTCCTGCCCATCCAAATACTTTGGTTCTGTTGAATTTGTGGGTGATGGAGCTCCGTTACCCTGGAATGATCACACGACACTCTAAGGCTGGTTGCAACTCACATAAGGGCCGGCTTTAGGCTCAGCTCTCTGTTTTTATTAAGAATACACACATGCCCCCCACATGAATAAAGTCAATCCCCTCCCACCGAACAATACAATGGGGAGTACCTATACAGAGGATATACATTCCAATTGGAGCATAGCCTTTGCTATTATCTATCACTGGTCCTCCCCCATGAGTCTTCTGAGGTCAGCAGACTTCCTCCCCTTCCCCCCTATGAGCCATCTGAGGTCATATTTCCTGTCCTACTAGCTTCTATTGGTATGTAAAATTCTCTGCACAAGCACTCCCTAAAAATATCAGTCTGTACCTGGATGGGCCCGATACGATCTTTATTAAAACACATCCATCCCAGATACAGTTTCAAGTTGGTAATGGGTTGTAAGATATGCATAAGCCTACACGTGGAGTTCACACCGCTTGCGCATTGCGTTATGAAGCCCACGTGGTACCATGCTGCTGATATGTGGATACAGGCCCACGGTCTACTGACAGCAGCATTCGCATGGAATGCCGTGGTGGTATACACGCCGGTCTATAAGCGCAGATCTGCCATCTCATCCATTACCAAGCCGAGTACTGTAATACATACATTGTACATGCGCATGGCCCAATTGCAGCCTTCAGAGCTTTAATTAAGCCACACGAGAGACATATGAATAACACGAATACATGACACATTTAAAGTTCGACCAACAATACAAAATTTCCATGACACTGTCAATCAACTTCTGGGCCACATCCTGACTGATGGCAGCCCATTCTTGCATAATCAATGCTTGGAGTTTGTCAGAATTTGTGGGGTTTTACTGTTCACCTGCCTCTTGAGGATTGACCACAATTTCTCAATGGGATGAAGGTCTGAAGAGTTTGATTTGTTGTTCCCCAAGCCACTTAGTTATCACTTTTGCCTTATGGCAAGGTGCTCCATCATGCTGAAAAAGGCATTGTTCGTCAGCAAACTGTTCTTGGATAGTTGCGAGAAGTTGCTCTGGGAGGATGTTTTTGTAGCATTCTTTATTCAGGGCTTAGTTCTTAGGCAAAATTGTGAGTGAGCCCACTCCTTTGGCTGAGAAGCAACCCCACACATGAATGAACTCGGGATGCTTTACTGGCACAGGAGCAATGGTAGCGCTCACGTTTTCTTCTCCGGACAAGGTGCCCAAAATAAATAATTGGAAAGGGGATTCCTCAGCAGTCCAATCCCTGTACCTTTTGCAGAATATTAGTCTGTCCCTGATGTTTTTCCTGGAGAGAAATGACTTTTTTGCTGCCCTTCTTGACACCAGGCCATCCTCCAAGTCTTCGACTCATTGTACATGCAGATGCACTCACACATGTCTGCTGCCATTCCTGAGCAAGCTCTGCACTTGTGGTGCCCCAGTCCCGCAGCTGAATTAACTTTAGGAGATGGTCCTGGTGCTTGCTGGACTTTCTTGGGCACCATGAAGCCTTCTTCACAACAATTGAACCTCTCTCCTTGAAGTTCTTGATGATCTGATAAATGGTTGATTTAGCTGCAATCTTAGCAGCAACAATATCCTTGCCTGTGAATCCCTTTTTGTGCAAAGCAATGATGACTGCACATGTTTTGTTGCAGGTAAATTAATATTTGTGTCATTCTCAAAACTTTTGGCCAGGGCTGTAGTCAAACAGATTGGGGTAAGAATCTCCAAAGGATGGGAGAGGCTCTGGAGAAGCCCTAGATGTAAGCATGGGAAGAGGTGAAGAGGGAGCTAGACAGCAGGAAGTTTTGTGAGGAATAAAAAGAATGGTTTGGTTGGTATTTTGTGACAAGGTTAGGGATGTAGCTGGGACCATAGTTGTGGATGGCTTTGTTAGTTAATGAACCTAAGAAAAACTGTTTGTGCAACTATACTTAAGACCATGTTTGGAAATCCAACCTCACTTAACAAATGTTTCACACCCATTTGCAACAAATATCATTATTTTATATGTATATGAAGGAGCTTGGATCTTACATAGAGGCTCTTTATATTGCGCTGCACTTTTTTCAAATCTTTTATAAAATGTTGTTAGTATTTTGAATTTTAGACCCTGCATGGTTGGTAAGGTGGATGAGTCTCGTAGCGGCATTCAAGATTGACTGAGGGAGGATAACCTATGTAAAGGTAATCCAGTGAGGAGTTGCAGTAGTCAAGGCAAGAAAAAAACATGGCGTGAATTTTTGTGGTGTCGCTGGTTAATAAGGAGCATATTTTGGAGATGGTGAGGAGGTTGAGGCAAAAAGATTTGGACAGTGAGTTGATGTGGAGCCAAAAGGAGAGTTCAGAGTCCAGGATTACACCTAGCATCCAAGCATGCAAGGATGGACTGATAGTAGTGCCATCAATCTTGACAGTGAAGTAAGGGGGAGGGGCATGTGGAGGAAAAAATATTATAAGCTCAATTTTAGATAGATTGAGTTTGAGGATGTGGTGTGACATCCATACTGATATGCCTCTTAGTAAATTATTAGTGTGTGAGGAGACTTAAGGGGTGAGCTGAGGGGTAGAAAGATGCAAGTAGATTTGGGTGTCATCAGCATAGAAATGGTATTGCAGGCGGTGTTGACAATAAGAGAGGTCCAAGGACAGTCCCAAGGGGGACTCCAAATGAGAAATGAATATGAGAAGATGTATTAGAGTTGTAGGTGACACTGAAGGTGTGATGGGATAGGTAAGATGAGAACCAACAAAGAATACAGTCACAAAGACTAAGAGAATCAAGTTTTTTTTAAGAAGGAGGGGGTGGTCAATTGTATCAAAGGCATCACAGAGATCCAAGAGTAAGAGTACAGAATAATGACCATTGGTTTTAGCCATTAGTTAGGCATTTGTGAATCTTAGGAGAGCAGTTTCTGTAAAGTGTTGTGGGCAAAATCCAGACTGAAGGGGATCAGAAAGGTTAACCTCTATAAGATAGCAGCTCAAGTGGTTGTAGAATAGACATTCAAGGGGTTTGGTGGTAAACGGAATCAAAGAGATAGTAGGGTCCAGTGAGGACTTTTTAAGTATTGGAGTGGCCAGTGCATGTTTTTAGGGTTGGGGAGGACACTAGTAAAGAGGGAGAGATTGAAGATGTGAATTATAGAGTGCAGCATAGAGCAAGAGGGTGACTATAATATTTGGGAGGGAATGGGGTCCAGAGAGCAGGTGGTTAGGGGCATTAGAAAATAGTTTAGTGGCTTCTTTTATAGTAGCATGGGTAAATGAGGGACGTATTACGTGTGCAGGTGAACATGGAATGTTAGGTGGGGGCAGGGGCGGACTGACCATTTGGAAACTCGGGCACTGCCCGAGGGCCCAGGGTCAGTAGGGGGCCCCATGAGATGTCCCTGGTACCTTTTTCATAGGCTTTTTTGAGTTTGGGCAAGGACACAGGGGCCCCATGATCCCCTATTGCCCGGGGGCCCCATGAGTTGTCAGTCCGCCCCTGGGTGGGGGAGATATCTGTACATTGGAGGTCTCATCACAATCTTATTTTCAAAGTGATTTACAACCTCTTGGGCAGTGAGTGAGCTAGTGGGTGTTAGAATTGACAGGAACTGCATGAGAGGGTGTTATAAGAGTGATAAAATAGGTCTGTACTTTCAGTGTAGAGGCAAGAATTGTATTTTTGGAGGGCAGGCTTATATTGGTTGAAGTCTTACTGGGACCTAGTCATACACCACAGATGTTTATGCATGTGGCTTTGTTTGTTGAGACTTCTGGTGTTGTTTGCCAAGGTTGTAGCAGTTGGGGCAGATTCTTTGAGTAGTGAGGGGGGGGGGGGCAGTGTGTCCAGGGAAGATAATAATGAAGTGTTTTAGACAGAATTGACTAGGTTGGGGCAGGACAGGGGTTGGATTTTGACATAGAGGCATATTACAAGAAGAGCAGGAGGGCAGAGTTGTAAGGATTAGGATTAGCTCATTATTTAGGGGAGACAATAAAAGAACAAACTAAATATCAAATTAATATAGAGAGAGATGCAGATTTTGAAAGCAGCATAGGTTACCATGAAGCACATTGATAGTAATGTGTCAATTTCAGTTAGAGGTGGATGTTGAAAGCAGCATACAGTAAGTATATGTGAGGGCATAGAGGAGAGATGTTCAGATGGTGCAAAATGGAAGTGCAATACTTAATCAAAGAATCACTTTATTCAAGAAAAATAATTGCCAGTGCCATCCCAGCCTGTGCTGCCCCAGTCTTTAGTTTAAAAGATATTCACAGTGGCAGCAGTCAGTAATGTCACCAGTGCAATTGCAAGTGCAGTGCACTCTGCATTCAGGGAACATTGAGTGTGCTGTCAATGCAGAGAGCGCTGTGCTGAGATTGTGACTCCCGTGATGTCAGCGCAACCATTCAAACAGCAAGACAGCACAAGCCTGGAAGGAAGCGCAAGCAAAGATGGAAGCACCTGCAGCGGTTATAGTGCACCACTGGAGGGCTCTGTTTACAAGGTGAGTCTACCATAATGTGCTAGTATGCGGTGCATACTATCACATTATGGCATTAACCCTCTAGGGCACCCGTTTTTTGGCATTGGAGGTTACTACCTCTTTAAAAGTTTATCAATAAATAATGTGATAAACTTAATAGTGATCCTTGCTTGTTCTCCATTTTTATCCATTTGTACACCTTAGCATTTAGCATATTAGGTCTGTTTGGAAGAGGTTTATTTTAACTAATATATCTCTGGTACCTAGCCTATGAAATGGATAGGTAAATCTGGCCTCTGACTTTTATTAGGACATAACAGCTTTTTTTCATGATACATAGTGCAATGCATAGACTAATTTATAAAAAATAGTGCAGCTCTCTATAAAATAACATCAGTATTACATAAAATGATATACAAGCCACACGTGTTTACATTTACTCAAAACAAATCAGCATAAGAATTATGAAAAATAATAAACAGTGTCTTAAAATTATTTATACACAGTAAGAAGTCCTTGAGATCCTAAAGGAAGAAAAAATGTCCAAAGTGCATATATAAAGTAAAGAAATCCAGCAGGAATGTAAATCTTCTAGCCACCACACCATGCTGCAAATCCAGTGCTCTAATGGATTCCAATCCCCACGTGTGAAGAAGCAAGAAAAATCTGCTGCTTACCTGATAACCATGGCCATCTTTATTTAAATGATCAAACAGAACTGGTAGGGTTAATGAAACCAACCCTCAATAGATCACCACTGCTCCAGACAACCAGCCATGGTGACAGTCAGACAAAAGATAGAAAATGCTCAGTGCTCCCTAGCAGAAAGAGTTGTGTCATGTATTTCCATCACTACCAGCCTCTATGCCCAGCTTGATGCTCTTCTCTGCCAGCCTCCTTCCACTGTGCCAGCCTTGAGACATCCACATACATATGCTTTTTATGCTTAGTATCACAAGCTCTGTTGGTTATAGCAGCTACACTGTGCGTATATACCTAAGCGTGGAGATTTTTATGTTTTTAATGCATAGACTAAGTTATTATTCACTCTTGGTAATAAGACTGGTTTAAAGTGGTTCTAAAGGTGGAAGGTGTTTTACCTTCATACATTATATGCATGAAGGTAAAAAACCTTCACTGTGCAGCTCCCCTCACAGCCCCCCTAATATATACCTGAGTATGATCCTGATCCAGTGATGTGCACGCGAGCAGCGGTTGTCCTGGGACTCTCTCTCCTCACTATCTAAGACACAGCAGCGGGAGCCATTGGTTTTTACTGCTGTCAATCATAGCCAGTGAGGAGGGTGTGGGGGGTGGAACTGAGACACGCTATGTATGTCCAATAGGCAGCTTGCTCCGGGGGCACTCGACAAGGTGGAGGGGCAAGAAGCTCTAGCGGGGGACCCAAGAAGAGGGGGATCAGGGCTGCTGTGTGCATAACCATTGCACAGAGCAGGGAAATATGATGTGTTCATTATTTTAAAGAAGAAAAAAAACAAGCCTTTAGAACCACTTTCACTCTTCCTCTACAGAACATATAAATATTATAATTGCTTTGTCACTTAAATAGATATACTTTTTCTACCCTTGCTGTTACATATACTTGTTTCTGGGCTTTCTCTATAACTGTGACTACATACAATAGTATACTGTGTTAATATTTTCATAGTTAAATGCAAGATGAATGCTAAAAATTAGGTATAGTTTTGAAAGTGCAAAACTTGACCCAAAATAAGAAATTGAATAGTTTAAAGTATTAACAGTAAATGTGATGGTAATTAGTTAAATTTTTTTAATTTCCTTAAAATTATTAAATTAAAAGTGCCTTTTGATTTTTTTTTTTTTGTTTCCTTATCTACTAAAACAATTTGTAAGCCATCAGTTAACATTCCCATAAAAATGAAATCAAAGTGGCATACCTATGAATCTGGTATCTAGATGAAATGAATGAAATTCAACAAAGATAACCTTCAATATTTATAGGACAAACAAAAGTTATCACCTAAGTAAATGGAAAACAAGCTTTGACACTGGTATTACTGCTCGGGGCAAGGGTAAGACTACATAAAAAAATACATTTACAAGAAGTAAAACCATAAAATAAACAAAAACTGGATCTAACTTTCACAAGAGTACATGAAGCCAACAAAAAACAATAAATACTTTGAGATAGAATAATCTGACTATTTGAATGTAGTTAAAGGAAATTCATTATACAGTATGTGTAAAGAAAAAATATTTTGATGACTAAGAAATGAGAATTGAAGACATCTGCATAGATTTTCTGCACTGTGTATTTCGAATTGAGATAATCTATGTTGAAATGAACCCTGCATTTGTCAATCTCTGGGAAATAAGGCCAATTTATGCATACACATGCACTTTAACTGTGAATAGGCCCTTAATACTAGACACATAAACTTCAATTATAATGTATTCCTTAGTAGTCACAAATAATCAAAAAACACTGTTTGTGCAACCAATTCCTTTACAAAGCCAGATATTATCTTCTAAACATACTGATGACATTATCACTGGGCTACACATAGCCTATGCGGAGAGCAGAGCTGTGGGTGGGGCCTAGTAGGTTCTCAGGCTGCTTGCAGAAAACAAGAGTAGAGTAAATAAAAGACAAGTGACCCCACACAAGGGTAACCAGTTTTTATTGCAGGGACTTTCTGGAAACTCCTGAATAGAGGCATGATGCAAGTTGTTTAATGATGGACTACTGCACAGGTCTGGAAGAAATACACAAAGGAGACCATGAGTCAAGTAGTAATACACATGACTCTTCTAATTAGTCAATATTCATTTAGCCCAAATTTTTGCTTTAAGAAATGGAACAAGCTAATGTTGTTTTCTTAGGTTTTATTGTGATAAAAACTAAATTTGGTTTAGGAACAAATGCTCCTTTTTACGTTCCCCTACATGTTCAATCCTTATGGAGATCAGGGGGGTAAATAGCTTTTCTTATGTTTTGACAATTTTTTGGGAGGAGAGTGTTATTGAAATGATTATCTTTAACTTGTATGTAGCAGACTGTAGAAAAACATTTGACAAGCAAAACACACAGGAAAAAAATCAAACATGCAGCTTGGAAACCTATCTCTGTTGCAAACGTTGCTTGATTTCCTACCCTATTGCAATTCTTCATAATTATTTTAACCCATTGACGCCTCCCAGCCCTTTAAGGGTTTCAGAAGCCGGGAGGCGGGGCGGGGTTTAGAGTCATGTGACCGCTGTGACACGACATCACGGCGGTCACATGATCAGGAAAGGTCCCGATCGAAAGAGGAGATCGGGACCTTTCCGTGAGTACCGGACATGTGTACTGGGAGCATGCAGGGTGCGCACTCTCAGCACATATGTCTTTTTTTAATCATGCAAATGTGCGGCCGCTCGGCATCTAGGACTAAATGCCGGGAGGCCGCACATTTGCGTTCGGCCAGCGCCAAGAGGTTAAACACCATGCTCATTATAGAAAGGGATTCAATATCATTCTCAAGTTGGAGAATTGGTGACATCTCGTCCTTAGCACTCATAAAATAACCACTTAAACTGTGAAAGAATTTACCCACTTCATGACCAGGCCATTTTTTGCTATTCAGCATAGCGGTATTTTAACTGGCAATTGGGCGCTCATGCAACGCTGTACCCAAACAAAATTTATATAATTTTTTTCCACACAAATTGAGCTTTCTTTTGGTGGTATTTTATCACCACTAGGTTTTTATTTTTTGTTATATAAACGAAAAAAGTTTTGAAAGAAAAAAACAATATGTTTTACTTTCTGCTAGAAAAACAAAATTAGAAAGATTACATTTCTGCATAAATTTAAGCCAAAATGTATTCTGCTACATGTCTTTGGTAAAAACAAAATACCAATAAGTGTGCATTAATAGTGATAGGCTGAACACCCCCCTGTTCGGTTCACGGTTGAACATTCAAACCTACCATAAGTTTGACTGTGAACTTCGAACAGGGACACTAAGGATTTTGGTATGCAGCCTTTGTTACACACACCCTGTCGTAAACTCTTATTATACTTACAGTACAAGATGACATTCAACAGGCAAAATTTGATAACCAGGCTGTGAGAATCCATAAATGTCTGATATAAAAACATGTTGCCTTCCAACAGCCAGGATCTGCTGGCAAACTCTTGCTGTGTCAAAGCACAGGGGAGAAGTGGGCAGAGATGCACATGTGTGCCCGAAACCCAGGAACAGGCAGCGAATTACCGCTACGTCACTGTGCCTGTAGGAGCCTCCCCATCTCAGTTTTTGTATTGCGTGGGTCGGCAAGTGGATAAAATAGCTATTGACCCTTTTGTTTCACTTCCTCTTTGCATGTAGTTTTCTGACAGCAATGTGGGTACAAGTCAAACTATGATCTTGAACTTCCTTGTGCTTTGTTGAACACATATCAGTGTGCTCTCTTATAGCACAGGGGGATATTTATGCCACACATTTCTATTTTGAATGATTTGGTCACCTGCTCCACTCCTATATATTCTAAAACCCACAACCATTTTTTTAGAGCCTAAGTTCCAAAACCAATCTAACCAGAAGAGACGTTATGCCATAGATCACTTCACTCCATTATAATTGCGCTCACTTACTCCACCCCCACTATTATTATGCAGATAACTTCATTACTATTTGCAACCTCTCCCATTCTCTAAAGTATTCTCATTTACCACCTATTTCTTATACTACATAAATTAAAAATTAAAACCATTGAATAATATCAATAATATACCCTTCTCTTTACTATAAAACTAAAAATTATTTAAAAAAATACAACAAATCAAATTCTGCATTCAAACCTTTGAGGACAAGCGATCATAGTTCATATATCCACCAGGATTCTTTTTTACTCAATTTTCTGATCATGTTATTCCCCCTCCAGTGTTTTTTTTTATAGTTTTCTATTCCCAAGAATTGGAAATCTTTATCATTCTTATTATGTTTAATCCTAAAATGGTTTGATAAATAATGTTTTTGTACCCCCTGCTAATATTATAAACAAGCTCTTTTATATGATCTTTTAATGCTCTATTTGTTCCCCCCATGTAAAAATAGCCACATGGGCATGTTAACGCATAGACCACTCCTCTTGTGTGGCACGATATAAAACCTTTTATAACATATTTTTTTCCTGTAGAGAGATTAGTAAAGGATTTGCTTTTTATATTTTTTGTTGTTCATATGCAACTATAACAATTCACAAAGGCATAAAAGCCTTTACCTTCAAAGAATGTATAATTCCTATCTTTAGATGGATTTATTACATTGTGGACCAACTTATCACGTAGTGTTGGTGCTTTCTTATAAATAAATCTAGGTTTTATTGAAATATGTTCTTTTACGTGCTTATCCTGTTGGAGAATTTGCCAATGTCTCCGTATGATCCGTTCTACCTGTTTGTATTGTGTGCTGTAATTTAATACCACTGCTAATCCCAAATTCTTATCTGTACTCCCTTTATCCCTTAATAATGTTTCTCTATCCATATTTCTTACTACCTGTCTATCTTTTTCTAACTGTTCTTTATCATATCCTTTCTGTATAAACATGTTCAGCAATTTACAAGTATTCGTCTGTACTTCAAAGTCCTCTTTATGGGTGCAGTTCCTTTTTATCCTCGTAAACTGTCCTTCAAGGACATTCACATTATAAAATGTGAGGTCACAAAACTCTAGGTGAGAGCATATCTTGGGTGATGGTGAAGGAGCACAAAAAGTGAATATGAACAGTTTGGTTGAATAGAATTGTGAATCAATGTAAAATTGGAAGATCAACACATTACATTATATGGGATTTTTTTGCACATGTGTTATGATATATTGAGTTAAGCATTGTCACAAGGGGTATTGTAGTAATAGGGAGGCGCTGCACTATTATTTGTTTATTGTAAAGAAGCAAATGCTTTGATTTGGTGCTGTAGCACATGATGTATTTGTTAACTGCTTTGTGTTCTTGTATATTCAGATGAGCATATTCAGCCTGAAGTTCTGCTGAACTAGAATGCCTTAAGTTGGGTATACACTAGTAGAATTTGGAAAGACAATTCTTAGGATTGTTTTGGATTTGATTAATTACTGATCTATAGGGATGGATACATTTTCCTGCTTTTCTTTATGGGAGCAGTGAGTGACTTTCAATTTACTTTCCCTGGGTGGTGACTTTTTGAGGGTTTAACTGAAAGCCACGGGAATATGCTTTGTACGTTGATGCCTCAATGCTCACTAAAGCCCATTGGGGGTTGCTTAGTTCAATGACACAAGTAGTGCTTCACAATGAGTTTATTCCACGTCAGAGGTGCATTTTTTTCAGGGCTTTTTCTGCTCACTTTTATTAAAAATTAAAGTTAAACAAAAGACATCAGTTGCCCATGCAGGGGTTTCTGCCAACAATCAAACAAAATAGTATTCATCCTCCTGGCTCTCTTTGATAACCCTGACACTCAAGCTTGGTACCTTGGTCTTCCTGACCATCTAATACAATGTCCAGTGTGCTCATGCAAAAAAGCTATACCTCTGTCAGCTTGTCTCTTTTCCCACAGCTCCCTCTTGCTTCATCCTTCAGGCTCGGGCCTGTCTCTGTGTCTGAGACTCAGAGACTCTGAGTCTCTCTCAACACACTTTATCTCCAAATAAAGCCACTTGGAGTGCTGAATTATTTGATATGCATTGGCCATGGAGGGATGTCTACTGTTCAAATATTTGGTGTCGCTGTGTAAAGTTCTGGAGACTGATTACTTAGTTCACTACCTGGTGTAACCTCTGAAAATTCACACTTGATCATATAATTTTTAGCTTTCATCATCTGGCAGCCACTGGTTCGCATTTAAGCTAATAAAACAGCATGGATGGACACTACTGTCTGGAATAAATCCACTAATCTCACTCTGTTATACAGTATATGATATGAAAAATTTCTATTTAGCCCTTTCTGTGCTCTTCTGTTTCCAAGCTTTAGAGTAATCTTGTACACCTTTGATTTCATGATACGATTACAGTAATTCAGTAATTTTCAAGGACCTGGTATTTATAGACTTCACCATATAAGCAATTTAGTCTCTATACTGATCATTTATTCGGCAAATATATGTTTTAAACACAAACAAAGCTGAAGAAACACATATTAGAGTTTTATAGGGTATGACATGGTATGTATTGTCTTGGTTTTAAGTTTTTGTAAATTTAAATAAAAACTGTAAACTGAATAGATGGTTACATTTATATATATTTTTAATTTTTTCATCTATATTTCAGAATTTTCTTCCCATGGTGGCTCTGGGAAAAGTCATTTTTTCCATTGATATTGGATAATGAGTTTTACTGTGGGCTCTGTATGTACTTATTTTGGGTTTAGAACATGTGTTTCTTTTTCTTTCCAGAATTTATATGCTGCTGGCATGTCTCTAGGAACAAGGGGTGAGGTACCCCACACTCTGTAGCCTGCACCTCCTTCCATAGTGGCTTTGTGGCTCTCCACTGCTCTTCTCCCTTGGGGTTCTCACACTTCACACAATATTCCTACCTGCTGCTCCCTGTCCCCCTTGCCCTATCTCTTTTCAACTGCCCAGCCTGCTCTGTTCTCTCTCCGTTTCCAGTGTGAAGGTATTACATTCCTGGCCGCTGATAAGGCCAATCACAGTGCTGCTCCCTCCCTTCTTCTAGCTGCCTGTCCATTAAAGGCAGAGGGCAGAAAATTACCCTAAGGTGTGGAAGTGGAAAAGCTCAGGCTTTGTGGCTCTTACACCCTAATGGGTCTGTCAGATGTGTCTGTTATATTTGCAACACATTCAGACTATAACTTTTGCTTTCCAAAGTTATGTTAAATATATATATATATCATAACAATATAGAACAGCAGGATGTGTGATAGCATAAAGATAGTATGCTATTCTCTGAATCAGAGATGGCACTGGATGAAAATAAATATCATGTGGTATTGTGTTTTTTATGATACCACTGATTACTCCTTTGATATGTTTTATTCATAATGTCTACGGTATGTATTAAATGATGTAGAGAGTATAAAATCTATCCCTAAATCCTACTATGGTTAGTATTGCTTTCCCTTACTGTGTGTATATTACTTGTGATCAGTTGAACTTTATAATTTTATATTTGTTTTTTTCTGTTTTGATTTCATCTTAATATTAAAATATAAATGCAAAATCATATTAAGTAATACACAAACTCTGTAACTCTGGTTCAATCTAAACTAACCTAGCTTTGTTTCTCTTAAAATTATATTAAAATGAACACACTAAAGAAACACTTGAAACATTTTTTATTTAATTTTTATTTATTATGAATTATCTGATCTTGAGATTTGCTTTGCAATGTTTTTCAAGGGATTCAAACTTGTCAGACCATCTCTATGACCTGATTTCAAAGTCCTCAATATATTTTCTGATTACGCTTTTCCTTGCTATAACATGCTTTTGAGAAAAGCAATGACCACTCAACATGATTTATAGCTGTGTACTTTAAAGTGGATAATTCTGAAATTGACAGCAAAAAAGGGAATATGTTATTTTTCTTTCCATTTAGTGAGAATTTGAAAATTGCTCTAGTTATACATATACAGTTATAATTAAAATGTAGATTTATACAGCTTTATTATTTTTACCTATGCTTCCTTCTTGTAAAAATTTTACAGAACATTTTGAGTTGATCAGTTACCTGGCAGCAAAAAGTTAGAAACTTATTTTTAGTATATGTTTTCTATACAGACAATGTGCATTCTATGTCACATGGCTTTACACATCAATTTAATAGTTTCCAAATCTTTAAAAAACATAGCCATAATAATACGTTTGCCGATGTTATACACGAGAAAGAACTACTAGTAATAGGAAACAAATGGCAATTATTTTGTTATTTCATCAGCAATATATTTTATAGCTCTTTTCAATTTATAAACTCATATGACGTCCTCTCAGAAGGCACATGCAGGCAGCGGTGCGATCTATCACCGGGCACAGCCGATGACTGATCACTACATCGGATCGCTGCCAGTGTCATGTGATCGCTATGACCAATCAAAGCAGATCATATGACAAATGTAAACAATGGATGGCTTCTTTTCATGCCATTCATTGTATACAGTTGTGTTGTCAACTGTGATTGGTCACAGCGATCACATGGCACAGACAGGGCCAATCACAGCCCATCTGTACCAGGTGATTAGCTTTCGTCAGTCACAGCTAATCACAATAAAAGACATTGAATGAATCAGTTTAATTCAGTAAAAATGGTTTCTTATATCAATGAAATACATTGCTATGAGAAATCATAATGTGTAAAAAAAAATAATCCTGATCACTTCCCCAGAGTGATCTGATCACAGTGTATATAAAAAAGTAATTACAAAATTAAGTAAACATTAAAAATTATTATTATTATTTTAAATACTTGCACCAGTCAGTGTCCCTGATCACCACCATGCCAATTATATGATAACACTGTACTGGACTGACAATATGTAAAAAAAAGAGAATTTTTTTTTAACTTCTTAATTTTCCCAAAAATTGTGACAAAAAAATAATTAAAAAAACTAGCCTTAACTCTTACTAAATACCTTAGACTGACTATTTTCCAAAAAAGGGTCATTTGGGGATATTTGTACTATCCTGGCGTTTATTTGTGTGGAAAAAAATTATAACAATTTCATATGGGTACAGTGCTGCATGTCCGCGCAATTGTCATTCAAAGTGGGACAGTGCAGAAAGCTGAAACTGTTCAACAAATTTTTATTTTTTGCCAGTTTTGGAAACAAAAGGATCCATTTCTTAATGAATTTCACATTCTGAGTTCAAATATAACAATGAAATTTGTCAATTGGCTCTAGTTTTTCTGTAAACGGAAATTTTTCTACTATAGGCGTAATGACTACATAATGCACAATAATTATATAGATAGATGTCTTTCCACAAATATAAAGCAAGTGATATTGACTACATAACAAAGCCTAAATGGCATAATATATTGCATAGGATTACCAAGAAAAATTATAGCCATAAGCTAAGTTGAATCATTTTAATACTTAGGATTCTCACTAGTTTTGTCTTCAGTTTGTGTCGGTTTTGCTTCTCTTGGCTTTTCTCTTGTATTCGAGGAAAGGGCTATCTCTTACAACTGCACGTGACTACACGCTTCAGGTTCTTCCTCACTTGACTCAACCACAAAGGATTCTGGTGCTTTAGGAATTGGTAGCCCCTCTCCATGAGGAACTGGACGTATTGCCGATGGAATATTTGGATAGTGCACAGATAACTTTTTCTTCTTATTTAGCCCTTTTACAATTGGAGGCACCATACAAAAGTAACAATTACTAACATGATCTGCTGGCTCTCTCCAAATCATTGGCACAGCGAAAGGCATAGATGCCTTTTTTCCATTCAACCATTGCTCCAGTGCCGTCCCACAAGAATTGCAGCATATATGTGGTGCCCAGCTCTTGTCCTGGTCTCCTATCTTGCAGCCAAAATACAAGTTGTAGGCTTTCTTAATCATTCCTGTTATCCTCCTTTTTTGTGAGATAAAAGTTATTTCACCGCAGATATAGCAGAAATTATCTGCTTTATTCACACAAGTTCGAGGCATTACTGAGTAGCCTATATAAGCATAAAACGAAATGTAAAGACGCTTTCGAACTACAATCAGCTACAGATACTGCAGCTTTTATGCAGTGAAGTGATGCAATTAAAGGCTAATATTGCATTATCTCAGTATACATGCAATTTTCTATTGGTCACCAGTATCAATTGCGCAATATGCAGCTGAAGTTGCATCATAATTTTGAATGGCTTACGTCATTAGATGGGTGAATATATCATGGAAACTAGAGCCAATCAACATTTTTTAGGGTCATTTTTGTTTTCAGCACCCCAAAATTATGTAAGATTAGCTAATTTTATGCACAAAACTTTTTACCTGTTGAACAGTGAAATTAGCCTGGGCAGGAAGGGGGTAAATGAAGTGGTTAAAGTGTATGTTCAGCCAAACGTTGGTAGGAAAGTACTGTTGAAAGTATTATATCAGAATAGATGAAAATGGAAATCTCTATGACAACACAGATAGAAAAAAATGCATTTCTGTAGCAGAGAAAGCAAGAACCACTGTCTGTGTTTCTGTTTGTAGATTGTACCTCACTTCCTGCTAGGTAAAACAGCAAGATAGAAAAAAGGCAGCCACTCGGTAAACTCCTCTTGTCATACTTTATTGGCTTCATATTCTGAATATAGTACTTGAGGTGATTGTAGCCGTATTAGTGCATTTGCGACAGAAACAATTGAGTACTGTCCGTGATACTTTTTTTATTTGCACTAACATACAATTTTGAGGACAAGCTTTCGGGGTATGTCCCCTTCTTCAAGGTCTAAGCAGTACTATTAAAAATCACAAAGTTTAAGCAGAATGTTAGAATGGATTGAGAGAAAAAAAAAAAAAAAAAAAAAAAAAAAGGGCTACAGATAAGATACATCAAAAGTGAGGGGGGGAGGGGGGATACAACACTCACACAGAGGGGGTCAAGTTTTAGCTAATAGATAGTCATAAAGCTGTCGGATAGTGGTTGAGGAATCCCATGTCCAAATTAAGACAACCCCCCAACCTCAGAAATAAACTAATCAGTAGGAAACTTCCTTCTGATTATGATGCCACAAATAATGGAAGCAAACCCTGCAATAAGAAACGCTGCAAGCTGTGCAACCAAATCAATCCATCAAAAAGTGTCAGACACTCAAAAGGGATCTTCAATATCTCCGGATCATACAGCTGCACCTCCAGTAATGTTGTATACCTTATCCAGTGCAGAAAATGCAGCAAAGGATCTTATGTTGGTGAAACAGGACAGAGGTTGCAAACACGGATGAATTTACACAGACATACCATCAAGGAACATAAAGAAGATGACCTCTGCACACCTGTAGGACACCATTTCTCACAACCAGGCCACAATATGGAAGACCTCAATATTTTAGTTCTGAAAGGAAAATTTAAATCCATCCAGGAAAGAAAAACATTTGAACTAAGAATGATAATTCTATTTGACACTAAAGATAACGGTCTTAATTTGGACATGGGATTCCTCAACCACTATCCGACAGCTTTATGACTATCTATTAGCTAAAACTTGACCCCCTCTGTGTGAGTGTTGTGTCCCCCCTCCCCCCCTCACTTTTGATGTATCTTATCTGTAGCCCTTTTTTTTTTTTTTTTTTTTTTTTCTCTCAATCCATTCTAACATTCTGCTTAAACTTTGTGATTTTTAATAGTACTGCTTAGACCTTGAAGAAGGGGACATACCCCGAAAGCTTGTCCTCAAAATTGTATGTTAGTGCAAATAAAAAAAGTATCACGGACAGTACTCAATTGAATATAGTACTTAAAATGCTGATGCATTTTGGCTATACAGCCTTCCTCATAACATAACATACATCTAAAAAAAATCACTTAAATTCTCTTGAAACTATCTCTGCATCTCTGGACTCTGACCCCACACCATCAATTGAACATAAATGTAAACATTTGCTAGATATGGGTAAGGAAATTGGAGTTGTAGATACTAAGACAGCAGACTATCTTTTGGTAGAAAATCTAATTATCCCAGTTTTTCACCATCTCCCCAAGGTCCACAAACAGGACGTTACTGTTAAAAAGTGAATGAATGGGTGGATGAACATCTACAACCCCATGTCATTTGTTTACTGGGATACTTTCATGACACTAGCCATGTGCTAGCTCATTTACAAGAAATAAGGTGGTCCTCTGGCTTAATTTGGGTTACAGTAGATGTGAAATCCCTCCACTCATGCATTCCTCACCATCTAGCATTGAATGCCCTGAGATATCATTTAAAACGCTACAGCTGTTATACATCTCAGCTCAAGGAATTTATTTGCATTGCTTTGGAATTTCTGTTGAGGCACAATTTCTTTATGTTTGACAGAAAATTCTACTTGTAATGCTGTGGAGCATGCATGGGGGCAAAGTTCCTCCCTCACTGGCCATGGGGTGGTGAGAGGAGTTGTTTTTATTCTCATCTAGTAATCCTTTTTGTGGAGAATATTGTCTGGTACAGTCGTTTTATTGATGACCTGATTATTGTTTGGATGGGCATAGAAAGGGTTCTACATTTGTTCCTTATGTAAAGTTTTATAGTGCTCTAAAGTTTCAATACCACATAGCAATACAGCTCAAGATAACACAGCCATGAAGTAAAGTCTGCAGCTACTCAGAGCAGAAGATAACAGTCACTGTTATCTTCTGCTCTGAGTAGCTGCAGACTTTACTTGGATAGTATTACTATGTGGTATTGAAAATTGAGAGCACTATAAAACTTTATGAATATGCCCCAAGGAATTTACATATTACAGGACTGATATCCTGGCCCTTAGCAGTATGTGCCCCTTTCCCCTTGCTGTCTATGGGCTTTGGTTATCTGCGCTGTCTTTGTCTACCTAAGCTAAATGGTGACATCTACAGTATATTGTTTATTTTTATAGATTACAGCTTTACTTTGATGCAATAGTTGTTATACTTAGATGTGGAATCCTCGGCACTCCTGAGGAAGGACTTGTTTATCTCTGAAATGCACCAGATGAATGAAAACACATCAAACACACGATATTATCCATGACATATCGTTCTGTATACTTTATGTATGACATAATGTACTGTAAGCTGTATACATGTTTTTTATCTTCAAATTTGTATGAAAAAATGACCAATTTATTTTTTACTAGAATGTTGTGACATGAATGCCTAAAAAGTCCCACGGGGGGTCTAGCAATCCATTATATTTGCACTTTGGTACATTGAGTTTTTTTTACTCTTCAGTTGGTGTTATTTATTCAATGTAGTGTTTTAATAGGATGGTGTGGTTTATTACAGTATAGTATTAATGTAGTTTTCTTTGGTATTAATTTGCTGTTATTGGTAATTTTATTGCTGTTATTGCATCTTGTTTTTATGAATTATTGTATTTATGTGTTGTCTTCATTAAATGTAACTGTATCCTAATAATTTCCCTTTGGGATTAATAAAATATTTTGAATCTGAATCTGGGATGTCATGCTGCATTTTCTTTAGATAATCCTTTCTTTTTATTTGGTGGATATTTCTGTTTTAAGATGGACAACTATCACTATAAGTGATGGTTTACAAAATTATTTCATTAGAAGTTTGTATCCCAAAAGTAGGAGATAGGATTAGTCGATTCACCTATGTGGAAAAAATATGTTTGAAGACTTCAACATCAACAAAGCCTTGATTTTCAATGGTCATAAAATAACAATAAATCATCAACTCATTTCATGGTGCTATACTGGCCACTTCTTCATCAAGTTAAAAATACATATAAGGTAAACACAACAGTTGAGTAAAAATTAGCGTGGATACAGGATCAGATAAAGGTTGACTGGTAATAGAAATAAAGGTAATAATAAAAACTGAAAATAAAACTGCAGTAAAGTTATTGGTGGCTGTTTCCTGAAATAATTCTTCTACAAAGAGAACTGGTTCTGTTGACTTGAACTGAGTTGTAAAAATGACCATAATTCATGCAAAACATGCTGGTAAATGATGCACGGTGGAAAAAAGTCCTTTCTGATCCCAAATGAATACCTTCTTGCATAAATACTGTACACCATTATACCTTGGAAATATCAGTAGCTGTTCAGATTGTGTGCTTTTAAAAATGCATCTCTTAGTGATTTAATTTCCATAGGACAAGATGTCAACTAAGAAAAAATAAATACAATATGAAGTGTATTGAAATTTTTTTTATTTATTTATATAGAGTAAAGAAAGAGTAGATCCCTTGTTAACCTTCTATTGCTATCTTTCTCTCACTTGGTACAATAAACTATTTCTGCTGATGGCCATTGCCACTGAAAAATAATTGAACATCTAAAATTTTAGAATACCGTGTTTCCCCGAAATTAAGACACTGTCTTATATTTATTTTTCCTCAAGTAGACACACTATGGCTTATTTTCATGGAGATGTCTTATTTTTATTAAGTATGGTACGTATGGTAAGTATGGGGAGCAGCAGCTTTACTGGTGTTTGTGGGGGATGAGAGAGACCCACAGACTGTTGCTGGTCAGTGCTGGGGAGCAGCAGCTTTACTGGTGTTTGTGGGGGGTGAGAGAGACCCACAGACTGTTGTTGGTCAGTGCTGGGGAGCAGCAGCTTTACTGGTGTTTGTGGGGGGTGAGAGAGACCCACAGACTGTTGCTGGTTGGTGCTGGGGGGGAGAGACCCACAGTGCTGAGTAAAACAGAAGGCACAGCTTTACTTCTTCCCCGTGAGGACACACAATATGGTACCTAAAGCAGAGCGTCCTGCTCCTCACTTCACTGAGCCTTTACTTTCACTTTCTACCTCTTCACTGTCTCCCTCTATGAATCAGCTTGCAGCACGCACAGAATGAAAGAATGACCAGGAGCCACCCTTATTGATGGGGCTGCCCGTAACCTCTCTTTTCACCTCCGAGATAGCGGCTGTCACAATGGGGGAGATGAGAAGGGCTGCCCGTCCATCACTATGTCTTATATTCAAGGTATGGCTTATATTGTGCAAACGCTTAGAATTCCTGCTACGACTTATTTTATGGGTATGTCTTATTTTTGGGGAAACACGGTAGTCAAAAGCAAGCGTGACAGTTGTCCAAGAGAGGAATGTAGGTAGGCAATTTCAGAAATAATCACTGGCATCAGACTTTCCATGGAAACACTCTAAAATAATTCCCTAATATGACTGCTATAACAGTTAGTTTGTCTGTGACTTCATGTAAAAATAGATGAATGTTTTTTGCAATCAGCAGCATTAGCACTTAGTTTTCCCTGCTGCAGTCTGTTATCTTTCCCTACCTACCCCATGTCTGCTCCTATGCACATTAAATGAAGGCTGGTGGGAATCCTGGCACATTAAAAAATCCCCATAAGTGATCCTTCTATGCTACCTGACCACAATTCAGAGAACATAAAATGTGGTTCTTGAAATTGGGAATGACTTGGATTCTAGTGAAACTCATGATTACCCAGAACCGGAGCTCATTTTTAAGGCTACTAACTCTTAATTTATGATATTTTTAATGCTAAGGTAATGTTGATCATGCTATGAAGAACCAATTTGAAAATTCACGAGTAAACAAAGTAGACAAAACTCTTTTTTAACATATTTTTAAAGTGAACCTGCACCCAAACTATGCAGCTTAAATATTTAAATATTCATATTTTGTGGAGAAATTCACCTGCAAAGTTCACAACATCACTAAAGCTCTTTGCCCTTTCTTTATTATATAGAATACAGAGCCTTGCCAACCTACCAGCCTTCCAATGTACATAACCACAAGTTGCAGCAAATTGTTAGAAAGTGACTAAAACTGAAATTTATATTCTTTGCTGTGATCTATGAGGATCTTTGAGTATTAGTCACTTCATATTACAGTACATGGAGCTAAAGAGATCAGTGTTGCCTTGTTTTAAATTACATTTAATTACAATTAAATTTTAGATTACTGATTGTTAAAATATGTAAACGCTTTCATGTCAATATTCTTGAATTTTTAAAAGGATTCACAAGTGATGATAAGGAATACATATCATATTCATCCAAGAAGTTTTTTGATTAGCAAAGCCATTTTCTTATTTACTTTTACTGTGATGTAATTGTAGCGCTGTACTCAATTACATAATTGTATCATGTGTTATGATGTCACTACTGCTGCCTCAACCCACTTTCTGTCTCACACAGAAACATGTAAACTATTAGCTGCACCTCTGTCCATGGGCACCTTATAATACATAACATTGCAGTTAATACATGAAGTGAAACATGGCTGAAGGCCAAGAAAGACCCTAAGTAATCATAATACTTGCATCAGTTCCCACAGCATTAAACATATTCAGAAAAGAACTCTCATTGTTTAATATAGATGTGAGATTATATAACTTATTTCTTCAAGATGTTTCTGAGATTCAGTGTACTAATCTCCAAAATATTCAGGTTCAAATAAAATATTCATAGAACAGTCTTATTGCATTTAAAAAGCAATAAGAATAGTACATGCATTTTAAATGCAATAAGAATAGTACATGTAAGAGCATTATGAACAAAGTTAAATTGTAAAAGGAGGTCTCAGTGTGGCGAAAATCAAGATGTTGCTTCAGTCTATAAGAAATTATGGCTTTCTCTAACTGCAATCAATGAACACATTTACCAAATTTAGCTACAATGGGGTATCAGTTAATATACTGTATATTCCATCCTCTGACAAAATAACATGTGAAGTGTTTTCATCTCTTCCTCCTTTAAATCTTGATAAAACAGATAACACACAGTAGACTAGACAAGCTTAAATTGATAAACACATAATACAGATTTTTTTTCCCTGGTATGACCTATGATATATGACAGAAGTGAAAATATTAATTTGCCTAAAGGAAGATGCCTTTCCTTTTTTGCTAGAAAAGGGGAATAGTACTGGTGACTGAATGGAGTGGTGGAGGAGCAAAGGAAAGAGGTGTTGCTAGGGAGGGGGGCATTATAACCATCCTGTTGTTTTGCCATGCATTTGCAAGGCACATGTTTGCTTGAAAGTTGAGCTTTAACCAAAAATTATTTTGTCTCCTATAGCTATAGCTGTAGTTACCATTTACCCACAATGAAGTATGTCATGCATAGTGCAGGCTGCTGGATCTCGTAAAACTCTTTTGTGCAGGCATGTCTGGTCCTCTTCCTGACACTGAGGGGTTTATTTACTAAAGCTGGAGAGTCCAAAATCAGACTCACTTCTGCATAGAAACCAATCAGCTTCCAGGTTTCATTGACAAAGCTTCATTGAACAAGCTGAGGTTAGAAGCTGATTGGTTTCTATGCAGAAGGGAGTCTGATTTTGGACTCTCCAACTTTAGTAAATAAACCCCTGAACGTCCAGAGCTGAGAGAGTTAATAGCTTTGAGTCTTCTGTGAGCATGCTGTGAAAAAGGTCTGAGAGGAATTTGCCCCCTTCTCTCCTCTCATTCATTGAAAAAAGACTGTGCATAGTTTACACTGCATGTAATACAATCTGTAAATATAGTAGAGAGTCCTGTCATTCATCTGACTCCCCCCCATTCAGAGATTGTTGTTTACGTAAATTTTTATCTCACAGCTTGGTAAATTTCTTTAGTCATCTGCCTGTGCATCAGTTTTAACCAGTGCAGTAAACCAATGGGATACACATTGGAAACTTTGCCTGGAGAATAACTCCATGCAGGTTTTCCTGTTAAAAGAATGTGTTGCTCCCTTAGGATCACCTTGAGGGTGTTCTCTTTACCTGCTGGTGAAACAAGGAGGTTACTCTAAACCATGTCATGATTAAGATACAGTTGTTGTTTAGTGTAGTTCTTTTGAGTGTGTTGCTTTAAATGTTTTGAATGTTACTTTATAAACTGATGCCAAAAAAAGAATCAATGCATTAGATCAGTTACTTTTTTCAGTCTGACAATTACAAAATAAGTTAAATCAGAATAATAGTTTAATGTAAAGTTTTAAAATTATAATTAGAAAAAAATTAAAGCTATAAAAATAGAAATTTGAACTTCGATGTGGATGACCTCTAATCATTTCAACAATGGAATATGACTCACACAAAGGTTTTTAATAGGTTGAATAATTGTTCATGTACTGAACTGTTCAAGATAAGACACGAAGAATGAACATGTATGAGAAGGAAAGGAATGTAATTGAAAAGATTAGGATATTTATTTGAGAGCAAGTTCTTTCATATAAACTCACTGAATTACTAAAGAAAATATGATTGGACTATTTGCATATAAATGGAAAAGGATCACAGAAAAAGTGTAATGCATTCAAAAAATGTTTAAGAAGGAATAATGTAAAATGGACCCTTTGCTCTATAGGTAACAATGGGGGTAAAAAGGCCCTTGCTGCTCCCAGTTGCCCAGACCTTGAACAGACTTGCAAAAAAGAGAAATACAAAACTCACAACAGCCTGCTATCATATAACCATTTTCTAAAGCTGAGTCACTTGAAAATGGAGCAGCCTTTAGTATTTAATTTGTGTTTCAAGTGGAATTAAACTCAGAAAAAACATTGACAGGTAGGATTTGTATGACAAATGGTCTCTTGGTCTGTGTATCCTTGCCTGTCCACATTCATGCGCACAGAGCCATGCATCTGAATCTTAGTGTACATTTATGGCATTACTCTGTGCCTCGACTTCTGTGTGCTTTTGTGGGAGTGACACCAATGTAGTCAGTCAACCAAATGAATGAAGAAACCAAGCCTATAAGAAAGACCCAGAGTAGAGTAGTAGTACACTATTGCATAAAGCTTCCCCGGGAAGGGGGGGGGGATTGTACAATAGTAAGATTAATAAATCACTTGCAAGAATACTGTGTGTAAATGTGTACATTTTATTCATGTCAATTTTTTCATGCACCTACTACAGGTAACTGTAGTTTAGGATTGCTGGGTGGTGTTTAAAATAAATAAATAAATATATATATATATATATATATATATGTAACTTTAGTGGTGACTTCTTAATGGGTCCCCTGAATTTTACATAATAAAAGATGTCACATTTTACTAGATTCATTAAAGTCCTGTTCATACAACAATGCACAGATAAAACCATCATGTTCACACACATTTTCATGCATTTTGCAATGCATTGAGTCATGTTTTTACAAGCATTGAAATGCTTTTTGTCACACATTTTTCTTTAATACTTTTTTTAAAAGGAACCTGCGGTCAAACAAACACTTCCTACGAGGTCACTTTTTCAGCTACAGGCTTCTCATAGTGTGCTCTGTGGGATCCGCTTGATTTCTTGTGAATGTCAACTACGTCAGCGCTAACAGGAATAGTCACTGGGCTTTCCATTACACTGCTAAGATAACATGCTCATCAAAGACATCATAATTGTGTACATCCACTGATGACAGAAAGGGAGAAGAAGGCTTCATTTTGGACCCTTTACCATGATTTATATCTGCCGTATTACCATGATTTTGCATATGCCAATTGAAATGTAAGCTAAATTTTGCTCTCTTTTTACATGGTCGCTAAATATCCAAATGTTCATTCTTGCAGCAACAGAGCAAAATGTAAGCTGAATTGATCTCAAGCAGTGTTATCAGTTTTGTCTGCAACCTACAAGGGCTACATAATCCCACCCTTTGGTAATGAATATGAAGCAAATGGGAGGTGCTCTGTAGTATACAGAACAAGAAGAGCAGTGGAGGAGAGATGGTCAGGATATTTTAGAAAATGTGTCTTCTCTGGTAAACCCTTCTCGCTGACTTTCAGCATTTACAGTGAAGGAAATAAGTATTTGATCCCCTGCTGATTTTGATTTTGAAAATCCCTCCTGAGATGTGTGCAAAACTGGTGGCCAACTACAGGAAATGTGTGACCTCTGTGATTGCCAACAAGGGATTTGCAAGCAAGTACTGTGTCATGTTTTGTGAAGGGGATCAAATACTTATTTCGCTCATAAACATGCATATCAGTGCATCATTTTTTAGACATGCATTTCTTTTGAATTTGTTGTTGCTATTCTGTCTCTCAGTGTTACAATACACCTACCATTCGATTTTTAGACTGATCATTTCTTTGTGAGTGGGCAAACATTCAAAATCAGCAGGGGATCAAATACTTATTTTCTTCACTGTATGTGCACTGAGCAATGCATGCACAGTCCAGCATACAGTGGCACCACTCTTTTTGGTGATGATGTGATTCTTATGTGCATGCATAGGAGTTCCCCTATAGGGATGGATGGATGCAGCTCTCAGAGGATAAGGCAGGAGGCTCCCTCTTTAGAAACACTGGATACTGGGCGTCTGCGCTGTCCAGGCCAGCGACACCGTTCCCTCCCTGGCCAGGACTCCTCCCGGGCTCGTTACCTTCTTCCCCGGTCACAGATAAATTTCCCCTCGCCTTCCCTTCACCACATCCAGAACCTCCTTCTTTTTAACACTGCGCGGCATGGCCCAAGGGAACAGGGAACAGGGGAACTCTGGACACCCCAGGAGCATCAGCACTTAAGTCCCTGGACCCTAACCATCCTAAGAGGGAGTTTATTCCATCTACTGGCCCAGACGACTATCTGTCGACACCAGGATATTATATATAATGCACTTAATTAGTGCACGTCCGGTGAGTGCGCACTTCTCAAATTAATACAAGGCACAAGCACTGGTTTGAAGTTCTGGTGGACTTTTTGCACAATTTAGTCACCTCTGCAGATTATTTTATATACGTACTTTTATCATTGTAATATATTTGTGATTCTACATATAATTACTTATCATTCCATATATGATTACTCATCTTGACATAATAATTTTTTTTATATACATCAGTTTTATATTTATATTTTATTGCCTATATGTAAATAATTGTCGTCTATCTGGGTCACTTCACATGATTTTAATAGCACTATTAGCGCTGCACTATCTGTTTTTGATTCTGCAAATAAGGAATACATCATTAGTGGCATCAATCTATATTTTTCTTGTACATACTTACCATCCTTCATGTGGATTTTACAAAAAAGAATGTTAGTCATTGCACATGTAAACAAGATGTGAACAGAAAGAAAACAGAGATACAGTATATTGTTAATGCCAAAGCAAGCAATTAACTAAAGTTATCGTTGCATAACATCTCTTCATTCTCTTCAATAGCATAACAACAGACCTTAAACACTTGGAGACTTATCATTACAGTTTTTCAGTTCTCTCTCCTATGGGACAAAGTGCATGTAGTACTTTGTCTTATGTTTCTAAGTACTTTCTAACCATAGTTATGAGGTTTGACTTGACCCTCACCCTCACCGTTACTAATTTGACAGCAGCTAGGAGGAAGCCGGATGATTCATAGCTGTAGCTTGTCCAAGCTGTGAACACTTTCTTGAAAAAGTGGGTGCCACTCAGAGAAAACTTGAATCAACCTTCACAGGTCAGACCTCATAACCTGGGTTAGAAAGAACATGGGACAAAATACATCATGTCCACATATGGACACGAGTAACTGCACATAAGACTCAGAAGCAAGTCAAACAGAAAATGCTTTTAGAAATGAACTTAGCTCATCTTTCTATGACATCTGTTCATCTTCAGCAATGGCATAACAACATACACTCACTGGCCACTTTATTAGGTACACCCGTTCAATTGCTTGGTAACACAAATTGCTAATCATTCAATCACATGGCAGTAACTTAATGCATTTAGGCATCTAGACATGGTGAAGACGACTTGCTGAAGCTCAAACCGAGCATCAGAATGGGGTAGAAAGGGGATTTAAATGACTTTGAATGTGGCATGGTTGTTGGTGCCAGACAGGCTGGTCTGAGTATTTAGCAAAACTGCTGATCTGCTGGGATTTTCATGCACAACAGTCTCTAGGGTTTACAGAGAATGGTCTGAAAAAGAGAGAATTTCCAGTGCGTGGCAGTTGTGTGAACAGAAATGCCTTGTTGATGTCAGAGGAGAATGAGCAGACTGGTTACTGTGACATTCAGATGGTAGGGTCAGAATGTGGCATACACAACATGAAAGCATGGATCCATCCTGCCATGTATCAATGGTTCAGGCTGGTGGTGTAACGGTGTGGGGGATATTTTCTTGGCACTAGCAATATGTACCTAATAAAGTGGCTGGTGACTGTATATTGCACACAGCAATTCAAATGATGCCTTAAAATCCTATAAATGATGCATGAAAATATGATAAAGGTGACCTGTGTTCTCCATACATATGCAAAGGAAAGAAATGACTACTTCTTCGAGGGCATGCTACACCATAGCTTTGAACAGGCTCAGTGGAATAGTGACAGGGGTAACATAAGTGCCCTTACCATTAAGGAGAAAATGGCAGATTATTTTATGTCCCCCACTGAGGAGATTTCTTTGCAGGAGTTTGTTTCCTAGATTGTGATTATAACCTTAAAATAATTTTTTGTCCTACCAGAAGACATTTCCATTAATTCCACTGACTCCACCTCCCCTGCAGCACTCACCTATGGAGGCCTCGTCTGGACCCACTCACCCAGACCGAGTGGTCGCAGAAGCGGTGGGGTCGGCATGCTCCTGTCACCGCTGAGCAACTTCCAGGTCCTCCCTAACCCCCCTCTCTATCCTTCTCCTCCTTCGAGTCCCACTGCATCCAGCTCTTCTCTCCCACCCACCTGAGGATTGCAGTAATCTATCGGCCTCCTAGATCCGTATCCCTCTTCCTGGACGACTTTGCCGCCTTGCTTCCCTTGTTCCTCTCCCCTGTGCTACCGATCATCATCCTCGGGGACTTCAACATCCCCATCAACGTCAACAACCCGGCTACTTCCCAACTTCTCCTCCTAATCTCCTCCTTCGCGCTCACTCAGTGCACACAGTCCTCCACCCACACTGATGGGAACACCCTGGACCTCGTTTTCTCCCACCTCTGCAGCCTCCACAACTTCACTAACACCCCCTTCCCCCTCTCTGACCACCACCTCCTCACGTTTTCCATCTCCCCCTCCTCTAACTCCCCCCCCCAAGCGTCAAACCATCACCAGCCGTAACCTCCGCAACCTGAACCCGGCCCCTCTCCACTCTGCAGCTGACCGTCTGTATGACAGTATCCTTCCACTGTCATGCCCTGACCTGGCCACTACTGCGTACAATGACTCACTGTCAGCTGCCCTAGACTCCCTGGCACCCCTAACCACGCGTAAAATCAGACCCCGACTGCTTCAACCCTGGCAGAACGACCATACAAAATGTCTCAAACGACGCAGTCGCGCGCTGGAGCGATTATGGTGCAAAACCGGATCCCCTCGAGCATTCTCCCTCTACAAATCCGCCTTCCTCACCTACACCACCTCCCTCCACGCCGCCAAGCAAGCCTATTTCATAACCCTCATCAACACCCTCTCCACCTGTCCTCGCCGGCTCTTCTCCACTTTCAAATCCCTGCTCTCTCCCCCCCCACCTCCACTCAGTACCTCACTCACCGCCCACGAGATTGCCAATCATTTCCAAAACAAGATTGACGCAATCCGTAAGGACATTGTCAATTCACAATCTACCTCTCCACCTAGCCTCCCTCCCTCCATCTCCCCCTCAACTCTCCCCTCCTTTGACCTCACAACCGCACTGCCCCCCACCATACCTAACACCCCGCACACTACAACCTCCCCAACACTCCACTCCTTCAGCCCTGCTACCACTGAGGAGGTCACTAAGGTCTTCACTGAAGCCCGCCTCACCACTTGCCCCCTGGACCCTATCTCCTCTCAACTCCTCCAGTCACCCCCTCCTCCATCATTCGCTCCCTCACCCACATCTTCAATCTCTCCCTCTCTACTGGCACATTCCCCTCCCCCCTAAAGCATGCACATCACCCCCATACTCAAAAAACCCTCCCTTGACCCCACTGACCTAAACAACCTTAGACCCATCTCCCTGCTGCCATTCACTTGAGCGCTTAGCCTACAATCGCCTATGCGCCCACCTCACTGATAACAACCTCCTAAATCCACTACAGTCTGGCTTCCGTCCCCTACACTCCACCAAAACCGCCCTACTGAAAATCACTAACGACTTGCTAACCGCCAAAGCTAATGGCCACTACTCTGTCCTCCTGCTCCTCGACCTCTCCGCGGCCTTCGATTCAGTCGACCACCCCCTCCTCCTTTCTAAGCTGCACTCCTTTGGCATCAGGGACGCTGCTCTCTCCTGGTTCTCCTCCTACCTATCCCAACGCTCCTTTAGCGTTACCTATAACGCTGCCACCTCTCCCTCTCTCCCCCTCTCTGTTGGAGCCCCCCAAGGCTCTGTCCTCGGACCCCTCCTCTTCTCCATCTACACCTCCTCCCTTGGCAAACTGATACACTCCCACGGCTTCAACTATCACCTCACTGCCGACGACACACTAATTTACCTCTCCACCCCTCACCTCACCCCCTCACCTCACCCCCTCACTCTCCGCCCGCATCACCCACCTCCTGAATGACATATCAGACTGGATGTGGCTCCATTTCCTTAAGTTAAACCTGTCCAAAACCGAGCTCCTAGTTTTACCCCCAGCCCATGCCCCCCCCCCCCATCCTCTCCATCACGACTAGCAACGCTACCATCAATCCCACCCCACACGCCAAAGTCCTGGGTGTCACCCTGGACTCAAACCTTTCCTTCCAACCTCATGTCCAATCACTATCAAAGTCATGCAGGCTCCACCTCCGCAACATCTCCAAGATACGTACGTTCCTCACCCCAGACACTACTAAACAACTTGTACACTCCTTCATTATCTCACGCCTGGACTACTGCAACTCCCTTCTCACTGGCCTACCCAAACACATGCTATCCCCACTCCAGTCTATATTGAACTCAGCGGCTAGACTCATCCACCTCACCAACCGCTCCCCATCTGCCACCCCCCTCTGCCAATCCCTGCACTGGCTCCCAACTGCCCAACGCATTCAATTCAAATTACTAACTGTGACATACAAAGCCATTCACAACGCTGCCCCAAGCTACCTAACTGACCTGATACCCAAATACCACCCTTCCCGTGCCCTTCGCTCCTCACAGGACCTCCTACTCTCCAGCTCCCTGGTCTCCTCCTCCCATGCCCCACTGCAGGACTTCTCCAGGACTTCCCCCATCCTATGGAACTCCCTACCCCAATCCATTAGACTGTCACCTACCCTCCTCACATTCAGGTGCACCCTGAAAACCCATCTCTTCAGGGAAGCCTACCCCACCTTCACCTAACAACTGATCTCCTCCACTCCTCCTACCACTCCATCCCCCACAGCCACTTCCTCCTGTACCACTATCCCCTCCCTCCTAGATTGTAAGCTCAAAAGAGCAGGGCCCTCGAACCGCTCGTGTATTGTATTGTACTGTATTGTCTCATGTTCTGTCCCCTTCGCTAATGTACAGTGCTGAGCAAACCCTTTGGCGCTATATAAACACTGTAAAATAATAATAATTAATTAGGCTTATTATGTAAATAGCATTCTACTACTATATACTGAGTAATCTTTCTGCTATTTTTAGCAATATGGTTGTTTTTCACATATCTTCTACAGTACTCATTGAAGTAAGTTTTCTGTACTCAATGTTTTTGTCGCCTTTCTGATTTAACCACTTGCCCTCCAGAGGATTTACCCCCCCCTTCCTGACCAGGCCATTTTTTGCTATACGGCGCTGCGTTACTTTAACTGACAATTGCATGGTCATGCAATGCTGTACATAAATGAAATGTATGTCCTTTTTTCTACACAAATAGAGCTTTATTTTGCTGGTATTTGATCATTTGTGCGGTTTTCTATTTTTGCGCTATAAACAAAAAGAGACCGACAATTTTGAAAACAAAAAAAAAAAATTTTGACCTTTTGCTATAAAACATATCCAGTAAAAAAATTTTAAAAATGTAATTTTGTCATAAACTTAGGCCAAAATGTATTCTGCTACATGTCTTTGCTAAAAAACAATCCCAATACGTGTAAATTAATTGGTTTACATGAAAGTTATAGAGCCTACTAATGGCGGTTAGTATACTGTAATTAAATTTTTTTTTATAGTAGTAATGGCAGTGATCAGCGACTTATAGCGGGACTGCGGGGGGCATTCTGACACTGGGTGGGAACTGAATAACTGCCACTGACATCCCAATGACACTAATACAGTGATCAGTGCTAATAAAAAGCACTAACACTGTACTAATGGCACTAGGCAGGAAGGGGTTAACATCTGGGGCGATCAAAGGGCTAACTGTGTGCTGTGCTGTGTTTTACAACATGTGCTGTGTGTGTTTTACTTGGGAAACATGCTGCTGTGTATTTCTCTGCTTTCTCTGCTTTCTCTGCTTTCCAGACAACTTTCTACAACAATTTGCTGCATGCACACTTCAAAGTAGAACTTCAGCCTCATCTGTTTCTGTCACATCTACTTTTGCCTCTGGTGCTTGGTGGAAAGCTGTCCTTTCTTAAAATAGAAATCTCAGATACAGTAAATTTAAAAAAAAAAGGTTAAAATTCCTCAGAGCACTCAGGGAAAAATGTAAAAAGCACAGATTGCTGTAGACAGAAATGTTACTTTAAGACCACATACTATACCTGCTGTAGGCCCTTTATATGAGTCACCCTTGATTTTACTTGCCACTTTTCCTCAGCTTGTCCTTCTTTCTGAGTGCCTAGTGTAATAGGAATATTGTCTGTGCCACATTATCACCCCAATCTGTACGTTCCTATAGCTTGACTAAAAGGGTGTGGAGAGTGGTGCCCAGAAGTGTAAGCAAAGTTGAAAAAAGGCAGTTTGAATGACAGATATTTGAATATTAAAGTATAGTTTGAAAGAACAATATAAATGCCCCTCTCTTCCACCTCATACAACTGAACATTTTAGTAAAAAATAAAACAAAAACAACTTGAAGTTCTTTCTGTTTACTTTCTGGAAGGGTCCTTCTTCAGGTATGCATGTCACTATGACATGGAGATTTCCTATTGGATGGGCCACGGGGTTACCTCAGGAGAAAGAATAGTACAACATCATCACAGGGGGGTGGCAGAGGCTAGGGACCAATGGGCCTGCATTATAACCAGAGGCAGTGAGCAACCTGGAAAGGGAACTTAGGTTAATATATCTGAATTCACCTGGTAATGGAGGAGAAATGCAATCAGGATGGGTTAGCGGGGGTGGGAGGGAGGGTGAAAAAATGTTTTTGCCTGGAGTGGAGCTTTAACTGCACTTATGAAAGTTTAACTCTTTCACTGAGAGTCATTACCAAGAGGTCCTCTAAAGTCTGACAGCTGCTGCTTTGTCAACTGCCTAACTTATGTTAAAAACACACATTTGACAGTTACTGAGTGTCCACAACAGTATATCAGAGCCCCATAATTATTTATAGTCCCCTTAACTATGTGATAACTGGAGGAGACCGAGTTGATGAAGGTACTTCTTTCCACCTTCTGTCAAACACTCCTGGAAGTGGTGACAGTCAATCTGAGGATTCAGAGTAGCATAAGTGCTGGTGTTGCAGACAGTACCATATTTGTGCAGCTCTTACTGAATCAGCAAGCAGGAACAGCATCAAGGATACAAGTCAAGGTTGATGACAGCAGGGCAGCAAAAGTAAAAGGCAGAAATCAGAGTGAAAGAGGTAGGCTCTTTGAGTTCAAAATGGGTAAAAAAAAGGTTCAGAGACAGGTCAGAAGGCAAGTCAGGTCATACAAAGGAATGCAGATATTGTAAGTCAGGCTGCAGGTAATCAGGAACTAGCCGAAGACTTCTTAGCATTAGCTTCATGCTGCAATTTATACAGGCCATTTGGCACCAACACCAGTGCTGAGAATGTATGTATACATGCAATGTGCACACATGATGCACCCGTACAGGTTTTCTTGTGCTGGAACAGGCTATACTTTATGCATTATGTTGCTGTGTTTTGATACTGTTAGTCATACTCAGGGCCCTTCAAAGTATGTTATTAGCTCACAAGACCAGGCAGGTGACAGGGAAGAAATTGTTATACATCAATACAGCCTCTCAACTCCAACATCATCTCCAAGCAAAGTAGGCCAAAGGGACAAATACAAATATGCAGAAAAACATAATCATTTGGGACTGAACATTCAAATTCTTGCAATCAGCCCAACTTTCAGCTCAAGGTCATGGTTTTTACCGTGGTGACAATGCATTGCATGAGCTACACACTGCTTTGTCATAGCCATGCTGATCACCCAAAACAATTAATTTAGCCCACCCTTTGGCTGCTGGTCTTTCCATGAATAGGTCTCAAAAAATATCTTTACTTTAAAGTATTCAAACGTAAGAACAAAACTTTAATTGATCACATTTTGCCAGACTTTAGACAACATTTGTTTTTCTTTTTAAGCACATTTTTAGCACATACAGAAAAATACCTGGTAATCCTTATAGAAATTCAGTACCCTTTTAACTTCTTTTGTACTAAACTGAAATCTCAAACTGTGTTGGAGATGAGGAGAGATGGAGGTGTTATAGTCCAAATCAGAAAACCAGCCTAGGGTGAGATTGCTGCTCCTCTAAAGATTTAGTTCGTTGAGTGAGTGTTGTCACTCCAAGAAAGGATGCGTGTTACTGGCAGGGGGAAATTAATGGAAAAAACGAAAAAAGGAAACTAAAGCAGCCACCACATAATCTAAGTTGCAATATGTTGAATTTTTGATCTGTGTTCAGATAAACTTTAAGGTATGAGTTTTTGTGATATATGCAATATATATATATATTGCAGGATTCTGGTAATCTGTCACAGCAGCAGTTACTCATGGACCTCCATCTCCTTACTGTCTCAGAACTATAAAGAAGACCAGAAGCAACAGTGATTTGAATCAGATCACCATGGTGGTTATTTGGGATGAAATAATTTACCAGAAATTCCCATTTTAAGCTAAAAATGTTTAATTTTAAAATAAGGTTCATTTAGGTCTTGTTTGCTCTCTTGAGTAATTGCCCTTTATTGACATGTAATTTGTTTATCAATTATTCTTAAAGAAATAATTCTCAATTTTACTGGAAATACTGAATAATGCATTTGCAATTGTATAATCATCATTCAAATCTTTCTGTAGTCTGAGATTTTTTAGAAAATTGAATCCATGCTAACAAAATGAAATGTTTTTGTCATAAAAGTATTTAATTACAAAGAATCTTATTATCTCCTAATTAGGAAAAAGTTTACTATTAAGTTTGTTACTACGATTGCTGATGCTATTTGTACTTTTTTATCCAAATAAGCTTAAATAGTCTTCTACCTTAAATATAATTTTGAAAGTTGGCATCTGTAAGATAACTATATTGTACATTTAGATCTATGCTAATATGATGGATTAACATGCAGTTGGTATACTTTATTTTATTTTTTTTTCCATAGGGCACTATCAATCTTTTTTTTTTAATTATACTATTTTTTTAAAGCTAAAGTAATTAACTGGTGTGCTTAAAAGTAGAACTATATTTTATTTAAATATACATGAAAAATTAACTCAAATTACTGTTACTTATTTTATAAATGCTTAGGTTTTTAAAAACCTTTGAATATTTATAATTATAAATGTACATACCAGCAGTGTTCATTATACATGCAGGCTGTGCTTTCCAGCTTATAGAAGGACTGCATAACATTGTGTCTTGCTGATCCTCTTATCATACTGCCTTTCTATCTGTGTCTAAATAAAAAATAGACTGTCTTAGTATTTTCTAATGGAATGAAACACTTGCAATGCTCCAAAGACCATGTTATCTAGGTTGTCTGTGCAATAGGTTACATAAAGAGACCCAGTAACAAGTTTCTAATTAAGAAAAAGCTAGTGTTATTTTTTATTTAAAACGATCATGTGATTTGGTTTTCTTGACGTGCGGTCTATTAATTCATGTGAAGTGCAAATTTTAATAAGTTTGCTTGAACTTCCATAAATTTTAATTTGTTAGTTGATGATCCGTACTAAGCAGCACTGCTGCAGATGCTGAGCCTCCATGGCCACCATGGCCACGTCAAATGCCAGCAAAGGAGCCCATCCACATTCCCAGTACCAAGACTGCAACAGACTGTAGGATATATGATGATGACGTCACTTTTTTGTAAAAACTTTATTCAAACAGCATACGTGTCCCTACCTATGAATCTCTGTCATGCATAGCACGACCAGGGCAGAATCTCTTATATACTGGTATGCACACATTACAACCCTGATATTGAGAAAATTAAACACATAGTATGCAGGTGTTTTCCAATCTTGTAGAAGGATTTTTTTTTCTGAGAGATTCTGTCCAGGGGAGTGCACTTTGTATTTAGAAGAGCACCAACAATGGAATTCATATTTATGGAAGTTTAAGTAGACTTATTAAAATGTGCACTTCACATGAATGAATAGACCACATGTCAAAATAGCCAAATCATTTCCATCTCTACAATTAGGCCTATCAGAGTGAACTTTATTGGCAACCATCCCAATATGTGCTCTCTCATTCCCAGTCACTATTCCAAGGCTGTTTGGACCAGAGGTGTAAAGAAAGTCCTTTCATCACTTCAGCCTCTTACAAAATACTGTATGTGATACATATTGTACCTGTCAAGCCAAACTTCTTATTTTTGTTGCTTTTTTACAGTTGCGTATATATAATGATTTTAATGTATTTTTATTGAAAATATAATTTGATAAACATTTGTGCAACTATCACTGAACCTACAAAATCAGTAGTTTACAACCTTTTTAATCTACAGAAAATGTATGCTTTTTAAAAAAGTGAAAAATTGCAAATATGTACTGACTACCTGAAATCAAAAGTGGCCTTTCAAAGAAAGGATTAAGTTTTAGTGGTTAGGTCATATATTAAGTGTTAATGGTAGGGCTTACTGTGATAAGGGTTTGTAATGATAAAATATTGGGGACATATCTTAAAACATATTAATGAACAAACGCAACATAATACAGCTGTTTGGATATGATTTATTTACCATACTTACTAGGACCTCCCTCATTCACTGCAACAGTGTGGTCCAAAGGAGGTTAAAAGAAGAAAGCAGGTGACAACAGATTTTTACTCTTTGCAATTGCCATATACACATTCCTGGGTGTGCAATTTATAACGTATCATCATTAATTACCATCTTAAAGTTATGCTTATTTAAACCTTGCAGGCTATTAACTAATTCTGAGCACACCACTCCACTTGATCTAACTCCTGTAATGTAAATTCCTCTTTATCAAATACATGCTATTTTTATTCTTTCACAGCTAATTGGATGTAATGCATAAATTAAATACAACAATTTAGGCTGAATTAAATGTACTGTGGCACTTGAACAAATGTATTAAAGCTTTGAAAATAAATCTTCAAATGAGCAAAGGGAAACACGTGATTACATGATCAAATAATATATATTTTACGTTAAGTTTGATTGAACAAAGCTCTGCAGAAGTAGCAACAAAAGCTTCTTTTGTGACTCCTGCCCTTTTTAAAAATATAAAACACAGCACGACTAATGCACTTAAACTGGTAGAAACAATTTAAAAAGCATTATAATTTTAATGGGTTTTAAAAGACTTTTTGAAATCTCATTTATATGTGGGTGTGATATGAAGTGTTACATTTTTCGTTTGCCTTACATTTAAAGAAATAAATGTACTCTCTTTATTTTTCTAGAAAAATAATTTTATGACATTTCACATTAGTTTAAAGAGCAGGCAAACTTTCTCAAATCTTGTTTATTATTATGAAATAAAAAATATATATTCACAAAGCAACATGTTTAAAAAGAACTCCAGGCTATGTATTAGGCCACATGCTTGTGTTTAATTTCTGCTGCTTTTTTTATGCTATTCCTGAACAAATAATTTGGCAAGTTCCATTAAACACCCTTTCTATTACATACAGCAGACATTTACAAAGCACGTGGCTTATCAAAACACAAGCAGAACTACAGTTCTGATGTAACATACTGTGAGCAGGAGGGCTTTTTATTGCATAAAAGACATGTAATGTCTATTCTACAATAAACTTCACCTACCTGCCTGCTCACAGCGTTCCCTGGAATGTAAGCATGCATGCACAGCTCAGCTTACAGTAGCTGGTCTGGTCCCAGTGTGCTGAAATGACTAGCTCCTGTGCATGTACAGGCATGATGTCATCCTGTGCCAACCAATGAAGATGGTCGAAAACTGGCACACGGGAGAAGACATCAGAAAGGGACCATTGGAAAGGTGAGTATTGATATCTTTAGTTTTGCTTTAAGCCAGACACAGATCAGTAAGTATAAATAATCAACAACCAGTCAATTAGCAGACATTGGTTCTTCTAGTTTAAAGACCTCACACATTTTTTACTTTATTTATAGTCCTGTACTCTCACATGTTATAGTTTTAACTGATTTCTGCTTGGAAATGCATACCCTTTTCTCTCAGCAAAAAAAATGGTTTCTTGCACTCCCACACCAGTGCTCTATGCCGAAATAGCTGAGTATCAACTATACCCCCATCATAGGTTTCTTGCCACAGTTGTGTAATGTAGAGATGGAGGATTTCTTGTAAAATCAATTCTGTTGATTACTAAGATGATAAGGGTTTCAACAACTTGCAATCACTTTATTTGTTATAAGGGTTTAATAACTGTGACAGTGCAAGGCCCTGCTGCTGTGAAAATGGACGTAAAAGTGACACAAGGTCCAAACTAATGAATATCGATTTAAGGCAGAGAAAACTGTTTTGCTAGCTTTCTCCAGGTTTTGGTATTCTTGGTTTGAGTTCCAGAGTTTGGAGATTTCAAAGAGTTTTGGGAGGGAAGAAATCTCTAAACCAGTGTCCAGGTTTTACAGGAGACTGTCAGGCTGTGAAGACATGTGCACACAGCCTTTATAATTAAGGACCTGGCCATAGTAGAGGGCTCCCATTAGAAAAAAAGGAGTGCTTTACTCAAGAAACAGCACTCCATGTTGGAGGAGCGATTCTGTGTCCATAGGACTGACAGGGTCAAGCTAAGCTGAAAAAGTCTGGTAGACTGAAAAATCTGAGATGACTAGGTGAGTCTATGGGGCTAAGGAAATCTGGAGGTCTCAGAAGAGAAAGGCCAGGGAGTGGGCCCTGCAGCTGAATCAGCTGGGAGAGCTAGGAGAGCTGAGAGACAACAGCAACTGGAAACACAGAGGTACTGTGTGAGATGATCAGGAGGCCAGAAGCCAAAAGCCAAGAGCCAAGGTTAAGGTCTAAGCAGCTCTGCTGCTGGAGAGAGAACAAAGTGGCTCGAAATTTTTCTGTTACCTATTTTTGATGGTGAAAATCTATTGCATGGGCATCTATTTTTCTGTTGGATTGAAATTTAATTTAATAAAAGAAATAAACACAGTTCGGAATGACATGGACTCACTAAAGACACATCTATCACCAAGCTAGCAATGCTCAATATCACATACAGCATTTTAGATGTTTACATTTTGTATTTTTAGCTGTCAATATTCAAGGTTTCACTTTCTTGATTTATAGAGATAGGCCAGATCAGCTACAATTTAAGACTAGTTGCTGGAGTGGTGGCAAGGGGAAACGTTGACCCATGCTTTGCAAGGTTAGACACAACAAAAAGCCACACTATTTGGGCAATAGTGAGCTTTTCTCTAGAGAATCATTTGTTTGGCAACAAAATAAACCATAAAAACAATATGTTGTGCTCCTTCTTTGAATATTAAATCAATACAAATTTCATATAAATATATCAAAAAATCAATATTAATAAACTTGTGAAAAACAGAAAATCATGTGAAATCAAAATGTCATCCCGTGCTCATCATACGAAAAAATATATAATATAAAAAATATAATATATATAAAAATTAATCAGTCTTCAATGAAAAAAAATATATGTGACTTTTCCCGGTGAATCAAATCAATAATTCCAGGTGATTTCTTAGTGAGTATAAGATGTGCGCTCACCTCCAGATTAGCCTGTAACAGGCTAATAACACTTTTTGTCCACTCAATGGGACTGATGTTTGTTGCACCATATGAAGAGTGGTGGGTCCCTCTCAAGCTGCTTCCCGTCTCCTACTCCTGCTGGGATCTTACTCCTATACTGCTTATCTCCTGCTTTCCTTTCCCTGACAGGTGCCCTCAGTGGAACGAAAAATACCAAAAAATAGTGTTTTTTCTTTTTCAAAAGCAGTGCTTTAATTAAGTAACAGTTGCACTCACATTTAAATAGTGTAAAAACCACTTTTTTATCACCAACAATTTTGTGACTTTTCCCAGTGATTCAAATCTAATCAGTAATTCCAGGTGACTTCCTTAATGAGTATAAGATGTGCGCTCACCTCCAGATTAGCCTGTAACAGGCTAATAACACTTTTTGTCCACTCAATGGGACTGATGTTTTTTGCACCATATAAAGAGTGGTGGTTCCCTCTCAGGCTGATTCCCGTCTCCTATTCCTGCTGGGATCTCCCTCTTATACTGCTTATCTCCTGCTTTCCTTTCCTTGGCAAGTGCCCTCAGTGGAAAGAAAATTGCCAAAAATAGTGCTTTATCTTTTTTAAAAAAAACAGTGCTTTATTAAAGTACCAGTTGCACTCACATTTAAATAGTGTAAAAACCGCTTTTATATCACCAAACAATACATCAATAGCATGCCAAACACTGCCTGCCTTGTGTAGACCTGTCGTCCTTGAATGGCCAGTGACGTCGTAGCCCCTCCCCTACACGTTACGCCGCTGGTCACGCGGCTTCATCAGGGGGTTGTGATTGGACGTTCACTTCTCCATTCAGTCTTTATATACTGGCTGTCCTCCATTTTATTGTAGTTAACATGTGCGCGGCCATCTTTTTGGGACCGTGATTCTAACACGTTCTAATCTTCTGTGCCCATGTTTACTTAAGGAAATATAATGTTGCTTTCCAACTATACGCTACATGTCACTCCCATTCTTGGACAGAGGTGAACACATTACAATGTGACAAAAAGGATGACAGATGTTAAATCCTTTAAGATACTGAAGTATATCAATATATAATCCATTAAACCCATTTTTTACCAAAAATGTGTAAAATAGAAAATAAATATATAAAAAAAAAATTAAAATTAAATAATAAATAAATAAAATAATATACAAAATGAAAAAAAATTAAAATATATATATAAAATATAATGTATAATACCAGAAAACATATAAAAGCCAGAAAGAATATGGAATATATTAAAAATATTCCCATATATACTAAATAGTACTAAATATCACTAATAAAACATGCTAAATCGAACTCTTTATTCAGACCACCTGGGGCCAAACTCCCCAACTAATAAATCCATAAAGATTCCTTCTTACTAATTTCCCTAACCAAATTGTCTCCCCTCCAATGGGAATTATGTTTTTCTGTTCCCCAATATTCGACCTTATCTGCTTTACTATTGTGATATTTCCGAAAATGCATGGATAGATGATGATACTTAAAACCTATATTAATATTATTAATATGCTCTTTCATGCGTTCTTTCAAACTGCGTTTAGTACATCCTATGTATAATAAATTACATGGACATTTAAGCGCGTAAACAACTCCCTTAGTATCGCATGATATAAACTGTTTTATTTTATATTGTTTGTTGTTACTTGGATTAATAAATGTAAATCTGTGTTTAGGATTAAAGGAGGTTCTTTTACAACTATACCATCTACCACACCTATAAAATCCAACACCTTGAAAAAAACTCAATGTGGTCTTGTTGTTCCCGGGGGTTCTAATACACTTTTAACTATCTTATCTCTGATATTCGGTGCTTTAGTATAGATGAATCTAGGTTGATCGTTTATTGTAGTTTTTAAATCCTTATCTAATTTCAAGATATGCAAGTGCTTTTTTATAACGTTTTGCACATCTGTATATTGTCTACTGTAGGGTAATACTATGGATAAATCCCCATTTTCAATATTCGGTGGTCTAACTGTATCTAATAGACTATTTCGATCCATGTTTCCAACTTCTTGACTTATTGATTCCACTACTTTTTTATAACCCTTATCCGTATACCTCTTAATGAATATTTTGCTCTGTTATTTATAGTCATTACTGAATGTGCAATTTCTTCTTAGGCGGAGGAATTGACCTCTTGGTATATTTCTTATCCACGGTTTATGGTGACAGCTGTTGACCGGTATATACGAATTCCGGTCCGTCTTTTTGAAATAATTTTTAGTATATATTTGTGTGCCACTATTAATAAGCCAAATATCTAAAAAATTAATTTCTTTATTACTTATATTCCAGCTCAATGATATATTTTTATCATTACTGTTTAGGTTCTCATATAATTCTACCAATGAGGATTCGTTTCCTTTCCAAATTATTATAATATCATCGATAAATCTTTTGTAGAGGACGACTTCTTCTTGTTTGTTAGTAAATATGACTTCCTCTTCCCATTTCGCCATATAAAGATTGGCGATACTTGGGGCGATTCTAGCACCCATAGCCACTCCCCTTATCTGTAGATAATATTTATCCTGATACCAAAAATAGTTATGGTTGAGGCAAAAGTCTATACATTTAAGTATATAGTTTTGTTGTTTATTAGGGAGGGTGGAATATTTCTTTAAGGCCCAATCCACCGCTTCTAATGCCCCTTCATGCCCTATATTTGTTTACAGTGAAGACACATCTGCTGTACTTAATATTAAGTCATTATTTACTTCCAATTCCTGCGTTAACTTTATCACGTTTCGTATCCTTAAGAAATGCTTCTGTTTGCTCTACCAAAGGCTGTAAGAATTGGTCGATGTACTTGCCCAATCTTGATGTTAATGAGTTTATTCCATTGATAATAGGTCTGATGGGTGGATTATGTGTGTCTTTATGAATTTTGGGTATAGAATATATAACAGGTATTCTACAGATAGAGGGAGATAGATACTTGGCTTCTTTATTATTCAATATAGCTTTCTTATTTCCATACTCAATCAATTTCTCTAATTATTACGTGTTGGATTACTGTTCAATACTGTATATGTCTCTGTATCTTTTAGCATATTATCCATAGCTGTCTCATAAAACTCTTTGGAAAGAACCACTATTCCTCCCCCCTTGTCAGCAGGCCTTATAACTATGTTCTTCCTGCTATTTAAACTTATGATTCCTCTACTCAGAAATGCTTCTTCCTTAAATGTCTTTATTTTTAATGCTTCCAAATCCTTCGTAACTAAATTTTTAAAAATATTAATATAATGACTATCCACATTTTTCGGATTAAATAGGGATTTATTCTTTAAATTGCTATGTTGAATATTCTCTGGCTTGCTTGGTTTATCTATAGTCGGATTTGGTATAAAATATTTTTTCAAATGCAATTTTCTAACCAAATTTTGTAAGCTCACATATGTATTGAATTTATTCAATGATCTATTAGGGGCAAATTTTAGACCCTTATCAAGTGTTAGTATTTCCTCATTAGTGAGAGGGGTCCCACTTAAATTGAAGATACCCTCCCCTATTGGTCTCTCCTCCTTTTTTTGTTAATTTCTTCTTCCTCCTCTTTTTCCTCTTTTTCTGATCTTTCTATATTCTGCGGACGTTGATAATCCCATCCTAAAAAAGGATATATGGGAATATTTTTAATATATTCCATATTCTTTCTGGCTTTTATATGTTTTCTGGTATTATACATTATATTTTATATATATATTTTATATATATTTTTTTATTTTTTTCATTTTGTATATTATTTTATTTATTTATTATTTAATTTTTGTTTATTTTTTTAGATATAGTTTCTATTTTACACATTTTTGGTAAAAAATGGGTTTAATGGATTATATATTGATATACTTCAGTATCTTAAAGGATTTAACATCTGTCATCCTTTTTGTCACATTGTAATGTGTTCACCTCTGTCCAAGAATGGGAGTGACATGCAGTGTATAGTTGGAAAGCAACATTTTATTTCCTTAAGTAAACATCGGCAGAGAAGATTAGAACGTGTTAGAATCACGACCCCAAAAAGATGGCCGCACACATGTTAACTAAATAAAATGGAGGACAGCCAGTATATAAAGACTGAATGGAGAAGTAAACGTCCAATCACAACCCCCTGCTGAAGCTGACCAGCAGCGTAACGCGTAGGGGAGGGGCTACGACGTCACTGGCCATTCAAGGATGACAGGTCTACACAAGGCAGGCAGTGTTTGGCATGCTATTGATGTATTGTTTGGTGATATAAAAGCGGTTTTTACACGATTTAAATGTAAGTGCAACTGGTACTTTAATAAAGCACTGTTTTTTTAAAAAAGATAAAGCACTATTTTTGGCAATTTTCTTTCCCCTGAGGGCACTTGCCAAGGAAAGGAAAGCAGGAGATAAGCAGTATAAGAGGGAGATCCCAGCAGGAATAGGAGACGGGAATCAGCCTGAGAAGGACCCACCACTCTTTATATGGTGTAACAAACATCAGTCCCATTGAGTGGACAAAAAACGTTATTAGCCTGTTACAGGCTAATCTGGAGGTGAGCGCACATCTTATACTCATTAAGGAAGTCACCTGGAATTACTGATTAGATTTGAATCACTGGGAAAAGTCACAAAATTGTTGGTGATATAAAAGTGGTTTTTACACTATTTAAATGTGAGTGCTACTGATACTTAAATAAAGCACTGTTTTTTAAAAAAGATAAAGCACTATTTTTGGTAATTTTCTTTCCACTGAGGGCACCTGCCAAGGAAAGGAAAGCAGGAGATAAGCAGTATAGGAGTAAGATCCCAGCAGGAGTAGGAGACGGGAAGCAGCCTGAGAGGGACCCACCACTCTTCATATGGCGCAACAAACATCAGTCCCATTCATTGAAGACTGATTAATTTTTATATATATTATATTTTTTATATTATATTTTTTTTGCATGATGAGCACGGGATGACATTTTGATTTCACATGATTTTCTGTTTTTCACAAGTTTATTAATATTGATTTTTTGATATATTTATTGGAAATTTGTATTGATTTAATATTCAAAGAAGGAGCGCAACATATTGTTTTTATGTTTTTGAATTATTTGCACATTTAAAGAGGATGTGTTGTATGTTTGCGATCCTGTAATAGCAGTCAGTGGCTCGCAAGTTACATCTTTATTTGGTTTATTTTGTTCAAATAAAAACAAACAATTTTGACCAAATCCCCAAAATACACTGCATGCCCACATTTGTTATTATAGTTCGTAGATTTGAATACCTAAAGGCTGAAGGCCTTTTTTTCCTGATCAAACCTACTGGCACTAAATGTCTATCTATCTATCTATCTATCTATCTATCTATCTATCTATCTATCTATCTATCTATCGATCGTCTTGTTTCAATGACTTGTAAGTATGTGCAACTTTTATTAAGCCTGCTACAGGGTCCATGCCCCCCAGCCCTTTGTCTATGCTCATACATATTAGTAACAGTTATAGTAATGAAATACTATATTATCCAAAGCAAGGACAGAGCAATGATATGGTGCAAGACTTACAAATTAAATTATTGGGTTCAATTACACATTTTTAGGAAGAAAGATCTGCCACAAGGCTCACCACATCAAGAAAACACATCTGCAGACCTGTTAATGCTGAACGTTTCTACATCTGTGCAGTAAACCAGCATAAATTTTGTCTCTGCCCCTCCTGTCCTGTTGTTTTTTGGAGGTATCCTGTAGTGGGTGGTTCTGCTGGGCCCTCCCACAGCTCTACTCTGCACAGTGCAGTACACTACTCTTTTTACAAGGTAATGTTTGTGTTTCCAAAGGCATTTGGTACACACTGGTTGGCAAGAAAAATATATAAACTTAATTGCAGTCATGTTAATTATCCAAAATAGCATAAAATAGCATTTGTAGAATGTAAAGGATACATTGACCAGCGTGTTTTATATAAAACATAGCTAGTGGATTTACTGCATACTGTAGTGTAACAAACCAGACACTTGACAGACTGGATTCTCGGAAAATATGTATGATGCCATGTTTTATTTTTGTCAGAAAATCAGCTACCTGGTATTGTTATTTAGCCCAAAGTGTGCTGCAGGCTTACTGCGAAACTCCTCATGGGGATATTTACTTGTCCCTCAGCAACAGCCTATTGTAAACAATTTCTAAAAGGCAGACGCTGAGAATCATTTTTATTTTTAGCAACCTGTTTATACATTCTAAATAGTATGAAAATTTGAAATTAAAAGACATGGTCTATAATGCTACTTTTTGGTAGCAGTTTTATAGACATAAATTGTGAAATGTTTTCTATTCTAAAACCCGAACACAGACATCACCTGATTTTTTATGCTAGCTCATCATTTTTTAGAGTGGTTATAAAACTAAAACCTGTATGGTGGATTAAATGGCAACACTAGGACAAAATATTAATGTTGTCAGTGAGTTATCAATGCTATCAGGAAAGCATTGCATCTGTGCTAAAATCATAAATATTATGAAGTAATACATGTCTTTGCAATATGAGTATAATCCATAAGGTTATTATAGTCCATCTACTGGGCCTAGTAGGAGGGCAGTAGGCACATAGTCCCTGAATCCTGTGCTGTGTCATTTCCTCTTTCTTGGTCTCAACAGTGGCAAACACTTTAAAAATTTCAAAGGCATATTTTGATCTGATTAGTGTCTGTAAAAGACTCCTTTGTGCTGATCTGTTTTTACATAGGATTTTCTGCATGCGAGGGAGAGAATAACATAGTTGATATTCTATTATCAGTAGCAGAGGTGTTCCAAAATGACTATGATTACAGACAAATGGGATTGGGTACAACAATGTCTGATTGAAAAACTGATAGATTGAGAATGTAAATATTGCTCTCTGTACACATCTTAACATGAACCTGAACTAAAAATGTGGAGAATTTCTATCTTATAGGGAACATCTAGAAATGTTAATTGTCCATAAACAGTATGCTTAAAATGTACCCTTTGTCTTCAACTTAGACACTGTGCCTTTGATTGCTATTCTAACAGGATTTGGAGATTGGTAATGTCATTACTGTGCTGTTCACTCTTCTGTTAAGGAATTCCTGATGAGGAAACTGTAAATGAGGACCTGCCGTGGACGTATCCCCCTGCTCCTGCTTCATTTATTCTATCGATCTATGCTTACCCCCTCTTTTCTGCTGCTATTTTACTATTTTCCCACCAGTCATTGGGGAACAGCTCATAGATGAAAAACCAATGTAATGCTCTTTTACCAAGATTACCACCTCCACACAGAGTCACAGTGTGGAGTAATACATGATAAGCCAATAATAGGGTAAATGTCTGCACAGAGCCTACAGAAAATACTGGTGACTAGTCCATTGCCCTCTGCTTGCCTTTTTAACCAAAACATCCTTGGTGAATGTCCTCTTTAAGCCTTCATTTTTGATTGTCCTTTACAAAAAAAAAGATCCTTCTTGTTATGTAATTACCATAACAAGTTTATGCCACTGACAAAAGTAAGCCATGGTTACCGTCCTTTTGCAAAGAACCTCAGCTTGTCAATGCTGCAACTCCCATCTCGGAAATAGTATCAGTAGGGTTCAGAAATAATAGAGCAATCAGGACAAAAGTGTCTCAAAAGAAGTAGTCCGGAGCTGCTCTACAAAAGAGGGTAAGGAAACGTTAAGGGATGTCGTTTTTTGAGAGTTTAAGAAAAGCCCAGTAAGGTCAGAGAACTGGCACAAAAGAGACAGTAGGTTAGGTACGGCGATAAAAGAGGAAGTAATATGCATGAGAACATCATCAGTGAATAAGGCACATTTATGTTCCTGTTGTCCACAATGGACACCATGGGTTTTGGGGAGAGAACAGATTGCCATAGCTAAGGGTTCAATTGCCAATGCGAAAAACAATGGGGAAAGTAGACAACCCTGTCTAGTGCCGCGTCAAATTCGGAACATGGAAGAGCTGTAGCCTCTAATGGAAACTTGAGCTGAGGAAGTATCGTATAGCGTGTGCAATAAAGCAAGAAACATGGGACCAAATCCAAAGGCTTGTAAGGTAGTGAACAAATATTCCCAAGTTAAACTATCAAAAGCCTTATGGAGATCCAAGGAAAGAAGCAAAAGTTCCCTTGAGAGAGGAGCATCCCATTTAGAGTGGACAGCTGATATCAGGGTGATAGACCGGTGAATCAGATCCAATGTGTCACGTACCTGGTTGGGGAGCTTGACATGGAGAGGAGGCGTCCTCTTACTACTCCCGCTTGGAGCCCCTGATAGTGAGGACAGAGGGCGCTGAGCCAGGTGTGGCACGATTGCCAGGTGGGTCTTGTGATGACGGTAGGCAGATGATGACCCAGAAGATCATCCGGATGCAGGCCAGGTGCAGATGCAGGAATGTGGGTGCAGCAGCAGGCAGGTATGGTGGCAACCAGGATACAGCCCAGGTGAGGATGCAGGAACAAGGGTACAGGAACAGGTAGGTATGGCGGCAACCAGGATGCAGACCAGGTGCAGATGCAGGAGCGTAGGTGCGGCAGCAGGTAAGTATGGCGGTAATCCGGGTGCAGGCCAGGTGCAGGTGCAGGAACGTAGGTGCAGCAGCAAGTAGGTATGGCGGCAACTTGGATACAGGCCAGTTGTAGATACAGGAATGTATGTGCAGCAGTGTCAGACAAGCCAGGTCAGGATCAATCAGGCAGATCAGGTACAAGGGAGCAGGCAAGGGGATAGTCAGGGATAAGCTGGGTCAGTGCAGGTGGAGTTCTTTCTTAGTCAGGGTCAGATAAGATACAGGCAACAGAATCAGGTTATCAAGTACAGGATGTTATAGACCAGAAGGCATAGGCTAAACTGTGTTGGTGATTTGAATAGCCCGCCTTGTGGTGACGTGTGCACTAGTGCACATGCGCGCAACTGAATGCTCGTGTACACATACTCACTCGCACCACCGCGGCTGACAGGGATCGGGCACCAGCGCACAGTTGCGTGACGGCGAGGGAGCGATCCCTGACACAATGTTTGGCAACCAGATATAAAGCCCAACCGGCCTTTATGAACATACTGCACCAAGAAGGAATTAATGTAAAGTATTTGTAAAGTAAGACTTCAAGTGTTCCACTACTTCCAAACAATAGGACTCATTACTAAAACGGGACTCGTTTAATCACCCATGTGGCTTGACCAGTTTGGCTGTCAAATTAGAAAACGTCAGCATCACAGGGTTGTGATCTGACCAGGGAGTCCATACAGTTTGGCTGAGAATAATTTAGATAGCATTTCCGAGGGGAGGAAAATGTGGTCTATACAAGAATATTGATTATGAGCTCTAGAAAAATGGGAATAATTTCTATAGGCGGGATTGGCTTCTTTCCAAGCATCGACTAAATCGTAGCGATACAAAAGTTGTGCAAATTTGCGACTTTGTTTGGAAGGGGATTTAAGTTTAACTGCATGAGATTTATCAAGCATATGATCTAAGGCTATTTGAATCTTCCGCCAAAATAACTTCTAGTTCAGCGGATTAAGATTTACATAGGGATTGAAAAAAGGCCACCTGATTCGTATTAGGGACATAGTAAATCAGAAAAGTTTCCAGATCTCCCTCTAAATGGCACTTAACTAAAAGGAAGCGCCCTTCCTTGCCCCTTATCACTTTAGTTTCGGTGAACGAAAGCCGTCTGGAAAGACAGAGTGCTACCCCTCGCTTTTTTCAGAGGCATTAGCAAAAAAGCATACAGGAAAATCCCTGTGGATATACCTAGGTGTAAAAGAAGGGGTAAAATGGGTTTCTTGTAGAGCAATAATATCAGCTCCCAGGGACCTATAGTGGGAAAAAACCTGGAGGCACTTAAATGGGGAGCCCAGCCCTTGAACATTATGGGAGAGCACTTGGACAGCGTCACAGTTGTGTCTTAAGTTAGGCATGTAAAACAATCAATATAATTATAAAGAGACGGACTCACCCACCAACACGGGATATTGAGTATTCAAGATCTTCTTGGGAGTCCTGGGATGACGCTCAAATAGAAATAATAAAAGAGAACAAGAAAGTAAAGAAAACAGAAAAAAAGAAACAAGAGATGCCAAGGCTGAAGAACTGCCAGCATCAAACTAAATGGCAAAATGGTAATATACAATGTAAGGTGATAAGGTAAGCAAATATCCCAGACGCAAGGTCAAGGTATGGAAGAGTCTCCACCATAGCCAAGCCATGGGTGGAGTTTTTCAAATAGGGAGAGTGCATAGACTCTTCCCAGCACTATGTGGTCCACATGGAACATATATAAAAGGCTCCTGAGGCCACATAAATATTGTGTGAAAAATATAAACAATCCAAAACCAGTAGAGTTTTAGAGGAAAATACTGCTAGGGTACAAGGTATATAAAAAACAGTTAAAAAACATATGCAGAGGTCAATGCCCCATGTTGGGACCACTAAGAGGCCACAGATGAAAAGAAAAATCAACTAGCAGCCAAAAGAGTCCTCAGGTAACCCAGCATGGGGTTGCAGATTTCTTCCTGGGAGAGGAAGACCAAAGAGGCAAGAGTGGAGGAGGTGGTTCGTTAGCTTTGGGTTGGCTCCATGAGAAGGGGCTAAGGGAAATAAAGCCCAAGCTCAGCAAGACTTTCTCTCCTTTGATGAATGTGAAAAAGGAGTAGGATTTGCCTTTATAGGTGAATTGTAGACAAAACGGATAGTTCCATCTATAGTGGATATCCCTTTGGATAAGGGGCGAGAGCATCCGCTCCGGCTGCCCACGCTTGCGCTATCATCAAAAATGATTTTGATTGTGTTTATTATTCCTTCACACTTGCTTCTGTGGACCCTAAGAGCCATAATCTGATATAAGCAAATATGGTGGTGCTTACCTTTATCTACATGCAAATTGTTCAGTAATATCCAAGCTCCACATACAAAAGTAGTTTCATACTCTAAGTAAATATTTATTTGATAAGTGTCTAAACCACACCAAATAAGGTGACGATAGTCCCTTTAAATACATTAAATAGTGACACTTCAGTATAAAATTCTCTACATAAGTCTATATATCAACTGAAATTACATGATATAAAAGATTAGTGTATAGCATTTAAATTATGCTGGCATTGATTTTTATCTACTGTATAACAAAGGGCATTTTGATATACAGTTGAAATAACAGTGTTTATTGTGTTGACATTAACCTTGAAAATTTCTCCTGAACTGTATAGAATTCAAATTTACAGATAAAGTAATTGCAGTCAATAGTGCTTGCAGACAACATTAAATTATATTACAGCATACTGGCTATTATGTCTTTAAAGTACAAATTATTTAAACATATTCCTAACAAACAAAACCTAGACATTTATGTATGTGCATTATTAATAATTATTATGATTAGGACATCTTTAAAGACACAAAGCAAAGTACTCGTATTTGTTCCATCTAAATAAAAGGTGTGCCAAGTTCTACTAATAAAGCATATGAGCAATATAGAAAAAGTATCAAGATGTATATTGTGTATATTGTTACTTTATAATGGCCTCCCATTTCTTGACTTCCAGTTGTGAGGTTGATAAGGAGTGATGAAATGAATGTCATTAAAAAAAAAAATTGAATGTGCCTTGATTAGAAAACCTTTTCCTAGATGTACGTTGAAGTTTATGATCCTGTAAAGACTGCTTACATAACATTGTGGCATTGTGAATGGTGTTGCAAAATATTCTAATTCTTGTTTTATTCATATTTCCAGTTTCCAGGAACTAAGCTTTCACTTTCTATATTTTCATGATAAAGAAGATAAGTGCATTTCCAAGGACACAATATAACTCTGTAAGAGTGGAAGTATTTTCTACATATGTCCCAGCATTGGTACTTTCACAGATTACAATCAGCTTCAATGTGCTTTTTAGCTTTGCTGTGCTTACATGAAACTACGAGAATATGAGCATTGTGACTTGTCAGGTGCTACTTCAATAAGGTTTACACATCTGTTTTTCTTAAAATGGTATAGATCATTCTTTAATTTATAGAAATAATTATTAAAAACATATTTAAATTATTGTGTGTACTCATTACAATATTAAATACTAGATATATTTATCGCACATGAATGCTTGCCCTCTTAAATTTGCATATGCATGTTTGTAAAATTGCAAGCATTTTAGACACAGTCCACAGTTTTACAAGGTTAAAGGTGCCCCACTGATCAGCTACTTATAATTACTGTATATGCAATGTTTAAGCATTTACCTATCAAGTATATAGCTATAACCACAGGATGTGATAACAGTCACTTAGGGGGTACATCAGGTGAAAAACAGACTCTGTAAACAAGAATTTCATGTCTATCTTTATTATCTCAGTGTATAAATATCCACCTGAATAATATCCAATAGTACTAGTTCCATTTAATGTGTTGTATCACAATACTTACTGAGCTACATGGATAAGCCTGGGAAATCCTGGTTTCCTTTATGGATAAATTACATTGGGTGGAGCCTTCAGTGCAGTGGCAGTGCTAAGGGCAAACATGATTGCATGGTCCACAAAAGTATTCAATAGTATAAACAAATTGAAATATATAGTTCAACTCCAGAATTTAAATTAGTTGGTTCTGCTTCTGGGGAACTCTCATCTACTGAGATTTCATCTCTTTTGCACACCACTTTTGGAACTAGTTGTAGTGTCTGTTATGTTAAACATCTGTAGATAAGTAACTGTGGTTTTGGTTGCCAATGGTCTTTTCTGTGGGGGAGATACAAAGTTTAACTCTTTGCACTCCTGAAGGAGGGGACCAGTGGTCCCAAAAATGCATAGAAATTTGGCTCTGATAACACCTCATTACATGCCCATATGAATACAGGAAACAAGACAGAAACCAAGCTGAATCCAATCTACAGGGTGCCTGGCCATACACAGGATCAGCAGATTGTAAAGCTAAGATAGAAGATGATGAAAAATGGCTTCAGCTCATTTCTCCACCCATAGAAGAACCCCCTCACCATGCATTTTGCCCATGTGGGGCTTAATCATAGAGCCCCGATATATACAGTATATGAAAATAAGGAGGAGGATACAGCACGTGTAATGTGAGGTAATTTAGGTACACACTGATTTTGCACAAAGCTTTTGAATGGACTGTTAGCATCAACAAGCATCAGCACTGATGTGCTCTAATATTTCCAAGCTTAAAGTTAGAAAACAAATTAGAGGACAAACACCCATTTAATAGAAAATAAAATAGATAAAGCATTTACAATTGAAGAGCTGAAAAGAGTTTTGGACAGATATGGGTACTTAAAATTATTTTTGTGTGTACCATTCTGTACATAGAAACAGCATAGTGGGGCAGCACAATGGCTAAGGGGTTAGCACTTCTGCCTAGCAGCACTAGGGTCAGATCCCAACCATGGCACTACCTGCCTAGAGTTTGCATGGATTTCCTGCAGATACTCAGGTTTCCTCCCACACTTCAAAGATATGCTGGTAGGTTAATTTTCTCCTGTCTAAATTGGCCCTAGTATGTGTATGTATGATTGTGAGTTAGGGACCTTAGATTGTATGCTCCCTGAGAGTTAGGGACTGATGTGAATGTACAATATATGTAAAGCGCTGTGTAAATTGATGGGGCTAAATAAGTATCTGTAATAAATAAATAACAAAATAAATAACAATATTTACCCTACCACTCTAATTTAAAGAACATAGTTCATAGAAAGAGCATAGTTTGTTAAAGTGAAAATGCACTGTATCTGAGCACCACAACCAAAAATGTTATTTAATTCATAAGCAAATTCCCCGATCCATCCATGTCTCTATGCTTTATTTTGCCAAGAAATAATTTTGAAAAACACCCCCTGATATTTCTGGCAGTGAATCTTGAGTAAGGGCAGATGATTCATGTATCATTTACTTCCTGGAATCTAACTGTAGTTAGCTCAGCCATAGGCTCAGCTGAGAACCTTCCCTCCCCTCCTGAAGACTCCTGGGATGTATGACATCATTTGCCTAGGCATGTAAACCAGGAAATAACTGAAGTATTATTAAAAAAGTTAAAGTTTAACCACTTCCTGTCCGGCCCACGTATATAAACGGCTGGATGGGAGCAGTGTGGGGTCAGGTTGCCGTTCATAAATGGTGCCCGCCATTTTAGCCTGTGCGCGCTCCCTGGACACCGATAACTGTACGGGACCTCTGTGTGAGGTCCCGATCATGTGATCACTGATTGGCCAATCAGTGATTACATGAATAGTAATAAGCAAGATGTCACTTCTGAAATCATTGCTTACTACTAGTGAAATCTGTGAATGATCACAGACATCACATGGTACAAGCCTATTCACAACAGCCTTGTACCATGTGACAAGCTGTGACCAATCACAGCTCTCACAGTATTTCTCAATGGCTGCAAGAATGAAGCCAGAGAAAAAGAGAAATGATTGCTTTTACCGCCTTTATGGGTGCAAAAACAATCAGTGTAAAAAAAATAAAATCTTCATCACTCCCCACAAGTAGTACAGTGTCCCTATGGTGACCTTAGTACCCTATCCTCCCCATGACAGCTCTTAAGTCAATGGATCACCCAATTACTCCTAGAACTGGCCATGGTCAGTCTCTCAAAAAACCTGCCAAACATTTTGGTGGAACCATTGTGTAGCTAGCTTATCGCTATATGTTTGGATAGCCTATCCCCAAAGAAACCTTGTTGAATCCCAAAGCCATCACAGCCAAACCAAGGAAGGACCCAGCATTCTGCCAAAAATGATATCTAAACAACTAGCTATCAGATTGCAAGACATTCATTCAGTGATCCACCATGACCAAATGGGGTTTACTATGGGTCTGCTATGACCCAGACCAATTCCCTTTTTTAATACTGTCAACAGAAGCCGAGAAGGCCTTTGACAGAGTGGGTTGAATATACATGGAGGAAACCTTGAGCACGCTAGGCCTTGGGAAGAAAATGATGGGGTGGATTTTGTCCCTTTACAAGAGAAAAACTATAGAAAGGTCCCAGGGAGTTTAAGGAATAAATGAAGAAATGACTGATCATCCAAAGGGCAGCAGGTGCAGATCACAGAAAACCTACGATCCCAGGCACTAAACTTCACACACCAACCATCTGAGGAACGGGGCAAAGACTTACCAAAGTGGCATGGCAGCCTGATATGCAGTGGTCAAACTGTGCTTGTTAAATTAACTCTGATATGAAAAAATGCTGGTAATTATCAGGACCTGTGGGTGCAACACTATCTTCACAGACTTTCATTCCTGCAATGAAGCATGCTCATATACAGTCTGGATCGACATACAAACACCATGCCAGAAGATAAGAAAGAAAGAGGGCTCATGGCAAACAAGCAGTGTTCACAACCTCTCTATATGGGCTAGCAGGTCTCAGCACCAACCTCATGTGTACAGTATATGACTGGCTCCCTCCTGGACTCCTACACATCACAGGGCAGGACTTAAAGAGTTGACAGAACTCTATCAACACATGGTTGGGGTGTAGTACTGTAATTAAAATGAATATATTATTGAAAATTCTTTACTTGTGTTAGATTTCCAGAGTTGTGAGAAAACTCTATTAGTATTTCTAAATTCTTGTAGATGGTTGTGGGAAGAAATCCTTATGGAAGCCAGTTCAGTATAAGCAGTGTGACTTTATTTGATCACACACCAAAAAATACAAAGTCAATAAAAAACAGTAAATTCAGATATATGTAGCTTAAAATGAAATAAAAATAAAGAATATAAGTTGCTTATTCCTTGGATATTAGAAGAAAATGTAGTTCCTTTGAATAGCTTAGATAGAAGTTTTGGCCTAGCTTTAAAGTTGTCTATGTGCTGTTCTTTGTTCAATCATGCCATGTGCTCTTTCGTGTAAGTGTCTGAAGTGTAGGTATGTCTGAATAAAGTGAAGTGTAGAGTAGCTAAGAAGCAACTGCCTCTCGTTCCTTGAAAAGCTGCATACTTAAAATGCATGAGAAATTAAGTCCTCCCATTAACCTTTGTTTCAAATTTGCGGGCTCCTTAAACACTCCCCTAGTCACTCCCAGCCTAATTGAAACATCTGTTACTATTCAAACCACCAAGTCATTATCATGATTTACATGCAGACTATAAAAGAGGTCTCTGAAGTTCTTATGTTACATACAACTGTCTGAATACATGATTTATGAATACAATTTAAACTTTCAGACTCATTATAAGAACTCAAAATAAGGTGTACGTTACATAGACTAGGCTTAAAAGAAAACATGAATTTAAACCACTACTGATTACCTTAGCTCAGACACAAATAATTCACATCTGTGACCACTCAATTTCAAAACCTCGCATTCACATCCAATTAAGAGGGTATTCTCTGCCAGGCATATATCAGAACTTACTAAAGACCGAATTAAAGTTTAGATATTAAAAATTAATATTACATTCCCCTCTGAAATATGAAATTCATATTAATTTATAACACGCACACATCATTTATATCACAAACACTCAGGTTTTGATTTAGTAATTTCAAATGTATCATTATTTGTAACTGAGTCAGCAAAACCAGAAAGTATTTTTCTCTTAAGTATATTTTGTAATAGATTATCTCCTTTCCTAATTTCACTTCTAATTCGCTTATAGAAACTGTTCATTTTACACATCAAACATAATTGAAAAATAATACATAATATGATAATAATAAAAATAATTATTACAGGATGTAATAAAATATTTCCTGCTGCAGATGCAATTGAAGTTTTTCCCAACATTGATACAGTACGTTTAAATTTTGACCACCAAGAATGACCTGAAAATTCAGACCATTCATGTTCTATATCTTTTAAACTCCCTTGTTCATGTTTAAATAATATTTCTGCTTTTTGGAGTTCATCTGATAAAGCTATTAGAGATGAGCGAATCGAACTTGGCGAAGTGGAATTCGTTTCGAATATTAGGAAAATTTAGATTCGCGACGAATCCGAAAATTAGCAGACTTCGGATGCGCGAATCGAAATTTTTCCAAAAATGGCGGCGACATGTGCGGCGACGGAGCGGGGATCTTTGGGAAGGCGCGCAGACAAGGCGCGCTGACCCATAATGCATTCATTCATGACATGTGATCGCATTAGCCAATCAGCAGCCAGCCAGCCAGCACTGTGTAATGGTCGAGCTATAAATTGCGGCCAATTTAATATTCTCCATTTGCCTCCAGTCATTCAAGAGAGGCAGACCTGGCTGTATTGAGGGAGAGAGTTAGGGACACAGAAACGTTACTTAGGGCCACAGAAACATTACTTAGGGACACAGAAACGTTACTTAGGGCCACAGAAACGTTACTTAGGGCCACAGAATCGTTACTTAGGGCCACAGAAACGTTACTTAGGGCCACAGAAACGTTACTTAGGGCCACAGAAACGTTACTTAGGGCCACAGAATCGTTACTCAGGGCCACAGAAACGTTACTTAGGGCCACAGAAACGTTACTTAGGGCCACAGAATCATTACTTAGGGCCACAGAAACCTTACTTAGGGCCACAGAAACTTTACTTAGGGCCACAGAATCGTTACTTAGGGACACAGAAACGTTACTTAGGGACACAGAATTGTTACTCAGGGACAGACACAGAATTGTTACTCAGGGACAGACACAGAATTGTTACTCAGGGACAGACACAGAATTGTTACTGAGGGACACAGAATTGTTACTGAGGGACACAGAATTGTTACTCAGGGACAGACACAGAATTGTTACTCAGGGACAGACACAGAATTGTTACTCAGGCAGAGACACAGAATTGTTACTCAGGGACAGACACAGAATTGTTACTCAGGGACAGACACAGAATTGTTACTGAGGGACACAGAATTGTTACTGAGGGACACAGAATTGTTACTGAGGGACAGACACAGAATTGTTACTCAGGGACAGACACAGAATTGTTACTGAGGGACACAGAATTGTTACTGAGGGACACAGAATTGTTACTCAGGGACAGACACAGAATTGTTACTCAGGGACAGACACAGAATTGTTACTGAGGGACACAGAATTGTTACTGAAGGACACAGAATTGTTACTGAGGGACACAGAATTGTTACTCAGGGACAGACACAGAATAGTTACACAGGGACAGACACAGAATTGTTACTCAGGGACAGACACAGAATTGTTACTGAGGGACACAGAATTGTTACTCAGGGACAGACACAGAATTGTTACTCAGGGACAGACACAGAATTGTTACTCAGGGACAGACACAGAATTGTTACTGAGGGACACAGAATTGTTACTGAGGGACACAGAATTGTTACTCAGGGACAGACACAGAATTGTTACTCAGGGACAGACACAGAATTGTTACTCAGGGACAGACACAGAATTGTTACTCAGGGACAGACACAGAATTGTTACTGAGGGACACAGAATTGTTACTGAGGGACACAGAATTGTTACTCAGGGACAGACACAGAATTGTTACTGAGGGACACAGAATTGTTACTGAGGGACACAGAATTGTTACTGAGGGACACAGAATTGTTACTCAGGGACAGACACAGAATTGTTACTCAGGGACACAGAATTGTTACTCAGGGACACAGAATCGTTGAATTAAAGAGTATGTCAGACAACATGCAGAGGAGTGGCAGAAGAGGCAATGTTTTAGGAGCAAGCAGACGTGGCAGCAGAGGAAGGGGTCGAGGCAGCACTAGTCGCAGCCAGAGGCCAGTGCTCCCGGTGTCATCCAGCGGTCGTGTCTCCACCGACAACCCTGCCGTCATCGATTGGTTGGCTCGGTCGTCTTCCTCTTCCCAGGTCACCTCTGACACCTACAGCCAACGGTCGGTGGGTACGTCAGACACAACCGTTAGTTGGCATGGCCCGGGAGCAAGCCCACTGAAATCACGTGTCCTCTACATGCCCCTGTCCTTTGGTGTTCCCTCACCAAGCGAAGTATCGCATGCTGTGGGCTCAGCCCCACTGTACAGTGAGGAAGAGCTAACAGAGGGCGGTCAGGAATGGGGGGAGACATCCGCCTCTTCAGCAGCCAGGCGAAGAAGTAGTGGCGAGGAGAGTGGCTCGGTAGCCGGTCTAGAGACAGGTCTGTCTCCTGACCCACACGCAGCCGAGGGGGCTAGTAGTGAGGCGGAGACCCTAATTGATGATGATGAGGCTGATCGCACTTGGCAGCCTCGTCGTCATCAGGCTATTGCTTCCGCATCATCAGGAGAAGAGGGTGGCAGCTTGGCAGCGAGCAAAACAGTCGGTGGGTTGCCCAGGAGGCAGCAGGGTCGCAGCAGTGTCAGTGGAGGCAAACGGCCACGGAGTAGAGCACCAGCTCCACTGCAGCCTACCACCACGGCCAGTAGTGGTGCCGGTGTGCACGGAGGAAGTAGCAGTCAGCCAGTGAGGAGTATCGGGGGCAAAGTTTCCTACTCGGCGGTGTGGCAATTTTTCGTCAAGCCGCCCGAGGAAGTAAACGTAGCCGTATGTCGACTATGTGGCCAGAAAGTCAAGCGTGGCCAGGGGGCCCATGTTGGGACTACAGCGTTGCGTCAGCATATGCAGCGTCGCCATTTGGTGGCCTGGGAAAACCGTGATAAAGATACGGCGGTTCTGCCTGCCCCAGCCCCCGCTCCATCACCCGCTCCGTTACTTGCTCCGTCACCCGACGTCAGTCGCCCTCTATCAGCCAGTCAAGGCTCCAACACCTCTGCTGAGGGGAGTTGTCACTCGTTGGCATCTTCCGCTCGTTCAGATGCTCCTTCTCCTGCTACTCCTCTTCACGGATTCCGTCAGCAGTCTTTCTTGGAATCCGTTTCCAAGAGACAACAGTTTGCGAGCACGCACCCGATGGTGCAAAAGCTGAACGTCCTCCTGTCCAAGTTGCTGGTGCTGCAGTCCCTCCCTTTCCAAGTGGTGGACTCAGCACCTTTCCGAGAAATGATGGCTTGTGCCGCGCCGCGGTGGAGAGTGCCAAGCCGTCATTTCTTCGCCAAAAAGGCAGTGCCAGCCCTGCATTCACATGTAGAAGAGATGGTGGGCCAGTCTTTGAGCATGTCGGTCTCTGCCAAAGTGCACGGCAGCGCCGACGTGTGGAGCTGTAACTACGGTCAGGGACAGTACATGTCATTTACGGCCCACTGGGTGAACGTGGTGCCGGCACAGCCGCACCAGCAACTTGGACAGGTCACGCAGCTTTTGCCTCCACGTTTGCACGTCCTTGGTCCACAAAAGATGTCCGCCTCTACCACCTCTTCTTCCGCCGTGTCCTCAGCCGCCACCCCCGTGCCAAGTCCCATTACCCGACCGGCATATCACATGTGCAGGGCGCAACGGTGTCACGCTGTGCTGCACCTGGTATGCCTTGGCGAACGTAGTCACACAGGGGAGGAACTTCTGAGTGTAATGAACAGAGAAATCAACAGATGGCTGTCTCCGCGCAAACTGAAAATCGGAACCATGTTGACCGACAACGAAAAGAACATGGTGTCTGCTCTGCGTCAAGGAAGGTTGTGCCATGCGCCATGCATGGCTCACGTGTTCAATCTGGTTGTCAAGCGGTTCCTAAAATCCACCATCCCACTGCAAGACATCCTTAAAATGTCACGTAAACTTTGCATGCATTTCAGCCATTCCTACACCGCAAAGCACACCCTCCTTGAGCTGCAGCGGCAGAACGGAATTCCACAGCATCGCCTGATCTGCGACGTTGCAACAAGGTGGAATTCAACCCTACACATGTTAGACCGCCTTTACGAACAGCGAAAGGCCATCACCGATTTCCTGATGTTACAAGCGGATAAAGGTACTCCCCTGTGTAACTTCGATGTCAGCCATTGGCAGCTCATGCGTGACACCTGCGCTTGCTCAGGCCCTTTGAGGAGGCCACGCTATTCGTGAGTCGGCAGGACTATGGGATGAATGACGTCAATCCTCTGTTGCACGTCCTGGAACAAATGCTGTTAACAATGGCTGGTCAGGGTGCGGTAGACGTGGCGCACAGATCTCAACGCCACATGACCCCTGTGGGGGCAGGACAGGAAGAAGAGGAGGAGGTAGAGGAGGACATTTGTGCTCAGGAATTATTGAGTGAAATGGGTGTTTTTTCACTCAGCGGACAGGAGTGGAGGAGCAGGAGCATCTGGTAGAGGAGGAGGAGACAGAGGACCCAGACGCACCGTGGCAGTATGCTGTGGAGATGGAGGCAGGGAGTCCCTTGCATTCCTTGGCACAAATGGCCCATAGCATGCTCGGTTGCTTGCGTAGCGACAGCCGAATAATAACCATCAGACAGAGGGATGACTTTTGGCTGTCCACCTTGTTGGACCCTCGCTACCGTTCAAAAATGGTGGCCTTTTTCAAACCTGCTGAGAGGGAGGCCAAAATAACGTACTATAAAAACCACCTATGTAGTCAGTTGGTCTCTGCCTTTGTGCGCCAACGTCCATCCTCAGACACTGTGGGCCCTGTGCGCTCGCGTTCCGCTGCCATGGCAGCAGGGGAGGGGTGGGGTGGTAGGAGCAGTGGCAGCTCCACCAGCAGCGGCTGCCTCAGTCTGCAGTCGATGATGAGTAGCTTTCTTCACCAGCGCAGTGAGGAAACTACTAACCAGCCGCAGCAGAAGCAGCATCAGGTGGACCTGGAGCAGGACCTCAAACAACAGGCTTGGGCCTACTTGGACAGCACCCTGCCAACCGAGGTAGACAATCCCCTTGACTACTGGGCAACGAAACTTGACCTTTGGCCCCAACTAGCTGAATTTGCCCTTGAAAGGCTGTCATGCCCGGCCAGTAGCGTGGCATCGGAGCGCGTGTTTAGTGCGGCAGGAGGTATTGTAACTCCACGGAGGACACGACTGTCCACCCAAAGTGTGGAGAGACTCACGTTTGTGAAAATGAATCAGGCGTGGATTAGTCTGGATTTCAAACCACCAGTTCCTGACACAACTGACTAAATCCGCCATGAATCATGCCCCAAACATGTGCCACTTTCAGGTCTCCTCACACTGCTGATGTGTTCCATTTTTTGTCATAGGGTGCTGGCAGATTACGGGCCTCCCATTGCTGCTGCCAGGCCCGTAATCTGCCATGGGCCCCCGTACCGCCTCCTCATGCTGCTGCCAGGTCCAGAGTCTCTCATGGGTCCCTGTACGGCCTCCCATTGCTGCTGTCTCCATCGCCACACTCTGCCATGTGCCACTTTCAGGTCTCCTCACACTGCTGGTGTGTTCCATTTTTTGTCATAGGGTGCTGGCAGATTACGGGCCTCCCATTGCTGCTGCCAGGCCCGTAATCTGCCATGGGCCCCTGTACCGCCTCCTCATGCTGCTGCCGGGTCCAGAGTGTCTCATGGGTCCCTGTACGGCCTCCCATTGCTGCTATCTCCATCGCCACACTCTGCCATGTGCCACTTTCAGGTCTCCTCACACTGCTGGTGTGTTCCATTTTGTCATAGGGTGTTGGCAGATTACGGGCCTCCTATTGCTGCTGCCAGGCCTGTAATCTGCCATGGGCCCCTGTACCGCCTCTTCATGCTGCTGCCAGGTCCACAGTGTCTCATGGGTCCCTGTACGGCCTCCCATTGCTGCTGTCTCCATCGCCACACTCTGCCATGTGCCACTTTCAGGTCTCCTCACACTGCTGGTGTGTTCCATTTTTTGTCATAGGGTGCTGGCAGATTACGGGCCTCCCATTGCTGCTGCCAGGCCCGTAATCTGCCATGGGCCCCAGTACCGCCTCCTCATGCTGCTGCCAGGTCCAGAGTCTCTCATGGGTCCCTGTACGGCCTCCCATTGCTGCTGTCTCCATCGCCACACTCTGCCATGTGCCACTTTCAGGTCTCCTCACACTGCTGGTGTGTTCCATTTTTTGTCATAGGGTGCTGGCAGATTATGGGCCTCCCATTGCTGCTGCCAGGCCTGTAATCTGCAATGGGCCCCAGTACCGCCTCCTCATGCTGCTGCCAGGTCCAGAGTCTCTCATGGGTCCCTGTACGGCCTCCCATTATTGCTGTCTCCATCGCCACACTCTGCCATGTGCCACTTTCAGGTCTCCTCACACTGCTGGTGTGTTCCATTTTTTGTCATAGGGTGCTGGCAGATTACGGGCCTCCCATTGCTGCTGCCAGGCCCGTAATCTGCCATCGGCCCCTGTACCGCCTCCTCATGCTGCTGCCAGGTCCACAGTGTCTCATGGGTCCCTGTACGGCCTCCCATTGCTGCTGTCTCCATCGCCACACTCTGCCATGTGCCACTTTCAGGTCTCCTCACACTGCTGGTGTGTTCCATTTTTTCATAGGGTGCTGGCAGATTACGGGCCTCCCATTGCTGCTGCCAGGCCCGTAATCTGCCATGGGCCCCTGTACCGCCTCCTAATGCTGCTGCCAGGTCCAGAGTGTGTCATGGGTCCCTGTACGGCCTCCCATTGCTGCTGTCTCCATCGCCACACTCTGCCATGTGCCACTTTCAGGTCTCCTCACACTGCTGGTGGGTTCCATTTTTGTCATAGGGTGCTGTATGGCCTCCCATTGCTGCTGCCTCCACCGCCACACTGTGGCTCCACACTCTGGTTTTGGCCCCGTGACTGCCCAAATGAGTGAAGTGTGCGGTGATTCTAAGATCGACGGCACTCATCTGCATGTCATACTGACTGACAGTATTATTTCTCTTCCCCAGCAGACTCCAAGGGCATTTAAATTAAAGGTACAATGTTCTGCACTAATATGAAGGCTCTCTGAAGCCTAGAAACACCCTTTTATAAGTTAAATTCGCAGCGAATATATTCGAATCGAATTTATTCCTCGAATTCGCCGAATCAGCCGAATCGAATTTTTGAATACTTCGCTCATCTCTAAAAGCTATCAGTAAACCTTCATCTTTTTGAATAACATTTGCCCAATCTCTCCATGGGAATTCATCCACTTGAGATATATTGTACTGTATGGGAAGAGCACTTACATTTTTCATAAGCATGTTTGTTAAATTCATTCTCATCCCATTAACACTTATTGCTAAAATATCTCCTTCTATACAGAACAAACCTCGACTTAAATTTTCTGTATGTGTACAAGAAGAGAAGAACGATTAAACCCTTTCTGAGTTAGACATAACTTGAAAACAAACTTTCTTTTTATCTACAATTGAGATTAACTCAGAAGTGGTTTTAACCTTTTCTACCCTTGCTGAACATAGAGTATGGTTATGGTAACAAGAATGAAATATACCTTTGTCTTGATTAGGTAGACAAATAACTTTAGACTGAAATTGTAAACATGAAGACAGATCTAATTGTTCTAACTCAAAATTATTATCAATAAATGCAAAATCTGTATATTGCAGATGATAATATAGTAACTGTGTGTTGCTAACTGGTAATCCCAAGACAGTGATTGGAACCAACATTTGTTCTTTTCCTGCTACAGGAATCATTGAAGAACTATAGCATATGTTCTGATAACATCCAATCCACTTATTTACCCACAGATCAGTATGGTTTATGGCATATACATACTCTCTTGGTAAATTTTGTACAATACCTAGAGGAGTTATTCCACTTTGAAAAGCTTGAGCTATTATTTTAAAATTTGTGGAATATTCCATCTGAATTTCTAAACATGCTCTGGCTATATGGGAATGCTGTTCACTAGTCATTAAATTAAGAGTAACATTCTCTAAATGTAATATAGATGGACCCATAAGATTGGCTGTTTTAATCACCATATTTTCCAATATCTGATTCAAGTTTCTTTGTACTTTAATACTATTGCTTCCCACTAAACCAGCTGTCTCGAGATCAGACTTTAATGTACTAATGTCCATACTATTTGTAATACTTCCAATAGTACCAACCCCTCCTAAAATACCTTCAATTATACCATGTTTATTCCTGTGAGGATTCCTAATATCAGTACCAAACCATCTTTCAATACCTAATTCCATGTTAACCAGATGTTCTTTACATTGTGGAAACCTTGTTGAGATTTTCCATTCTGAAATGTTAAAGTTCCACAATATAATAGCAAACTTTCCTTCTCTCAAAAGAAGTCTGGTTTGGAAATGGTTAATTTGGAAGGGACTGGCTGGAATAAATTTCTTATCCATACACTGTGTTCTTTTAGGGGATATTACAATTACATTTGTATTTACACATTTCTTTGGATAATTTTCTATTGATATGCAGCATTCATATATACCTGTATCATTAATAGATATAGTATTTTGATGATACACAAAGTTATCATTATCCCAGTTCAAATTACCAAAAATACTTTTATGGATAACATCAGTTTTATCATGATGAAAACTTCCCATAAATTCACCATTCCTTTTCCAAGTTAATAATGAATTTTAAGGTAGGTGTATTTGTGTACTACACATCAAATTCAGATTATCCTTTCCTTCTACGAGTCTTAATGATTGAGGAGATATTTTTATCTCTGGGACAATCAAATCTACCACAGTAACAATTACTTTGATTTTAGTTTGAACCAAAGCTCTTGTCACTTGGAAATCCCATATTTTCACTATGTCCTCTTTTTCATTACCATTTATATTCAAATGTTCAGGATCAAGAAAGTGTGAATAACTTTGTAATTGATACCAAATATCTGTTTTTTTTAGAACTTCCTATTTTTCCAGTATTTAACATGTCTATGGAAATATCTCCTGACCAAATAGTAGGTTCATTTCCCTTTAAAACTATTAACCAGTATCCCATATCTGATAAATTACATTCAAAGTTACTAGTTTCGTTATTGATCCTATAAGATCCTTGCATTTTAACAAATTCTGATTTAGACTCTATTTTAGCTCTTACTTCAATATCATTACTATGAACGAAATACAATTCCGTACAACAAGTTCTTCCATAACCTATGCACACATATCCTAACAAGTCTTCAGCTGTATTAATGTCACTGTCTTTAGGAAAAAATCTTTTGTTCCTAATAAGTGTAATGTCTTTCTTATGTAGGGCTTCAGTCTTGTTAACTTCTGCATTGCTGGAAAAGTTTATGTTGTAGATTACTAATATTGTCATTGTCACTAAGAAAAAGATCAATCCTGTGATGATAAGTCTTTCTTTGCTACTGCTTTGATTTTCCTTATGTTCTTTTGTTGTAATGTTTATTTTTCTCTGGAATCTGCGATTCTTTGTTTCTTCCGGATTTTTGAAATCCATGTGTGCAAAAGAAATGCAGTATCATTATCTCGGTATAAACAATTTACATTGGTCACTGTGCACCCACATTGTTTGTTGTCTGCGAGCATTTTTTACTGAATTAAGAGGTCTTTGCACTTGTACCATTACTCCTTGAACATCCAAAATATCAAATGGACCTTCCCAATTGCTTTGCCATGGTCCAGTTTTCCTGAAAGTTTTTATCATTACTTGTCCTCCTTTTTCGAACTTAGAAGAATGTGGAGGAACCATTTTTTGCATGCGAGTAGCTGCATGTGGTACAATAGTGTTCAGATTGTCTTGCAACATCTGTAACCACTTTGTTTTTTCTATTGCCTCTCTTTGCGGTGTTGACAAGAATGGTTCATGGGGAAATACTAGACGCATTTTCCTTCCTGTCATTAACTCAAAAGGAGAATACTGTGTTGCAGAAGATGTTGTACTTCTGACACTCATCAGAACCAATGGTACAGCATCAACCCAAGTATTTCCTCTGTCTAATAACATTTTTGCAATCCTTGATTTGACAGTCCTATTCATTCTTTCCACAATACCTGCAGATTGTGGATGATAGGGCACATGAAATCTCTGTTGTATACCTAAGATTTTACACATTGCCTGCATAATTTTACCTGTGAAGTGGGTTCCTCTGTCACTACTGAGGTTTGTTGGTATACCCCAGACTGGAAAAACATGATTAATTAGCATTTTAGCAGTTGTTAATGCATCATCTTTGCGAATAGGCAAGATTTCAATCCATTTTGAAAAAACATCAACTACAACTAAAGCATACCTGTACCCATTTTTACCTGTAGGTAACGGTCCTATATAATCTAGTTGCAATGTGGACCATGGTCCATCTGCTGGAGGAGTTCTTTGTAATGGAGGTTTTTGACCCTTTGGTCGAGGATTCACTTGAGCACAGATTAGACAAGATTGAACTACACTGTCTACTGTTTCTTCCATTTTGTCCCAGTAAAAGTTTTCCTTGGGAATTTCAAGCAATCTTTGTTTACCTATGTGACCTAGGCTTTCGTGATTGTATTTTGTAAATTCTACCTGTAGATGCTGCGGTATAACAGGACGCAGAAACCCGTTTAAGTCATGATACAAAATTCCGTATTCATATACAAAGGGAAATTTTGGATCAACCTGAGAAGCAGAAAGAGATGGATCCCTTTTCTGTTCTTCTGCAAAGGAGGGAATCTGTGTGTCTGTCTTCCTAACAACATTAACTGGAACTGGTTCAGACTGAATCACTGGTTCTCCATGTAAAGATGCTTCTTTTGCTAAGAGATCAGCTGTTCTATTGCCTACACTCATCTCATCATTGTCCTTCCTATGAGATGGAATGTTAACAATTGCATAGGCAAAAGGATTTTCCTGTGCTAGCTTAAAAATTTATTCAAGTGTCTCTTTGTGCACTAGGACTTTGTTAGATGCATCTACAAAACCTCTACGTTTCCAAATTGGTAAATAATCTGTCAGGGAACGTACAACATATGAACTGTCACTGTAGATCACTAATGGACTTCTGTTCTCTTCCTTGTCTAATGTCAACACAGTTTTTACTGCTTCAAGTTCTGCCCTTTGAGCTGAAAAATGTCCTGGCAATTTGTGCTGTATGGAATAATTACGCTCTGGATACCAAATTGAATATCCACTGTAATAATTACCTGACATACAGTATCTAGAACCATCAACAAATACATGTTCATCAATTTTCTCTGCCTCTCTACGGAAAAGAGGAGAGGAAGTCTCTTGGACTTCACATAAACATTCATGTTCTAACCCGTTGTATTCCATCAACTGAGGTAGGACATACTTGGCATTATGTTCAACCTGTATTTGCTTAGGTGATAGAGCCAACAACCATTGAGAAAATCTTTGGTTGGAAACTCCTGGAACATTTTTCTCAAAAAGGAACTTCAATGTGCTATGTGGAGTTTGTAGAATAATTTTGTTGAATCCTACAATATGCTCTGTTGCTTTTACTGCATAATGTACTCCCACAAGTTGTCTGACACAATCATCAAAACCTTTCTCTACTGGGGTAAGAAAACGTGAGAAGTATCCAAGACTTCTCCAGACTCCTCCCTGTTTCTGAATCAAGACAGCTGAGATTGCAGTTTCTGAAGCATGCACTTGCAAAGCAAATGGTGCTTGCTTATCCACACTAGCCAAAGCTGGAGCTGTTTGTAAATCATTTTTCAACATTTCAAAAGCTTTTTGCTGGATTTCTGTCCAGGGACCAAATACATTTTCCTCATTGTACTTCAACAAATCATACAATGGTTTGGCTTTTTCTACAAATGATTCGATAAAATCTCTAGAAAAATTTACCAAACCCAAAAACTGTCTCAGTGCTTTGAATGTTGTTGGTACAGGAAGTGACGCAATAGACTCAATTTGTTCCTGTAAAGGCTGTCTCTTTCCTGGACCAATCAGAACTCCAAGAAATTTTACTTCATTTTTCATGAGCTGAACTTTGCGTGTATTCAGCTTGAGACCTTCATCTTGCAAAAGTGTAAACAATTCTGCCAAGAGAGTCATGTGTTCAGTTTCAGAATCCGTCATAAGCAAGATATCATCTACATATTGAATTAAACAATCAGGTCTAGAAAATTTAGACAAAATATTTGCTAATGCCTGATGAAATATAGATGGAGAAGAATGAAATCCTTGCGGAAGACGATTGAAACAATACTGCACATTTCTATGGATAAATGAAAACTTGTATTGGCAACTCTCAGCCAATTTAATACTAAAAAATCCATTTGCAATGTCAAGTACAGAGAACACTTTTGCATTGGCATTTATTTGTGACATGATGTCTGGAGTTTCTGCCACAATGGGTGTACAACTTGGAGTGTATTTGTTTAGCATTCTTAGATCTATCAATAATCTATATGCACTAGGGTCATCACGCTTTGCCACTACCCACAAGGGATTATTAGTAACTGAATTGGCTTTCCTGATGATACCCTGTTCCAAAAGTTCTTGTATGATTACTGATACAGGTTCATCAGATTCTGGCGGCAACTTGTATTGTTTTAATGGGGGATGGTCTTTGCCTTGAATATTAACTTCAACATTCTTAAATAGTCCTGATTCATTTTTACCTTGACTCCACAGTTTTTTTGTAGTTGTACTAACTGTTTCAATTCCAAATTATCTCCAGTATCTGGCCATTTATAGTCAGCATCAATTGCTTCTGTCAAACAGATGCTACCGACTTCACAATAATCTGCTGGGTCAATTACCATAGGCTTAAGATTAGCAGAGCCTTGCCAAACAATGCCATTGGCTAAATCAAGTATCCACCCTCTTTGAGACAAAACATCAGCACCAATAATGTTCTCTGATCCTTGACAAAACCAAAAGTCTATTTCCGTTTGCAAACATCCTGGTATTTCAAAAGACACATTTTTACATTTTTTAGCTTGAACAACACCTTTCCCATTGAACCCTACAACTGTGCATATTGCTGCATTAGATGGAATAGGTAATTTCATACCTGAAACACTAATCTGAGCTCCACTATCTAAAAGGCATTTAGATTTCTGACCATTAATTTTGACTTTTACATAGGGGCGCCCACACTTGTCTAAGAAAATTGGAGCTACATATTCCAGACAATGAAGCTCACACTCCCTTTCCTTCGCTAGTCATGGTGAAGGTAATAGTGGCTGTCTTGAAGTATTGGATAAATGTGAGTTGTTCACATTTCCTCCATTACTAATTGACATTTCACTAATCTCTCTGATCAGAGGAGCGTAGGGTGAAGATGACTTAACTTCCTGTGAACGAATTGGAGCTGACGGTTCAGGAGAAATAAGTCCATTTTCTTTACCCAAATTTCTCATCTGAATGTCTTTCAAAAATTTCTTACATTGCCATTTGAAAAGCCCTGGTTTTGAACAAGAGTAGCAAGTGAGTGGTCTTTGATTCCCTTGTCTTACTCTGTCATTCCTGCGGGGGGGCAGCATTTCCTGTCTTGAATTTATCCTGACTTTCATTCCTAGGATAACTATTCTCAATTAAGGCAATCTTTGGTCTTACATTATTTTGCTTTAATTGTCTTCTAACTTTGTCAATAACATAGGCTACATCATCCAAATTATCCTTTTCATTAGCAATCAACAAAGATGCTGGATCAAGGTACTTAAATTTTTTTACAAAATCCTTGACCATAGCAGGGGTCTCATCTTGTAAATTAAAAATCATCCTGTATGCTTTAGAAAATCTAATTCTAAAATCAAAAGGATCATCATTCAGAGTAGCTCTTAAGGAGTCTAAAATTTCCAAACTAGGTGTCTCCTCTCCTGTTGTGAACACAAGTAACTGTCGTAATCTATCAGTTGCATTGCTATGAATTTCCATATCATCCTCATTCATATAAGGAGTCTTGACTAACCTACGAGCCATAAAACTTGGGATCCACAACCCAAAAATGCGATTTCTCTGCTCATCAGTTAATTGAAACCTATCACAAAAATTCTCAAAAACATCGGAATTATGGAAAGAATTTTCTCTCATGTTATATGCTGGTATATCCTTCAATGTTTTCATTAACTGATCCTGAATCTGTAACTTCAACTTAGATGCTCTAGCAAGTAATTTCTCTCTCTGTACATTAGCCTCACTGCCCTCATCTGTACCTCTGGGTGAATCTGGGATATATGAGGCTTGAGCATTATCTGATTGCTTTTTTTTAGATACTACAGCTATTTGCTTGTTTCTTAATATTGCAACATTTTGAGATTCAATTTCTTGCTCAAGATGTTCAATATAGTTACAAAAAGTTTCACAGTTTGCACAATTGGATTCAACAGTATTCTGCATGTCTGTACTCTGTAAGACATTTTTGCTATCTGTCTTAACAACACAAACCACATTTTTCTCTGGCAATTCAAACACCATAGAATTGAAAACTCTAACTAGCTTCATAATGTTACGCAATTTTCTTTTCATCTTATTAAACGTAAATCTAGAGCTATCAATATCAACATTAGCCTGCATACATTGATCATACATAGCTTTACATAAACCAGTATCAGAAGCATGGCTAGCTAAACCTTGAAATTCCAATTTACTTTCATTAGCTAATGAATCAATAAATTCCATTTTTCTACTCACCGAATGTAGTAAGTTTCCTCTTTTGTCCTGGCTTAGGAACTTTTCTGGTCACCACTTGGATCCTCAGGTCTCCACAACCAACGTTTTCCGTTCTATGTTCTGCAATCTTTCCAAAGCTTAATCACTCAAGAAATAGTTCATCTCAATCCCCTCTGAATAAGCGAGGATAAAGGCAAAACTTGGAAAAATCAAATGGCTGGCACTCACCAATAATGTTAGATTTCCAGAGTTGTGAGAAAACTCTATTAGTATTTCTAGGTTCTTGTAGATGGTTGTGGGAAGAAATCCTTATGGAAGCCAGTTCAGTATAAGCAGTGTGACTTTATTTGATCACACACCAAAAAATACAAAGTCAATAAAAAACAGTAAATTCAGATATATGTAGCTTAAAATGAAATAAAAATAAAGAATATAAGTTGCTTATTCCTTGGATATTAGAAGAAAATGTAGTTCCTTTGAATAGCTTAGATAGAAGTTTTGGCCTAGCTTAAAAGTTGTCTATGTGCTGTTCTTTGTTCAATCATGCCATGTGCTCTTTTGTGTAAGTGTCTGAAGAGTAGGTATGTCTGAATAAAGTGAAGTGTAGAGTAGCTAAGAATGCATGAGAAATTAAGTCCTCCCATTAACCTTTGTTTCAAATTCGCGGGCTCCTTAACCGTTTCAATACCGTGCAATTTTACACCTTCCTGCCCAGGCCAGTTTTCAGGTTTCAGCGCTCTCACACTTTGAATGACAATTGCGCGGTCATACAACATTGTACCCAAACTAAAATTTGATCATTTTCTTCACACAACTAGAGCTTTCTTTTGGTGGTATTTAATCACCGCTGGGGTTTTTATTTTTTGCTAAATTAACAAAAAAAGACCAAAAATTTTGAAAAAAAAACACATTTTTCTTTGTTTCTGTTATAAAAGTTTACAAATAAATAATTGTTCTTCATAAATTTAGGCCGAGATGTATTCTGCTACATGTCTTTGGTGAAAATAACCCAAATTAGGATGTATTTTTTAGTTTGTAGGAAAGTTATAGAGTTCACAAACTATGGTATAGATCTGAATATTGATCAATCCTGAAGTACTGACAGCCAATCTAATATCTTGAGGTCCAAGAATGTCAGAACAGTACAGATATCCCCCAAATGACCCCTTTTTGCAGAGTAGACAGTCCGATGTACTTCATAAGAGGCATGGCGAGTTTTTTGAAGTTGTATTTTTTTGTCATAATTTTTCGGAAAATGAAAAAATTAAAAAAATTATTTTCACTATTTTTTTTTTACATACTGTCACCAGTGCAGTACAGCGTCATCATATAACTGGCATGGCGGTGAACAGCGACACTGACTGGTGACAGTATGAAAAAAAAAAATTTTTTTTTTTTTTATTTTTTTTAATTTTTTTATTATATTTAATTTTTTATTACATTTTTTTTAATTTTTTTTAAGATTTTTTTTCATATTTTACTATGACCAAAATAGTACAATGTTACCATAGTAACACTGTACTACTTTGGGGAAGTGATCAGTATTTTTTTTTTTTTTTTTTACACAATTTGCTTATAGCAAAGAATTACTTTGCTATAAGCAAGCATTTACAGTTGCAAGAAAAAGTATGTGAACCCCTTGGGATTACATGGAGTTTTGCATGAATTGGGCATAAAATGTGCTCTGAACGTCATCTAAGTCACAACAATAGAAGAACACAGTCTGCTGAACATAATACTACACAAACATTAGATGTTGCCATGGTTTAATTGCACATAACATGTAAACATTCACAGTGCAGGGAGGAAAAAGTATGTGAGGCCCTAGCTTAATGACTTCTCCCAGAGCTAATTGGAGCCAGGAGTGAGCCAGCCTTGACTCCAATCAGTGTGATGATATTGGATGTGTTGCTGACAGCTGTCCTGCCCTTAAAAAACACACACCTGTTTTGGGTTTACTGGTTTCAAGAAGCATTGTCTGATGTGAACCATGCCTCGCAGAAAAGAGCTCTCAGAAGACCTACGATCAAGAATTGTTGACTTGCATGAAGCTGGAAAGGGTTACAAAAGTATCTCCAAAAGCCTTAAGGTTCATGTGTCCATGGTAAGACAGACTGTCTACAAATGGAGAAAGTTTAGCACTGTTGCTACTCTCCCTGGGCGTGGTCGTCCTGTAAACATGACTGCAAGAACACAGCGCAGAATGCTGCATGAGGTAAAGAAGAATCCCAGAGTGTCAGCTAAAGACCTACAGAAATCTCTGGCACATGCTAACATTTTTGTTGACACATCTACAATAAGGAAAACATTAAACAAGAATGGAGTACATGGGAGGACACCACAGAGGAAGCCATTGCTGTCCAAAAAGAATATTGCAGCACGTTTGAAGTTTGCAAAAGAGCACCTGGATGTTCCACAGCACTACTGGCAAAATATACTGTGGACAGATGAAACCAAGATTGAGTTGTTTGGGAAGAACACACAACACTATGTGTGGAGAAAAAAAGGCACAGCACACCAACATCAAAACCTCATCCCCACTGTAAAACATGGCGGAGGGAGCATCATGGTTTGGGGCTGCTTTGTTGCCTCAGGGCCTGGACGGATTGTTGTCATTGATGGGAAAATGAATTCCAGAGTTTATCAAGACATTTTGCAGGAAAACGTACGACCATCTGTCCGCCAGCTGAAGCTCCGCAGAGGATGGGTGATGCAACAGGACAATGACCCAAAGCATACAAGTAATTCAACAAAACAATGGCGGCAACAGCACAGAATATGCCTTCTGGAGTGGCCCAGTCAGAGTCCTGACCTCAACCCGATTGAAATGCTGTGGCATGACCTTAAGAGAGCGGTTCATACCAGACATCCCAAGAATATTACTACACTGAAACAGTTTTGTGAAGAGGAGTGGTCCAAAATTACTCCAGATCGTTGTGCAGGTCTGATCTGCAACTACAGGAAATGTTTGGTTGAGGTTATTGCTGCCAAAGGAGGGTCAACCAGTTATTAAGTCCAAAGGTTCACATACTTTTTCCTCCCTGCACTGTGAATGTTTACATGTTATGTGCAATTAAACCATGGCAACATCTAATGTTTGTGTAGTATTATGTTCAGCAGACTGTGTTCTTCTATTGTTGTGACGTTCAGAGCACATTTTATGCCCAATTCATGCAAAACTCCACGTAATCCCAAGGGGTTCACATACTTTTTCTTGCAACTGTACCTGAATGAAATCGATTCATTCAGCTTTTTTTTTTTTTTCTTTTTTTTTTTTGTGCTTAGCTGTGATTTGGTCACAGCTAATCACATGACATGTGCATGTGATTAGCTGTGACCATTCACAGCTAGGCACTAGTATACAATGGATGGCATCATGAATGAAGCCATCCATTGTATACAACTGTCATGTGACCTGCTGTGATTGGTCACAGCAGGTCACATGGTACCGGCAACGGGAGCCGGTACTCGGATCTGTCATCGGCCGTGTCCTAGGTGCAAGGGCGGTGACAGATCGCACTGCTGCTTCGCTCTGCAACCGCGCAAACCGCGCATGTGCGGGAGCACGCCAAATGGCGTGCACCCGGAAAGCTGCAGCGCTTTTCAAGCCGCCAAACGGCCATTGGCCGGGCGGCTAATGGTTAAACACTCCCCAGGGGAGGGGCGGTGACGTTATCACGCATCCACAGAGGAATGGCGAGTATATTTACTGCAAGCAAACACATCAGCCAGGCTGTCTGAAGCACGGTCTTGATACATTGTATGCAAAGCGTTATTTACATTTACACAATGTGAGTGGGAGATCAAAGAGCAATAAATCACTTATATCCCGGATAAGACACTATGTTTCTTTTCCCTTCTCTGCATGTTCCGTATATGGAGGAATAAACAAAGCAGCCAGTGAAGAAAGCACAATTGAGAAAGCTGAGCTGAGGAGAGAGGAGAGGAGACAAGAGGGAGAGCTTCAATCTGCAAACACAGACTTATCACATTAACTAAATTGAATAGCAACACCATCTCAAATTCAAAGAAAATAATTGACATTCCCTTTTTTTTTTTTTTTTTATGTTTTATTAATTTCTTATTATTTTATTCACATAGAATTGACATTCCAATTTTTCATTAATTTTTTATTAATATTTGTTATAATCACATATAATTTTTTAATTCATATTTATAAATTAATTTATGTTAATTGTATATTTAAGCACCATAGAAGTAAGTAATGATTGGATTATAGGTGGTATATTAAGAAATTCACACAACCAAAAAAGGTCAATCACATAAGGTTGATAATATTGGAGCGCGGTACAGTAGAAGAATCATAGTTTATATTTATACACCTAGAGAGGGTGTAATTAGTGCCTGGCGATCCAATATTTAATAAATATTCACTTAAGCACACAATTAACACTAATAGAGTAAATTAACTCCTGGTGGCTCACAAATAACTATTCTATTAAAACAGCTTAGATTAGCTTACTTCATACTATGTAGATGTAAAAAGGAAGGTGGTCTAGGCCTTTCTGATGGCAACCTGTACTACAATGCATGGCATTGGTCCGTATTTGTTACTGGCACCATGACTTAAAGGAGGAAATCTGGGGCACCGTTGAGAAGACTATGACTGGTCGAAATCTTACAGGGGCACCCTAACTACCTAACTACATTTGAAGCTAGGAATACCTCATATTGCAAATATACAAACTCTTTCTTGCTAACCACTCTAAAAGAATTCCTTATTTTGTGCAGGAATAGAAAACAGAATTGGGGTCAGCGTTCATACCAACTCAATTGCAGAAGATTTATACTGATTGTTGGCTGCCTAATTATTGGGCTTGTGCAGGGCTAAATTGTATGCAGGGATATTATTCATTATATCACTAAATACATAGATATGTGCTTGACACATATGGACTTGTAATTTGGGGTTTTGTTTATGCTTTTGTGCGGGAACACGCACCATGGTGTTTTCTGATTTTGCACTGTGTATTTATGAACAAATCCTATTATAGATACAGCTCTCTAGTTATATTTATTATGTTTATTCTATTCTATTCTAGTCTATTCTATTCTAGAAATGTATTGTTCAGTCCATAGACTTTTTAGCAAACAGGTTTTGATTGGGTTTATGTTTTATTCTTTGCTAGAATTCTTACAATTTACTATATATATATATATATATATATATATATATATATATATGTAAATGACCAAGATAGAATGATTTTATTTTTCTTAACATAAGTCACAGCATGACAAAAACACAAAGGCATTCTGGTATATTATGCTAAGAGCACTTAGAAGCTATCACAGATATTTGCATCCAGGAGGAGACTAATTAATTCGCAAAAACTACGGTATATAGCAAAAGTGAGACTAAAGCTTGCGTATATACAGAGAACACTGTACATGATTCCTGCTGGGTTCTGCATTTCTTTTTATGGCTCTCCTGACTGACTACTGCATAGAGCAGGTAGACACACTTGAAGCTTGGAGCCTATCTCAGGGACCATGGAGAAGCCTGATGAACATTAAATCATGTTTACTGAAAAAACAGCATGGGTTGGCATGGTTCTTGAAATCTTTACAGATACCTGTGCCGAATCAGATCAGCAAAATTTGTGGTGCATTTTGCATTGAGTGAATAGTTTTTGCTCTAATTTAACATTTACTGTAATGTTTGATATTGGATTTTGTGTACTTGCTGATTGTATGGTTAAATGCTTTATCCTAGCCATATTTAAATATTTCTTATTGAATGCCAATTAATAAATTATCAAGTTGTTTTCTAACCTGATTGAAAAGTCCCAAAGGACAATCTCCTCTAAAATGTGACATAAACAACATTTTGCAGAACTGATTGGCATCTGTCAGCTGCATCTCTAGGGAGATTGTTAGCATAATTTGTCACCAGAATAGATCACTTCATGCTGGTGTTTGCTCTGCATTGAAATATGAAAGAACTGAATCAACCAACAACTTACCTTTTTGATTAGTTCTCTTATTTTCCAGTGATGCTATTATACAGAAGTTAGGCTTAAATGAGAACTTGTAGACACTGAGAAATGAAGGCTGATGAAGATAGTCAATATAATTTGATAAGGCATCAGGAATTCATTCATTTTAAACCAGTAGCTTGAAGAGTAATACATTGCAGCTGTGAATCTGTATCAATGTTCATACTATATTTTACTGTGCAGCTGAAAGAAACAAAAAGCACTAAAACATTTCATTACATGCTCACTATTGTTTATATATATTGTACTGTATAGAGTGCGCACATATCACGTTCTCTACTTCGGTCTAAAAATAGGGACTTTAATATGTATGGCCTTAGAACATTGGACAAGTTGAATGGGGAAAAATGGCAGTAGATGTTACAACAAAATTAAAAATTCCTGGAGAAAGGTACTAACAATTACATATGCAAAAGACAGAAAACAACTTCGCTCCAGCAGTGTGATGATGTCAGCATGAGACCAATTTCTTGCCAGAATTTTGACACATGCTGAGTGGAGGTGCTGGTTATAGCTGATCCCTGCTGGTATATCCTGTGGTTCCCAATCTCAGTGCTGTCCCTTGTGATGTCACACTATCTCCTCTAGAATACTTCAGGGCTATGTGAGGGTCCTGTGATGGAAATTTCTTGCAGCCAATGGGCAGCATCAATGTCAACAGGAAGCAAATGGGGACTTTAGGAAGGACCCTCTCACACTACAGAAGAAAGACTTTGCTGTCATGTGACTGTAGTTTTAGGTAAGTAACTGAAGCTTGGGGCTTTTAGTCATATTTTTTTAAAAGAAAATTAGTGATAAACCAGGAATGGGTGGGTAGGGGAAACGCTTCTTATTTCTGAAGATAAGTGCTAATAAATAAAAAATAATAGTAAAATATAATTAAGGTTGAAGAAGAGTAAACAAGAAATCTGTAGTTTGCAAGCCAGCATAATTTGCTTCCTTTAATAAATCATGCAAGTAACAAATTACTAAACCTCAATTCACGAACTCTAATACATGTGTTTTTTTCCATAGCGCTTGTTATTTGTAGTTTTTATTATTTCTCATTGGTAAGCATAAATAGTGTAATGTCAAATAGAGATTGTTATAGCTGTACCTGTACCTTTAGTTACAGTAAATTGAGCCTTCAGTGCAGTAAGACATAAGACCGATCACAGCTAATTTCACAGTGTCTGCTTCAAATCAAATTTAAAGAAGTGCCTGGCTTTAAACTGAGTTTCAACCTTTTCTCAAGTTAACACTAAAATCTGTCCCCTCCCACAACTAAAGACCTACTCCAGCATTCACAGTTGAATGACACACTATCTGTGGCCATTAAATGATCTGACATTGGACCGTTTAATGGTGTGTCTTAGCTCAGGGAGGTAGAAGGGCTTAGTAGAACATATCCAGAGGTGAAGGTCATGTGTATGGAGTGCTCCTGGGAAACAAGGGCTCCCTGGTCACACAGAAACCTATTTGACAATTAACATAAGTACTTTCAGGCACCACAGTGTAGACATCATACTGTACAGAATATAGTATGTATCCTCTCTTTGTGTGGAAGTTCCTGGGATCTTTAAAAGACACAGAAAGGGTCAAGGAAGAAGAGAGCTGATAAGGAGAAAGTATGAATTAGAGAGTGGTTGCTAGGTGGATGCTGCACCTGCTTAGATGTCAGAAATCCATGTAAAGGAAAAGGGGAATGCGTTTCAAGGCCCTCTGTTTCCTCAAGGAATTGCAGCTGCAAAAGCTTAAAGGCTCCCCTAATCTGGGCTTGTGGGGGCCTTGTACCTGTCACAATTGGGGCAGTGACAGTTCCATGTTTGAATTTATTTATTTCACAGAGACCTCCTATTGGACGGCAATTGAATAATTCAGTTGGTATATCCTCTTCTGGTTATAAGAAATGGATTTGTTTCTTATTTAATGACAGCCAATGTAAATGGATCCATACTTGTAGATATAGCCATGAATGTGCATTCTGTACGGGCCCTCATCCAGTGACAAAATGTTTTCAAAAACTGTCTTCTTCTGTGCAGCTTCAATTAAAGGTGTTCTTTCTCAAAAGCGCAAACGCCAGTGATTCTGGAGAATATGGTATCATGTCTAATGCGATATACAGACCAATGAATGGTGCTGCTAATATTTAACAGTTTCAGTGATGTCAATTTACCATCTGTATATTAACAAAGTTAGCTTCTGTTGTACATAAAAAGATTTTAAAAGAACTAGAAGAGGGTAATAATTCAGGCTCTTTTGATTCCCCTCCTTTTGATCATTTTTCATTATCTCCTTTAGGAATTTTACCCAAAAAAGAACCTAATCCTCATTCCTCATCTCTCATACCCTTTAGGTGATTCCCTCAATGACCAGATTCTGGAAAAGTTATGCTCAGTGTCTTATGCCTCTTTTGAAGATGCCATTTCTATGCTTCAAAATTTGAACCTTCTGTATTATTGGCAAAGGCAGATATTAAATCTGCTTTTCATTTGCCTATGGGGTGTTCACTATCATGTTTTTGTTTTGAAACTTTTTCATCATTTTTGGAATGGGTGGTAGTGAAAGTGGCTAGTTCTCCTTTTTTAATACACTGTCTTCATGATTTTTTATTTTTAGGACCTTCTGTTTCCACAAATTGCTTACATTTATTGCAGATGTTTTTTGCAGTTTGTTGTACCTTTGGTGTTCAGTTAGCTCCGAAAATTTTTTTATTTCCAATTACATGTTTAGGATTTTTAGGTGTCACCATAGATAATATGGCCATGGAACTTTGTCTACCATCTTAAAAACTACTGAAAATTTCTGAGCTCTTGTGGTCAATAATTAGAATGAAAAAAGTCATGCTAAAAGATATGCAGCATCTCTTGGGTCTATTGACTTTTGCCGATGCAAAGTTTATTCAACCTCCTGCCAGAAGTAGACTAGTATGGAACCTCTGCGGTTATGGAAACTGCTTTACTAACTGCTAATATTGTACATTCTCTAGATCCCTCGACACAGTTGGGATATGCTTCTGCATAGTTGCTATGGTTATCCTTTCATAATACTCAGAAGGTTTCTACACACTCATACTTGGAAAATGTAGTACTTTTACTTTTGAATAATTTAATGGCTGAAAACTATTCTTGGGCACATATTAATAAAATTCTGGAGTTTAATTTTTTCTAAAATTGCATGAACTTCCTTCTTGTTTTAGCTACTTCTCTGTCCACTAGGCTATGAAGAGATATACAAAATGTCATTCCAATATGGATAATAGATTACCTATTACTCCAGAGGTTCTGTGGGGTTTGTGTAAAGCCTCCAATGATGTTTTTTTTTCAGTTATCTGAATTATTGCCTTCTAACTCCAAAGGTCAGTCGGTCTCAAGCTGTCAGATGTTGTTATTAATCCAGAAAAGGTAAAACTCTTTATTAGCCATTCAAAAACAGATACATATGGCAAGGTTCTTGACTAACTTTACATTTGTGCTCTGTGCCCTGATTCTAGTATTTGCCCAGTAATTTTGCTTAAAAATTATATTGCACTAAGACCTTTGCATGGAGACATCCTGTTTTTACATTTGAATAATTTGCCCTTGACTAAATATCAATTTAAAAAAGTTCTTCAGTAGTCTCTAAATTTTCTTTGGTTGGGGCATGTTGCAATCTCGTCACATTCTTTCAGAATTGAGGCTGCAACAGAAGCAGCTAGGATGGGATTGGATACTATGGCAATTAAAAAGTTAGATATGTGGAAGTCTAATGTATATGTAAGTCATATATTAGACCTAATACTCAATTTTGAATTTCAAGTGGATTACGTACAATCTGGATAGTTGGCCACTCGTTTTTGTATTGGGCAAAATGAAGAGCACCATGACGTCCTTATACAGACCATTTAAACATTAATCCTAATCTTTTCAAAATCTTTTGGTTTGGTAACAGGGGGATGGTTTGGGAGGATTTGATGACAGAGTTGGGAAACTAGTTTATGGCTAGCCTCACCCAGATGTTTTGATTATACATCTATGCGGAAATTATATAGGCCAGCGAAAAACTTTAGACCTAATTTTTCATATGCACAATAATATCCAACAGTTAAAAGCTATGTTTCCTGACTCTGTTTTTATTTTCTTTGAAATCATCCCTCATCTGAAATGGTTGAATTTTTATGCTTTCAGGCCTTTTGAAAAACTAGAAGCAATATTACAAAAATATGTCTCTGGGATACCATTTCTCCTTTAGGCATGTAGATTTGGAGGGAGGTATTCCTGGATCATATCGGAAGGATGGAGTCCATCTTTCTGATATGGGTCAAGACATTTTTAATAATGCTCTGCAGACGTGCATTGAACAGGCCGCGGTTTGGGGGTGGTAGACAGTGGAGCTTGCTGCCCCCCCAGTCTGTTTGAGGGCCAGTTGTGTTAATTAAATTGATGTTATAGCTGCAATAGCTGAGCTGATTGTTGTACTAGTTGAGGAGTGATTAAAGTTCTGTATTTATTGGAAGATATTTATAGTAATATGTTTGTAAAAAATACATTTTAAAAGCCAATAATAAAGGCCAAGGCCAATTTTATTTCTACATAGGTGTGGTTATTTGATGCATGTCTTTTTTTTTTTAAAATAGCATTTAGCTGTTTGCAATCCCATGTAAAGGAAAAGGGGGAATGGGTTTCAAGGCCCCTATTTTCCTCATGGAATTTCAGCAGCAGCAGTTTCAAGGCTCCCTGAAAATCTGTGGTTGTGGAGGGCCTTGCAACTATCACATTTGGGGGAGCCTTGAGACCTATAACATGATCCATATAAAGTTCTGGAACCATTGGGGTACAGTATAAAAAGGGGCTCAGCCAGTCACCTCAGGAGCTGGACAGCTGTGAAGCTCCCTGTCCTTCTTTACCTTGTCGCGGCCTATGTTATATGGTGGGTCAGCTTTCTTAAAAGGTTGACAGTTGTGTTAAATAAATTGATGTAATGTTCAATTACAGCTTGAGCTGCAATAACTGAGCTGTTTGTTGTGCTAGTTGAGGAGTGAATAAAGTTGATATGTATTTGTTGAAAGATATTTCTTATATGTTTGTAAAAAATTAATTTTAAAAACCAATAATAAAGGCAGAGGTCATTTTTATTTCTGCATTGGTATGGTTATTTGATGCATGACTTTTTAAAAAAAAAATGCATTTACTCATTGGGAGTATGAACTTTCGCTTTGCTGCTGACAAGCCTTTTGGGTTGAATAAAGGACTATCATGCTTCACAAAGCCTGTTGTTTTGCTATCCTGCTGACCACAAACTTCATAACTGGTGGAGGGTGAGGGCAGGCTTTGTAAAACTAACATTTAAAGGAACAATATTCTAATTCTATCATTTTAAAACTTTGGCTTCAACTGCAAAGCTTTAAGGACTCAGTATACCTACACTACACAGGATAGAACAAAACACATCCTGCTATTTTGGTTCACTTAGAGCTTCAGTCTATCTTTACACAGACTCAAACTTACCCTCTCTCAGGTGACACCCAGAAGGCCTGTCTTTGATGCTGACAGGGAAGATCAAAGACACACACACACACACACCTCACGTGTCTGTACACTCCTGCAGCATGACTCAGCTTGGAAGCTAGGATTCCTTTTTGGCTACACCGATTCTGTTTTATAGTGCAACACTCACCTGACTCCAATGAATCTTCCACCTGAACAGGGACCTTTTCACTGCTGAAATGGGCATTAACTGCATCTTTAGACAGTGACAGACTGTTTGTTACATATTTCCTCCTTCTGTTTTGAATTGGAGGTCGAAACATACGAGCCCCCATGTCAGGAATGGACTCGCCAATGGTGGTGGGACTCACCTGCCTTGTGGGCTGCAGTACCAGGGCTGGCCAGCGGGTGCTCTCAGCAGCCAGAAGCTCACTCCTGCAATCAAGCCATCACCTGAGGCTGATTGCAGGAGGTGTATTTAAGGAATGGCCAGACCTGCAGTCAGGGCCTTGGTGTATTGTTCCCATGAGCCCCTGTACCTGCATCCTGTCTGCTTCCTGCCTGATCCTGACTCTGCTTGATCCTGACTCTGCTTGAACTCTGACTGCACCGACCTTGGCTTCTCCTGACCAATCTTCTGCCTACTCCTTGTACCTTGTCTGCCCGTTAGCTACCGACCCGGCTTGCCTGACTATGTTGTGCTCCGTATTTATATATATATATATATATATCTCAGTTAAGGTTTGGGTTTGTTGCACCTTGTTGTACGTATTTGTGTTAGTTTTGGGGTTGGTTTGTTGCACTGCGTTTATGTTTGTGTTGCCCTTAATAAATTATATTGTTTTACACGCTATACCTGAAGTCTGTGTTTCCCTGTGTCAGTCCACACACCTCTGGTCATACCCGGAGCCCTGACACCCCACAACTACTGTCCTTTTAACTTAAGGCTTTTGTAAACTCAGCATGACAGTAACACCTGGTGCCTCTCTTAGAACATCTCCACCATCTATCAGCACCCTGGGTATTTACCTTCCTTATCCTAGTTCCTTCCTGTGACAAGTAAGTCATCCCACTACAGGACCTGTATGTCTCTCACCAGTACCATTTGTGCAATTCTTTATCAGTTTGAACATTTCTTCTAATACAGCTGCCCAAGCAACATTTAAAAGAGAACGCCCTAGTATATAGCAAGAGTTCTAGTCTACCCTTGGCTGGCACACATGCCAAGAGACACTTTAAAGACTTCTGATGAATACAACTCTGAAAGCGATGTGTGTCTATATTAATTGGGGTCACACCAGGCATATTACAGAGTATTTATCAGACCTAGCATCTTTTGGGTATAGAAGTGATTTCTAAGCAGTTCTGTGTGCTGTTGGTCTATGCAGCTTTTATAAAGTCCTGCAGTAGCATAACACCTCACATGCCAACCAAGCTTTGGCTATCTGAGACATACAAACTTGAAAATCTTGCATGGGGAAGTTTTTATGCACCAACATCTTCATATATATTTGGTTTGGGAATAGTCCTACACCTGTAAGAGTGGTTAATTCCTTTTGCACACCATAGTGGAATCAACCCTGTGATTAAAAGGGTGCTGTAATGACTGGTCCTGACTGGTTGCAGTATACAGAATTGATTGAAAGTGCAATGTTCTTTATTCTTGTATGATCACATAGAAAAGCATTGTTTCAGGACCACTTGCTCAGGCAAGAGAGCTCTTGCTGGAATGGGCATAAACTGCATCTTCACACAGTGACAGACCACCTGTCTGTTACAATATATATTGTGGAAGCACGCTTCATATGGTAAGAGCTTTAAGGATGCAGACCCTCACCAACGTTTCTTTTAGGGCTTTCCCTGACCACTTTTATTAATATTAGTACACAAAACACCCTTACGAGGGTTTCTTGGCTTTCCACTGCCAAAACAATAGACTTCACTTTCAGCTTCTTGGCTTGATTTTGCAACTCCGGTGCTCTGGCCTCACAGGCTCCAGACACTTAGCTTTCTATCCTGTAGACAATCCTCACAACTCAAAAATGCATCATCTCACAGGTCACCTCTGCACTGACCCAACCTCTACTGGATTGAGATATCCTGTCTCCTAGGTGGAGCACTGAATTGTAGTCAGCTACCATAAGGTCTTTGCACACCTGTACAATCAGTAGGTGCTAATCACCATCAAAATGTGGACCCAGGGTTGGCGGTTTCATGCCACCCAATACTCTACAATGATTACAAGCCCCAGGACCCATACCATGATTTATCAGTCCTGGAGAAAATTGCTAAGCCAGTTTTTGTAGCTCAGAACTAACATTCTGAGGTCCCTCAACCTGGATAGATGAGATAGAACCCTGGGTGACATCTAACCCTTACATATCCCTCCTATGCTTTATCCTGGGTGCTGAACACTTAGTCATGTACCCCTTCTGTACCACCTTTGTGACAGTTGCTATTTACATACGCACATTCCTTAATGCGAACACTAATTTTTTCCCTTATTACTAAAAGGGACATTTATCTCTTGTCATTCTCTGTGTCCCCTTGCTACACTGTCATTGCACAAAGACTTTCCCAATTATTTTTTGGATATGCTTTCTAAAGCACATTTTAATTAATCTAATCACCTCCAGCCCAGCCTATTGTAATAAAATGGCCAGAGCTGGAGCAGTATTATCCCGGGAGGAATTCACATAAAATCCTCCCACTCACAGACCTCATGCTTGCCCTAGGTGCCCTGTCCACCAAACACAGAGAAATACAAATCATTGTACCAGGCCACTGTGCATGGACCTGGTACTACAGTATATGACCACTGTGACCTCAGTTGTCAACAATGGCTTTCATTCATAGTCATTGTGTGTACTACTGTTATCTCTGTGATTGGTCAGTGATCACATGGTACAGGACCAAATCACAGCAGACCTGTACCACATGATAGATATGGCCAATCACAGCTATCACAATAGTACACAATGACACATGAATGGCTGCCATTGCTTATATATAGTGATCATCACTGTAAAAAGCAATCATAGTGTACTGCTCTGGTTGCAGTATGTAAGAAAAAAGTAAAAGATATTTTAAAAATGTAAATGTTTTGTCATATGATAATTCTGCTCTGCTCTGGTGACAGTATGTAAACAAATAACCTTGGGGTGTCTACTTTCCAAAAAGGGGTCATTTGGGATGTATTTGAACTTTCCTGGCATTTTAGGGCCTCAAGAAATGAAATAGTAAGTCAGAACATCAGGCTTGATCAACTTTCAAATATACTGTATACACCATAGATTGTAGACTCTATAACTTTCACACAGACTAAATATTATACACTGATTTGGGTTATTTTTACCAAAGAAATGTAGCAGAATACATTAGGCCTAAATTAATGAAGAAATATTATTTATTTGCAAAACTTTTTAACAAAAACTAAGAAAAACTTTTTTTTTTCAAAATGTTGGGTATTTTTTCTTTATATAGGAAAAAAAGTAAAAACCCAGTGGTGATTAACCACTTCCTGCTCAGCCTATTGTTAAATGATGACCAGCTTGACTTTCGTCTTTCCTGGAGGATGTGATGTTCTCCTAGAAATGCGCCTCTTGCGTACCCCAAGGGCCATGCTGTGACACGATCTGTCACCAGCCATGTCCTTCAGACATGGACTATGACAGATCACTGTAGCAGGCACTGCTGGTACCATGTGATTGTTGTGACCAATCAGCAAAATGTACCATGTGATCGCTCTGACCAAACAGCAGATCACATGGCAATTGTAACTATGAATGGCTCCTTTTCATGCCAGTCATTATATACAATTGTGTTTCGAGCTGTGATTGGTCACAGCGATGACATGGTGCAGACAGGGGCAATAACAGCTTATCTGTACCATGTGATTAGCTGCGGTCAATCACAGCTAATCACAACAATACACACTGAATTAATTGTTTTCATTCATTAAAAATGGTTGCTTATACCAGTGAAATAAAAAAAAATCCTGATCACTTCCCCAGACAGTACAATGTTACTAACTGTATTGCTTTGGTCACAGTGGGGTTTATCTACAAACGCTGGTGCACTGAGAATCTTGTGCGCTTGTGCATGGTAGCCAATCAGCTTCTAAACTCAGCTTGTTCAATTAAACTTTAGCAATAAAACCTGCAAGCTGATTGGTTTCTATGCAGAAGTACACAAGTGTTTAAAAAAAAAATCATAAAAAATATAAAAAAAATATATATATATATTTTTTTACATACTATCACCAGTCAGCGTCTCTGATCAGCACCACACCAGTTATATGTTGATGCTGTACTGAACTGGTGACAAAAATTGTGAAAAAATTTGTTTTTTTGTTTCTTTATTTTCAAAAAAATTATGACCAAAAATTACAACTTCAAAAAACTCATCATGCCTCTTACTAAATGCCTTGGACTGTCTACTTTCCAAAAATGGGTCATTTGAGGGATATTTATACTGTCCTGACATTTTTGGACCTCAAGAAATTAGAAAGCTCTTCCATACATTAGGATTGATCGAGAAAGAAGGAAAAACACTTTTCTTTCAAAACTTGTTGGCCTTTTTTCATTTATTTAGCAAAAAATAAAAATCCCAGTGGTGATTAAATACCACCAAAAGAAAGCTCTATATTTGTGAAAAAAATGTGTATGAGTATAGTCAGGGCCACTGTTAGGAATCATGGGGCCCCATACAGCCTACCTGATGGGGCCCCCTTTGACCCCCTGACCCCACCCCTGGTCCCTCCCCTGTCTCAAAACAAAATGCATTTTTGTTTTCAAGTGCATCCAGTAGAAGGGGGAGCAGTTACAAATACAAGTGTAAATGAGGCTTTTTCTCAGAAAATAGGTGCAGAAACCATCACGCCCCCATCACACCACTCGCCTCAACATCATTACCACACCCCCCAGTGTACTACATACAGAATGCAGAGTTCAGGAGTGTGCAAAATACAGAGTGCAGGATTCAGCAGTGTATTACCCAAAAAGTGCAGAATTCAGCAGTGCCCTATGTACAGAGCGTAAAGTTGAGAAGGGTGTTACAGTTGGAGTGTATGGTTTTAGCAGTGCGCTGATAACAGAGTGCAGAATTCAAAGGTGTGTTACAAACAGATTGTAGGATTGAGGAGTACGCAGGATACGGAAGGCAGGGTTTGGGAGTGCGTTGTGTACAGAGTGTGCAGTATACAGGGGCCAAGGTCCAGGAGTGCGCCATGTACAGAGTGGGCATTGTATAGAGTGCAGGGCCCAGGAGTGTGCTGCACACACAGTTCAGGGATCAGGGCACTACATTCAGAGTGCAGGTGAGCTGCGTGCAGCATTCAGGAGCGCACTATGTGCACCGTTCAAGAGTGCGCCACGTGCAACTTTCAGGAGAGCGTTGTGTACATAGAGGAGGTGTGCATATCTCAGGCCAGTGTACAATCCCCCCCCCAGCTCCCCCCCCAAATTTCTGCCCCCTCCCCCAGTGCAGAGTTCTCTTCTCCCTGCCTAGTAGAGTGCCCCTCTCCCACACTTCTCCCTGTTAGTACACAGCGCTCCTCTCCACCACAGAAAACAATGTACTGTCACTTACAGGAGGAGGTCACGCTGCAGGTGCGGAGTTCTGATGATGCTGCGGGTGCGAGACTACAGCTGTGTGCCCTGCTCAGTCAAATCCCATCCTGCCCCCTCCTTGTTCCACCCCATCCCTTCCTCTGTTGTATATGCAGGGAGAGAGGGAAGGGTTTTGACTGTGCCACCGGGAGCACTGTAATTTATAAAGTACTGAAGCTGCGCTTCTGTGTTTATAAGTGACTGCAATGAGCGGCTATGCAGCTAAGGAAAAAGTCCATATTACTAATGGATTATAAGCTGCAGGCTGGCCGGGCCACCCTGTCAAAGAAAAGGGCCTGGGCCCCCTACAGGAGACCCAGAGCTACCCCCTTATCGGTGGCCCTGGGTATAGTATTGCATGACTGCACAACTGCCATTCAAAGTGTGACAGTACTGAAAGCTGAAAATTGGCCTGGACAGAAAGGGGGTGAAATTGTTCAGCATTGAAATGATTAAATGGGTCACACCAGCCACTTTAGTATCCTGTTGCCTTTATTTTATTTCAGGGCTCTCTTTTACTCCCTAGGAGTTTTCTGGGTTGTGTGAAATCTCTCCCTGTACTAACCCCTGAGCCTGTAGTTCCACTGTTGATAAGAAGCTGCCAGCCTTCTCACTGAATGTGTCAGTCTATTTGTTTGAACCTTCTAACTTCTCATCCCTACCATCAGAGTTTTCAGAATCTTTGGTATTACCTATGGCAATCAGATCATCAGACAGCAATGCGGTACTGTTTCTTGATTGACGGCAATGTTAATTATTTTTTCCTCCTGTTTGTCAGCACTTGGCAGGGTAGTGTCTACAAAGGAACCATTCAAACCAGAGTGGTTATCTCCTGCGGCAACCTTGCTGTACACCAACTCCTATGGCACCTTCCAGAGGCAATTTTTTTCTGACTGCTGATATGTGTTGTATGCAAATACATTTTTATTACCACCTGTGCCATCCTGCACTTTTACCAATACCATTCTAATTTGCACCACCTTGTTTGGCAATATCTTATTTCTAACCCTTTCAAGGATCATAGACAAATGGTCTGCTGTTCTCTAGTGTTTAACTAGCCTTTCCATCTTGTGAAGGATATCATTTGCTGCAGCAACTTCTTCTAAAATCTGGATAGTCTGGAATTGCATCGATAGTCTCAGCCTGTCTGCTACATACTGTAAAGAGACCATTATAGGTAATAAACGTTTTGTCAAACCGTCTCAAACTCTCTGTGTTCCTATCAAAGGTACTCCAAAGTTTTCAAACCATCTGTGCAAGGAGACACCAAAGTATCTGGTAGGTGAACATTAAACACATTACTCATTTCTGTCATTGCATCACTAGACATCACATCTTTAGTCATAGGAGGTTGCATTATTACATAATGAGCCTGTGACTCTGCATTTAATCCTTGCTTGCTCACACCACTGTAAACCTGTGGCTCTTCATTAAACACAGAAACATTTTCAGCAATATCAGTCTGCATTAACACTTTCCTATAAATTGTTATAGGAACATTTGTATTGATCATTGCAGGGACACCGAGCACTATAGTTCTTGAGACCCATACTCTGTGTGCTCACCTGCACCATATCACAGCTTTCTGCTGCACTAGCCCACCCTCAATAGGGTGGAGCTGTCCTGGTTCCTTGGTAGAACCCTAAATTTTGTATAAAAATCAAGATGGCAATGCCTACTTTGGTGGTGGGTAAGATTGTATATAATGAAACAACTGATTGGGACTGCTAATGCAGTTATGAAAGAGGCTGAAAACAAGACTGTGATGAGATGGGAATGACCCCATTTGTGAGGCCAGCCAACTATGTTAGGAGAGACTTTCCTCTGTGTAATGCTCTATGTAGCAGAGAGGCAAGAATCAAAGATTCATGTGCAAATATGATGATGAAAATATAAATGAAAATTTTACTTTTGCTGGGAATGCACTTGTAGACAATATGTATAAACAGAAAAAAGGAGAGATAAAGTTCACTAGCTAAGTGTAGCATTTATTAAAACAAATTGTTGAAATGAAAAACAATAAATATGCACTCACTTTTAAAAGACCTTTGGGGTTGACAAAGGGGGCCAAGCCCCAAAATGCATAACCACATCCATCGACATCACACATGACATCATCACGGCCATTTTGTGGGCCTGTGTCACTTCCCTGCTGTCCACAGAGGTTCTCATCCATGTAAAATACACACTCAGTCTGTTGCTTCTGCTGGCTCTTCCTAATGATCCCCTGTTCAATTTCCTTGTTCCAAGCACCTTAGATCACATCCACACAGGGTGGCTTGCTCACCATTCACCTCCTGGAAGGTCACCAACTGCTGGAGACTTATTGATATACATTTCATTGTATTTTAAATGTGAATGCATATGTATTGCTTTTCATTTCACTAATAAGTTTTAATAAATGCTACACTTAGGTAGTGGTGCTTTTCTCTTCTTCTTTTTTCTGTTTATACATGGTTTGCTGCTGAAAACCTCCCCAGATCCTGTTTAGAAGAGAGACTGCTGACGCTGCCATAATGTGAACTTCATGCCACTGTGTTTTTTATGGACTTTTCTCAAGGGCTAAAAAGACTCATTTCATTCATTTATCATTCCTTGGCAATTGTTTTTTTTTTCCTTTTTGGCAGTTGCACCAGTGCCCCCTTTTTTGTGCCTGGGTAAATTTAGGGTGCTACTGCCCTTTACAAATACCTTGCAGACAATAGGCTAGGTTAAATGTGTTTGGGGTGAAATTCACCAAAATTTGGCATGCACCAAACAAAGGACAGTAAGCTCACTTACAAGCAGCATAGAGGCAGAGGCATGGGGTTTTGTAAAAGTAAATGCATCCAATTGCACAACTTCTCTAAGGTCATCCTAGATCTCAGGGTAATTATGATGTTAAAATTGGTAAGGTGCTCAAAGTTTGGCAATGCTGGCACTGGTACCATCTCCATGGCACTCAGACAAATGTCCAAAGCATCCACTGAAGTTGCCAATGTAGGCGTAAAGTCATAGCTCCTGAAAGGTAACTTCAGTCTACTGACCCCCATCTGGTCTGGAAATTCAAACTCTCTGTCTGGGTAGCTTTTCCCCCTCAGACTTCCTGTCATCAGAGTCCAGGAAGAGGGTTGTGTCAAAAGTTCCTTATGCTGATAACACTACAAACAATTGAAATGCCTCTATAATACATTAAAACAACCGTCCATCACCTTTTGATGCCCCAATCAATATGCATCAATATGTAACGCTATTCTCACAGGTCTTCAATAGATATGGCTATTGATCTTCAGCTCTCTAGCCAATACATTATAATATCTCAGGCTCACTTACTTGGCAAATAATGCTTCAGGTGCATCTTTTTCAGGGAGTGATTTTTTCTCCAGAAAACAAGACATGACAGGGCAAAGGTACAGGAGGGAAGACCATGTGCCAGGAAGAGTCTCAGATATATTTTTTTAAATCCAAACAATGTTTATTGTCAAGATAATAGAGAAAATGGAACAGTAGTTACAGAATCCACAGTGACATTACTGCAACAGCAGGATTACACATAACGAGAACAACATGGATATGCAGATCCCGTAATAAACAGAATAACAGAAATAGTAATCAAACTAAACAGAGACCACAAGGATCTAAAACTTTATAGACACTATCTTGCTTTTTCCTTTTTATGTCTTATTCCTTCCTGACCAGATGTAAACAGAAATGGGGGAAAGGAACAAAGCCCAAAACATGTCATCAAACAATAAAAAAACCCACATCAACAACAATCTCTGGTTTACCGGAGACACCTCATTAAAAAGAATGGGAAATGCACATGAACTCCTCCAGGGGGAGGAGTGGAGCCACACACCTGATATAAAATATCACACCTGCAGAAGTTGGTCAAGAGTCTCAGATATTAATATCACTCCCAGCATGCACTGACTAAAGCTCTCTAAACAAATCACAAACATACAAATATAAATTTTAGAAAAATATCACATTTGCATATTTTCATCCCACTGTAGTTCAAGCTAGCAGAGTCAACATGAATGTGGCATCTCTGCTCTAAATTTAGGTTTGGGGGGAAACCAGTGAGCAACACAATACTCATTACTGCTAATGCCATCTCACACATGCTAGTAATGTTTTTAGTGCCTTACATCTCCACTCATCTTTTTCTCCTTTGTTTTTTTATTTATAATAGGATTTTGTTTTCTAATAAAATATTTTTCTTTGCATTCTTTTTCTTTTGTGTACCTTGCGTTTCCAATTTATTAAAACAGAAAGTTTGGAATTTAAGCAATATATAAGCTAACTTATTAATTATTGGACTGTCATTTGAGGTAAGAATTGTACGCTGGATCTTAATCTCTATGTCATTTACCCCAGTAACACTTCTAAATTCTGATCTATTATCTTTTACAATAGAATTTACCTCTAAAGTGTGTCAAAATATCCTTGCAAATCTATATATATATATATATATATATATATATATATATAATATGAATTTTAGAACTATTTCCAGAAATGTATAAAGCATGATGAAGGGATCTGAGCTATCCCAAAAGATTGTATCTTTAAAGTGGAAAAACTCTCTCTCAAACAACATTAACTATTTGTAATCCTTATGCTACTCACCTTAGATAGATAGATAGATAGATAGATAGATAGATAGATAGATAGATAGATAGATAGATAGATAGATAGATAGATAGGAAAGTATGTTGCATATTATGTTTACTTTTTTTAAACTCTTTTTTTTACATTTCTTCTGTTGTTTCCTGGCTTCTGACCTACACCAAAATTACATCCTACATCCCAGGAGTCTTTGTGGGCATTTTTATCTTCCTTCTGGAGGAGGGAAGGAAGGGCTTTCTCAGCAAAGCACATCCTCCTGCCTGCATGCCTCAGCTAAGGAAAGATGGATTCCATGATAGACGAGTCATCTGCTCTTACTCAAGATACCTCGGCTAGAAATGCTAGAGGTGTTCTTTAAAGTGATTTCTCAACAAAATTAAGCATGGAGGCATAGATAGATAGGTGGTTTTGCTTTGAATATAAAAAATGAATGAGATAGCATTTTCAGTTTGTGGTGCTTAGATACAATTTTTAGTTCCACTTTAATAACTCAGGTTATCCAATAAAGGGTGTCACTTAAGCCCCAAAAGTTCTGTCCTAGTCAATGGCTAACATGGTTCAACAATTTACTACATCTCTTTACTGCAAATTGTTTCAGATTTTAAAACCTAACTAAAAATTTAGTTGTGCAACAATTTGCAACATATAGACCCAGGAGAGACTCAGAAAACTGACAGCAAACTGGGTACCAAAGTGAGTGCATGTGGACTTGACCTTTTAAAGGGAGCTTAAAGTGGAGCTGCACACAAAAGGGGAAGTTCCGCTTTAAGGACTGCTCCCCTGCTCCCCATTAAGGATTGGCACCTTTGGGGGGCGGGGGGGAGCGGGTACCCGGATTTTACAGGTACCCGCTCCCACTTCAGGTCCGATCGCCTAGGCGACCGGAAGCGGAAGGTGTCCTCGCTCCCTCCCTAAAAGTAGTCTTTTGAGACACATGACAGGTCCCAGAAGACTACAGGACCATTCATGAAGCGCAGTGTTACTCGCGCATGCGCAGTGGGCACCCGGCTGTGAAGCCGCAAGCTGTCACAGCCGGGTGCCCACACTGAAGATGCCGGCCTCCTGGAATACAGGATGGCCGGTGAAACGGGCTGCGGCGGACACACGGCGGGACTGAGGGACAGGTTAGTGGCTGTTTTTTAAAAGTCAGCAGCTGCAGTTTTTGTATTTGCTAACTTTTATTCTTTGACAGGGTGAGTGGAACTCCGCTTTGACAGACAGTTCTTTAGATGGAATAACCATACATGGCATGTGTATGATTAAAACATAAATATTGCAAAAAAACAAGGAAAAGGTCCTTTTTTGTGAGAAACAATATTTCTCACGGAAATTCACTTTATCTCCACCTGTTTTCACATGTACTATGCATCGTCTGATTGCAAACCACATGTTATTGTTGAAGGTGTAAAATATATATGGTAAACTCTTTTGTATTTCTTAGCTTGTGAACATCTGTCTGTATCTCTAGTTAGTAGCTCTTTTGATTTGATATCACATGATAAATTCTTTCAGTTTCCTAGGCAACATGAATATCACTGCCTGAAGTTCATGTTACAATAAATATTCATTAATACAACGTCTTTATCATCTTGACAACAGGAAAAAAACAAAGGCACTGAATATTTTTATTATTGTATAGACCATGGTTTCTCAACCTTTTTCCAGTTGGGCCGCCCTTGAAAAGTATTTTCAGTTTTGAAGCACCCCTGTCCAAGGCTTGGTTCATGTTACTGTGTGTCACGGAACGCACGTGAAATAGCGCTCATTCCTGACAGGCAGACAGATGCACTGCTCTTTATGGGTACCCCCATACACTGGCAAATGTGGGGTGTTTTTGGTGTGGTGCAATTGTAAAACAAGGGTCAGAGACGACTTTCCCTGCATTTCTGTGGGTAAGATAGCCCATTGAACTAAATGGACTGTTCTACATACAGCCACACAGATGTGAACCAAGGGCATGTTCACCTGTGAGGTTGGAGGGCGGTTAAACCACGCAATTGAGCTACTTTTACCACACTCAACTGCTTCCCCTTTAGCTGCAGAAACAGCATCTGGGGGTATACACATACTGTTGCCACAGCTGGAAGTATACCTCCAGGTGAATGGGGCTGAACCAGGGGCGGACTGACCATTTGGGAACTCAGGCACTGCCCGAGGGCCCGGGGTCAGTAGGGGGCCCCATGAGATGCCTCTGGCACCTTTCATAGGCTTTTTTGGGTGTGGTTTGAATGTGGGTGTGGACACAGGGGCCCCATGATCCCCTGTTGCCCGGGGGCCCAATCAGTAGTCAGTCCGCCCCTGGGCTGAACTACAACCAACCCACAAGCGCGTGCGCATTGCACACAGTTGTGGTGTGGTGATGCTGCTTTTTATGGGGTTAAACCAGGTGGTCATACACACATACATGTATACACATGTACACAGACATACATACACATATATATATACATACACACATACATGTACACACACACAGGCACATGTATACAGCATTATGAAAAGTTACAGTACCTTAGCTTCCATCACACAGCTGGGTACTGCACTCTAGGGGGGAGCAGAGAGCACAGAAGACACACCTTCCCTTTGCTTTCACTTTGCTGAGCAGTCTGATGGCTCCCAGTGCTGACGTACAGTGCGGCTGGGGATCAGAAGCTTGGGCTCAAGTGACAGCCATTCTCCCCACGGCATCCCTGAAGACCTCTGGCGGCACCCCGGTTAAGAAAGGCTGGTATAGACTGTCTTATATATACTTTTCTACCTGCAGGGAGATATACATTGAATATAAAATTGTTAAAATTATAATCAAGGGTTGAAACAGCAAATGAACCCCAGTGCTTTTTTGTCAATACATTTTTATTGAATTTTTACAAGAAATTACACTTGAGCAGGAAGAAAGATAAAGGCACAACATGGCACAAAGAGTATATGTCTAATACACATGGACATATTGTAGTGCTCAAGGAATATCAAAAAACAAACATACAAAACAATACGAAGAATGATAAATCATCATGGAAGTACATTAAAGAAATAGTGTCTACCCATGGTTTCCATTGTTTATCGAAGGGGTGGAAGTTTTATGAGAGTACATTCTTTTATAGTAGAATTGAGTATCCACTAGATCTACCACTTCAGAAAAGTTAGGTACTACCGGTAATTTTTTTTGTCCAGTGCCTGGCTATAACTGTTTTAGCTGCTACAAGAATATGTAGGGAGTCTATTCTAAGAGAATGATGGAAGGGGTCAATGCCTAAGAGTAGGATAGCTAAAGGTTGGTCAGGTCTTGTTATTACTGCTGTGATCTCCGATAAAGCATTAAAAGATTTTCTCCAAAAACTGGTGAGACTTTTACAAGCCCAGAAGATGTGGATAAGGTTCCCCGCTTGTCCACACCCCCTCCAATATAGTGGGGAATGAGATTTAGAAAATTTTGATAATTGATAAGGAGTTCAGTACCAACGAGTTGTTAACTTTTGGGTTTGTTCAAAGTGTGCAATATTATGAGACATAGAATAGTTGCAGCAAACAGCAAAGGACCATTGGGCCTCAAAAAAGGGTTGATGAAGGTCCATTTCCCATTCCAACATTTTGAAAAACATCAGTTTATTTTGTAAAGTGTTATTAAAAAAGGATTTGCCTTTGTGAGTGGAAAGTAGGGAGGAAAGGAATTGCCAATTTTTTTCCGGATCCATCAAACATGAAGGTGGGTTATTGGTCAAAAAACTAATTATTTGTGCATAGTTTATGTATAAATCGTGGAATTGGGTATGCCAAATTCTGCTATTAAGGGTTCCATAGATTTCACCTGGTTATCATGGAAGAGGTGGTTGACCCATTGAATCCCTTCCTCCACCCAACTTGTGACGGAAATGTAGGGTAAGAGAAGTTCTCAGGTTGCTAAAGGGAAGCAGATGCGGTACATGAGGGTTCATTGAGAGAGTTGAGATAATAATTTTCTCCATGCCAGCATGGAGTTATGTGTCGGCATGGGGGAAGAACTAAGGTTTAAGGGCCGCGAAGAGTCTTTTAGTAAGAGGTAGTTCATATTGTTGGTATGTGTGAGTGCTGCTTCAATATCTACCCATAATATGTCCTGTGGGTTGTAAAACCAATGTTTAAGAGGGGCGAGCTGTGATGCATGAAAATAGTCTTTGATATCTGGAAGACCAATTCCATCCACCTGTATATGTTTAATAAAATGATGATAAGTACAGCGGACTCTTTTATTTTTCCAGAGAAAGGTTTCATTTTGAGTGTTGCTGGTCTCCTGGTCCAAGATAGTTCTACTTTGGCAAAACGCTGCAAGTCTTGTCAAATGGACTGAATGAGAGTTTTTTAATTAGCTTCTGCTAATTTATTGGTAGATGTTAGATTAATTCCTAAATAAGGAACACATGAATATGGTAGTTTTTTTACGTAGATTTTTACGTGTAGCAGAATGAACACCAAGATCTAAAATGAGAGACTTTGCAAAAATTTACTCTATAGTAGGATATATTGCTGAAGTTTTGTAAAACTTGGTGTGGGCAAATGGTAAGGCGATGGTGGGCTTGGTCAGTATAAGTATTACATCATAGGCAAAAAGATTTATCACATGTGACCTATAGTTAAATTTAAATCCTGATATGTCGGGGTGGGAGCAAATAGCCCCGCCAGGGGCTCAATCAAAAGATTGAATATTGACGAGGATAAGGGACATCCTGGCAAGTGCCGTTGGATACAGGAAAGGATTTTGAAAGAAGGCCAGAAGTAAAAACACAGGCAGAAGAGGTAGAGAAGGAGTTCGGCTAATTTCTGTATGCTGGATAATATCAAAAATGGGTCGAGTGGCGTCAGACAACTGCCTGCCCCTGATGAAGACCAGCTGATCTGGTAGAATTAGAATGGATAGAATTTTCAGGAGTCTATTAGCAAGTTTTGCATATACTTCGATATTGGAATTTAGAAGGGAGATTGGGTGGAAAATTGCTGACATATTTGGATCTTTTCCCGAGTTTTAGAAGGGTTACTATGTGTGCCATTAGCATTTCAGAGGGAAAGGATGCCATTGCAATCACCCTAGTGTAAACTGATTGTAGATAGGGGGTGAGCAGGTTCTTAAAAGATTTAAAATATTCATTGGTGAGGCCGCTGGGGCCTGGAGATTTCCCCAGATGTAAGGAATCTATGGCTTTGCCTGTTTCCACTAATGTAAACGGCATGTTCAAAGAACTCAGCTGGGAAGCAGTCAGGGCTGGGAGGTTGATTTGTACTAAAATGTTTTTGGATTGCTCATTCAGAAGGTTGGAATGTGTCCGCATCATGGTTTAAATTATATAGGAATTTGTAATAGTCAGCAAAAAAATTAAGGAACATTTTTTAATTAGAGTACGGCATCAAGTCAATAAACTCCTGGGATTTTGATCTGGTCATTTAAGTAGTAGAGGGGGTTGTTAATCAGTTTCAGCTGCTTTGGTGTTAATGAAATTAACAACAGGTGAACTAGATGGGCAACAATGAGACGACCCCCAAAACAGGAATGGTTTTACAGGTGGAGGTCACTGACAGTTTTTCACTAGTTTTGCATTTGGCTAGGGTCAGTGTCACTAGTGGTAGCATGAGGCGATACCTGGACCCTACAGAGGTTGCACAGGCAGTCCAACTCCTCCAGGATGGCACATCAATATGTGCCATCACCAGAAGGTTTGCTGTGTCTCCCAGCACAGTCTCAAGAGCATGGAGGAGATTCTAGGAGACAGGCAGTTACTCTAGGAAAGCTGGAAATGGTCATAGAAGGTCCTTAACCCATCAGCAGGACCGGTATCTGCTCCTTTGTGCAAGGACGAGCAGGTTGAGCACTGCCAGAGCCCTACAAAATGACCTTCAGCAAGCCACTGGTGTGAATGTCAGAAACACACTTAGTGGGCCCTGTGCTCACTGACCGGCACCATAGAGCTCGATTGGCATTTGCCATTGAACACCAGAATTGGCAGGTCCGCCACTGGCGCCCTGTGCTTTTTGCAGATGAGAGCAGGTTCACCCTGAGCACATGTGACAGACATGAAAGGGTCTGTAGAAGCCATGGAGAATGTTATCCTGTAACATTGATCAGCATGACCGTTTTGGTGGTGGGTCAGTGATGGTCTGGGGAAGCATATCTATGGAGGGACACACAGACCTCTAAATTGGTTTGTTATCCATGCTTATGGACTAATAGCAATGTAGCTGCCTACCACTCCTCTTATACCCTCAGTGGGATAAAGATGGCAAAATACTAAATTATAGTGTGGCGCTACTAAATCGTGCTATAAAACACCTTCCTCCCACATGTGTGCAGCACTTACATACTATATGTGCTTCCTCCTCAAATTAATCAAATAGTGTGATATATAGGCAAATCCAATAATGTGATGTGAAAATACCAACAAGATTACAACATTTATGATGTACTACAATACACCTCCCTCCTCAAAAACATACTTCTGTGTGTGTTTATGTAACAATAATAATTTGTAACATCCTCCCAATACAATAAAAAATGCAATAGAAAAATACAAAAAAGTGCTTTAATATTGCAGACTGTGTGCTGTGTACTACAGAACACCTTCCCCTACTAAAAACTAAATTTGCTCCTGTGCAAAATCAATACAAGAACAGATATATGTGACATCCATAATATGCAGTTCCCAAAAAGTGCTTCAGTGCAGTCCACTTAAAAGTGCTCTTGATTTCAATATAGTGCTACGTTCCTTCGTGTGACACTCGTGCTCCGCATCCCCATTGGGTCCGCACTCACTAGAGATTAAGACTCCCTTTTTACAGGCGAGTCATATGCGCTTGGTATAGCTTCCACCTTCAATATCTCCATACCTCCTCTTATTTGGACCTCTTGTATCCCGAATCTCCTTCTCCTCCACCAATAGTTAACCAAGAGAACCAAAAAGCAGAACTCCAATAGTGTAATATTGTTTGTTTAAAATTCCACATATATACAAATTGCACTTACATAAAAGATGTACAAAGAAAGCTTTATCTCATGGTTCCGGGACACTTCTGTGTTCCACGTACCTGAAGAAGGCGACCAGAAGTGACACAAAAGGCTTCGTCCAACTAGTTTACTCGGCATGACGTCATCAGGAGCTAGACAATGGCACCCTGACTGCCATTAGGTATCAGGATGAAATCCTTGGACCCATTGTCAGACCTTACGCTAGTGCAGTGGGCCATGGGTTCCTCCTAGTGTACGACAATGCCCAGCCTCATGTGGCAAGAGTATGCAGGCAGTTCCTGGAAGATGAAGGAATTGATACCATTGAATGGCCCCGATGCTTGCCTGACCTAAATCCAATAGAACAGCTTTGGGATATCTTGTTTCAGTCCATTTGATGACGCCAGGTTGCACCTCAGACTGTGCAAGAGCTCAGTGATGCCCTCATCCAGATCTGTGAGGAAATACCCCAGGACACCATCTGTCAACTCATTAGGAGCATGCCCTGACATTGTCAGGCATGCATACAAACACGTGGGGGCTATACAAACTACTGAGTACCATTTTGAGTTGCTGCAATTAAATTTCAGAAAAATAGACTAGCCTGCTGCGTCATTTTTTTCACTTTGATTTTCGGGGTGTCTTTGAATTCAGTCCTCTGTAGGTTGATAATTTTCATTTCCATCAAACGATGGGGCATCCTTACCCTCCAAACACTTTACCCAGTCCATATCACTATACAGTAGATATCCAGCATGATATTTTTCCTCATTGAGATCTGTTGTGTTTTTAAAGTGCTCCTTTAATTTTTTTGAGCAGTGTACATCCTCTATATGCTGGGGATTCATAAGTTTCTCTTTAGTGGTTGGGTGGATAATGTGAGGTATTCACGTTTTAACCCTTTGGGCCTTCAATCTGTGTGCAAGAAATTGTTATGGACATAGAACTTAATTTTCAATTGGCGTAAATATATGTCATGACATTCGCACAACAACCTTCTTAGGTTATTCCTCAAGTTCACTAAAGCTGCTGCTGTGGCAGGGGATTGGGAAGATTTATTTAGAATATTCAGGGAATGAATGTCAGCTATAATAGCATCGCAGTATATTATTTTTTGGTTCTGGATCCAAGTTGGATCTGGATCAACAGGCCTCTAATATATTCCTTATGGGCATTCCACAGAGTAAATGGATTGATTTCAGGAAGGTTGTTGTGCAAAAATAATTCTTGTATCTGTTTCATGAGGGTCGTTTGTAGTTCAGGATTCTGAATTAGGGATTTATTGTAGCGCCATACAAACACAGGAGAGCAAGTGTTCTCTTCTGTCCAGGACATAAAGATAGCTGCATGATCCGACCATGTTATGTTGGAGATGACAGATGAGGACACTTTCGCTAATAACATTTTGTCAACCAAACACATATCAATTCATGTGTATGTATTGTGTCTAGTTGAAAAATAGGTGAAATCACACTCATTTGCATGTTTGTATCACCACACATCATGGACGTCTTCTGCGTGGAGAAGTCCACTCAATGATGACGAGTAACCTTTTGACCTCGAGAGGTGTCTATGGGTCCGCTACAAGGTCAAAGTCTCCACAAATAAGTATCCTTGTCTTACGTTTAGTTTACGTATATATCTCAGTTGGTGTGAGTTGGGAACATAAACGTTAACTATTGTATAAATACGATTATAATGGTATAAAGAAGTATGATATATCTACCCTCTGGATAGCTTCTCTCAAAGAAAAGGATGGCATGGATCGAGGCTAGTAAGTAGAGATGAGCGAATTATTCAAAAATTTGATTCGGCTGATTCGCCGAATTTCAGGAAGAAATTCGATTCGATGCGAATTAATTCGCTACGAAGTTAACTTATAAAAAGGGTTTCTAGGCTTCAGAGAGCCTTTAAATTAGTGCAGAACACTGTACCTTTAATTTAAATGCCCTTGGAGATGAGGAAGGAGAAGGAGAAGGAGAAGGAGAAGGATGAGAAGAAGAAGGAGAAGGATGAGAAGAAGGAGAAAGAGAAGGATGAGAAGAAGGAGAAGGAGAAGGATGAGAAGAAGGAGAAGGAGAAGGATGAGAAGAAGGAGAAGGAGAAGGATGAGAAGAAGGAGAAGGATGAGAAGATGGAGAAGGAGAAGGATGAGAAGAAGGAGAAGGAGAAGGATGAGAAGAAGGAGAAGGAGAAGGATGAGAAGAAGGAGAAGGAGAAGGATGAGAAGAAGGAGAAGGATGAGAAGAAGGAGAAGGAGAAGGAGAAGGATGAGAAGAAGGAGAAGGATGAGAAGATGGAGAAGGAGAAGGATGAGAAGAAGGAGAAGGAGAAGGATGAGAAGAAGGAGAAGGAGAAGGATGAGAAGCAGGAGAAGGATGAGAAGAAGGAGAAGGATGAGAAGAAGGATGAGAAGAAGGAGAAGGATGAGAAGAAGGATGAGAAGAAGGAGAAGGATGAGAAGAAGAAGGATGAGAAGAAGGAGAAGGATTAGAAGAAGAAGAAGGATGAGAAGAAGGAGAAGGATGAGAAGAAGGAGAAGGATGAGAAGAAGAAGAAGGATGAGAAGAAGAAGAAGGATGAGAAGAAGGAGAATTCCAAGCCGGCAAAAAGTGTATCTGCAGAGCTCCGCTATTTCTTAGGCTATTTCTGACAGTTCTGTGACATTCACTCCATACAGCGGTTGAAACCGCTGTATGGAGTGAATGTCACAGAACTGTCAGAAATAGGCTATTTCTGACAGTTCTGTGACATTCACTCCATACAGCGGTTGAAACATTGTATCTATTTGTTTCCATAAATGGATCCATTTATGGAAACAAATAGATACAATGTTTCAACCGCTGTATGGAGTGAATGTCACAGAACTGTCAGAAATAGCGGAGCTCTGCAGATACACTTAGCGGAGCTCTGCAGATACACTTTTTGCCGGCTTGGAATTATTCTTATTTTCATCCTACTTCTTCTTCTTCTTCTTCTTCTTCATCCTCATCCTCATCCTCTTCTTCTTCTTCTGAGGATGAGGATGAGGATGAAGAAGAAGAAGAAGAAGAAGTAGGATGAAAATAAGATTAATTCCAAGCCGGCAAAAAGTGTATCTGCAGAGCTCCTCTAAGTGTATCTGCAGAATAGAGGAGCTCTGCAGATATACTTTTTGCCGGCTTGGAATTATTCTTATTTTCATCCTACTTCTTTTTCTTCTTCTTCTTCTTCTTCATCCTCATCCTCAGAAGAAGAAGAAGAGGATGAGGATGAGGATGAAGAGGAAGAAGAAGAAGAAGAAGAAGTAGGATGAAAATAAGAATAATTCCAAGCCGGCAAAAAGTGTATCTGCAGAGCTCCTCTATTCTGCAGATACACTTAGAGGAGCTCTGCAGATACACTTTTTGCCAGCTTGGAATTATTCTTATTTTCATCCTACTTCTTCTTCTTCTTCATCCTCATCCTCTTCTTCTTCTGAGGATGAGGATGAGGATGAAGAAGAAGAAGAAGAAGAAGAAGTAGGATGAAAATAAGAATAATTCCAAGCCGGCAAAAAGTGTATCTGCAGAGCTCCTCTAAGTGTATCTGCAGAATAGAGGAGCTCTGCAGATACACTTTTTGCCGGCTTGGAATTATTCTTATTTTCATCCTACTTCTTCTTCTTCTTCTTCTTCATCCTCATCCTCAGAAGAAGAAGAAGAGGATGAGGATGAAGAGGAAGAAGAAAAAGAAGAAGAAGTAGGATGAAAATAAGAATAATTCCAAGCCGGCAAAAAGTGTATCTGCAGAGCTCCTCTATTCTGCAGATACACTTAGAGGAGCTCTGCAGATACACTTTTTGCCGGCTTGGAATTATTCTTATTTTCATCCTACTTCTTCTTCTTCTTCTTCTTCATCCTCATCCTCTTCTTCTTCTTCTGAGGATGAGGATGAGGATGAAGAAGAAGAAGAAGTAGGATGAAAATAAGAATTCCAAACCGGCAAAAAGTGTATCTGCAGAGTTCCTCTATTTCTGACAGTTCTCTGACAGCTCCTTCACATGTACAGCGGTTGAAACATCTGTTTCCGAATAAAAACATCTGTATCCTAAATGGAAACAAATAGATACAATGTTTCAACCGCTGTACATGTGTTCCTTCTGTCAGAGAACTGTCAGAAATAGCGGAGCTCTCTGCAGGGACACTTTTGCCGGCTGATCGGGAAAAATCCGATTCGCGCACCCGAAGTAGGCAAATATTCGGATTCAACGCGAATCGAATTTTTCCTGAAATTCGTATCGAATTCCGGTTCGCCTGGTTCGATTCGCTCATCTCTACTAGTAAGGTATGTGGATAATTCTTATGGGAACATTGCAATGTTGATTCCTTATGGAAGTGAGTCTCTTATATTGCAATTAGGTCAGCTTTGTTGGAAAGTGCTTCTTTCCATAATAAATGTTTTTTAGTTTGGTGGTTCAGACCTTGGACATTTAAAGGATAAGTTCACCTTTGGAACATGTAACATGTTCCCATATCCACAGCTGCACCTGCTGCCCCCTCCCTCTGACAGTAGTACAGGGAGATGTTTTACCACCACATAACTGGGAAGAAGCTGGGGAGTTTCTTTACTTGCGCTTGGTTTCAAACATCCATCTTGCCGAGCAGTTACCATGCCCCCCAAACCCAGTGCTTTTGTAATTAACTTTTTATTGATTTTCAAATAAGTATAACAAACAGAGAGCATCTAAAGCAAAACAGAGAAAGAAATAGGCTCATCGATGAGAAGCATTCAGATACATATAATATCATTACATAACAGTAGTTTCAGCGATCAGTTTCAGACAATTGAGTAGACAAGTCAGAGCTGGAAGTATCCAATGATTCCAAAATTCAAAAGTGGAAACAGAGTTAGTATGCACAGCAGTAAGATACTCAGTTTTTCAAATTTCTGCTATTACCTTCTTCAATTCCGATAGCATAGGTAGTATTGTAGAAAGCCAATACATGGGAATGGTTCTCATGACCGCAGTTAAAACATGGGAGGAAAGTTTTCGTGCAGACTTGGAGAGGCCTGGAAAACGCAGGCCCAACAGAAAGTGAATAGGCTGAAATGAAATAGGAGCCTGCAAAAGTAGTCATAGGAGGCCAAGGACCTCTTTCCAAAAGGGTGTAATGGACCGGCAAGTCCAAAAAATGTGAAAAAGAGTGCCAGTTTCCTCGCCACATTGCCAACAGACAGAAGAAACATTTGGGTCACGAGCATGGAGAACCTCAGGAGTCCTATATCAAAACATCAGAATTTTATAAGTATTTTCTTTATATACTACATATAGAGAAGATCTTGAGGCAGCCTTCCAAATCCTACTCCAGTGATCCAAGGCAATGTCACATTGAAGGATTCGGGTCAATTTACACATATAAAGGTGTGTATCAATAGAAAGGGGGCAGTCGTCTAAAAAATGCTTATATATGGATGATACCATGCCTCGTTGGAGTGGGCCTTCAATACAGATACGTTCAAAAGGGGTAGGCTTCTTAAGAATCAAAGAAGGAGCTTTGGAGGTGACGTATCTGTAGATAAACATAGTATTGGTGGATTGGCATATGAGTGGCTTTTTGAATTTCTGCAAAGGATTCAAACTTATGGGTTGCTGGATGGATCAAATGTCGCAACTGAAATAGATTGGCCTCCGTTTAGGGGCGCATCCGGGACAAGGCCAGGTTATCTGGGAGACAGGAGTTAAATATGACATTGGTCAAGGGGGAACATCGAGAACAGAGGGCAAATTTAACCCTACACAGCTTTCAGATAGATACCATCAACTGCATGGGTCCAAGCAGGCTATGTTTGTGGGAAGAGACTTCGATATTGGTCATGGACCAGAGGAGGGAGCAAGGGTGTATTGGGCATAAATGTAGCCATTCAATCTCAGCCCATTTATTAGGGGGGAGCTGAGAGGGCCATGAGACAAGAGCTTGGAGGTGAGTGGCTAGATAGTATAACTTAATGTCCAGAGCCCCCAAACCCCCCCTGGATCGAGGGGAGAGGAGTACTGGTGGGATTTGTTGTTCCAGATGAAGCAGAGGAAGGAGTTCTGGAAGGAGCATAATTTAGACATGGGTATAGCAACAGGGAGCGTTTTTAACAGATACAAGTGTTTAGGCAAAATGGTAATTTTTAGTACATTAATCCGGTCAAGAAAAGATATGGGAAAATTATCCCAGGATTTTAAGGACTGAGAAATTACATGAAACAAAGGAGAGAAATTAGCTTCATAAAGGGAATGATATTAGGAAGTAAGGTTGGTACCTAGATATTTCAGGGCATGGGCGCACCACTGGTATAGATAATTTGACTGAAGTGAAGACAAAATTGTAGAGGGTATATGTAGTGCTTATGCTTCAGTTTTAGACGCATTAACCTTATATTCCGACAGGGCACTAAAGAGCTGTAAAGTACGATGCAAAAGAGGTAAAGTAGTGTGGGGTTCCGTCAACGTTAGCAAAATGTTGTCAGCGAACAGAGACAGTTTAAAGTCACTGTTATGGATGCGTATCCCATGAATATCTGGGTTGGATCTAATGGCTATGGCCAGGGGTTCTAGACAGAGGATAAACAACAAAGGGGAAAGCGGGCATCCCTGGCGCGTACCATTGGACATCCTGAGGGAAGGTGATAAAAACAAAGCCAGTTTGACTTGGGAGGTGGGGGTGGAGTAAAGAGCTTTTAATGCTGCTATAAATGGACCACTAAACCCAAATTTCTCTAGGACCAGGAACATATACAGCCAGCTAAGTCCCTGGCAGGGGAGGGAGTCCCAGCTGTTTAAAGAAGGAGTCTGCTTCATGAAGGTCATGGAGTAGGATTTGGGCGTTGTCTTTGGAGACAACCAGCATAAAGGGGAATCCCTATCGATATGGAATATGGTGTTGTTGAAGGTGAGTTGTGACCGGTTTCAGGACCTGTCTTTTTGCCAAGGTGATGGTGGATAAATCACTAAAAATTTGGAGCTTGTCACCTTTAAATTCCAAGGAGGGCTTGTTGTGAGTAGAAGTGAGCAGGGCTTCTTTGCCGTCCATAAATAATGAAAGCAGATGATCACATCTCTAGGCCTGGTAACCTCGGAAGGCTTCAGGCCTAATGACCTGTGGGCCCGATCCATTCGCCAATCAACAACCAGGACCTTGGGGGTGGCCAGAGTTATGAATAGGGAGAACAAGTGACGGTGAAGATTGGAATCAGAGACCGTTTCTGGTATATGACGTGGATACTGATATTCTGGCGACGTTCCCTGTTTTCCAGATCTTCCTGCTGAATTTGAAACTAGTACATGGAATGTTTCAGACTCGCATTATTCTCCTCCAGAACATGGACATATTGTATCAGTTCATCAAATTTAGACTCAAGGTGGTCTGTATGGTCCCCTATCTGGGTAATCTCTCCGCTAAGCTCCTGGGCCAATTTCCCAACTTCCGCTGCAATAGTACTGGTAATGTTGTGTAAGAATACTTGCAGTTCACTTTCCAAGGAATCCACCATCAAGGGAGGGACCACCAGTGAGGTATGTGGAGCTGCAGGGAGATCTGCGTCCATCCTCTCTATGTCCGCAGATCCTCTGAAGTTCTCGCTGGGGCCACTGCCGCTAGTCGAGGCTGGCCTAGTGAAGAAGCGGTCCCGTGGTTGGGCAGAAGTTGCGTAGGTGGCTTCCAGAGCCCGATTTTTCCCATAGGGGGTGCCTGAGTATGCCCCAACCTAGGAGAGGGCACTCCCAGAGCTGAGAAGGCAGAGTATGTGAAGCGGGAGTGCTTTAAGGCCTGAGGACCGGCGGAGCTCCATCTTCAGGCGACAGCCATCTCAGACCTCTGTGCACGAGCCCCAAACCCAGTGCTTTTGATTTCACAGTCCCCATTATAGAAAATGGCAATACTTATTCTAGATTATCAAACATTGCATGGCATTCTTTACCAGAAATAGTTCTTTTGTTGATCAACGGAAAAATAACATCTCCCATTGTGTTGCACCCATACAAAAATAAAATGCCCAGGACAGTTCATTCTGATGGAGTAGTGCCAAATTTTGTTTTTATTTCCCATAGTAGAGTACTCACATATATTAGTCCCACCCATAAATCTTTACCAGGGGATCAATAATATTCAAGTAGTAATACACTAATACTAGTTGAATACTAGGAATAAAACAAGATAGAATTTTAGGAAAAAGCTACAAAAATATACAGCATTTTCAGCTTGGAAAATAAAAGGCACAAAGTCACAATTTAACATTTTCAAATAACCTTTACTGACTTGGCAAAAAAAATAAAAAATCTTAATGGTAAAGTTAAATTGTTATTGGACCCAGAACTGATATATAATTTTGGTACATGATGAAAGGATAAGAAGTATTTATGTTTCTGAACATTTAGTGGCAAAATCTTTACACTTTAAAACCAGAGGTCTGTACACCTATTGCAGCCATTCTGGAACGGGGACATTCTCCATATTGAATTTTTAATTTATTTTACATTAAAGTAAATGTGGCAAAGGAACTGGAAACATAATGTTTAAGAATGCCCAAAAACCTAAAGATGGTTAGGAAATAATCTGCAATTGAAGGCAGGAAGATTTTGCCACTAGATTCTTCAGACTCCACCTTTAATTGGAATTTCACTTTTGTGTGGGATAACCCTTTTACCCTTTCACTGCCACAGACATAAGTCAAATTTCTGTAGCAGCACAGTCTTGTAAGCCTGCCTACACCTTGTCATCTTGTCAGCAATGAGCATTTTGTAACTTCAGGTTTTGAACTGCCATTCCCCAACTTCTGTTGCTGGGGAAGAAACTAATGACAGTAGCTACAGCTGTGTGCAGAAGTAATATTAGGGGTCTAAAAAAACCCTTATGTATCCTTTAAGATGATCTGTCATTTCCATTATGCTATCACAGAGTTTTTCAGCCCCCTACATGACAGCAAAAAAGGTAAGTTAAAAAGGTTAAAAAAAAAAAAAAAGCAACAAATTCAATGAAAAAAAAACTACAGGTGGGGTGGGGGGCACATGCGCAAGATTCGGCATGGCGGACATGCTTCACTAGAGCTCTGCACTCCCCACAGCAGATGTAGGGCTTGGCACTGGTCTGAACCACCACACAAATACCGGTCACCCTCCATCTGGCACACCTTGGGAGTAAACGGGTTGGTTCTAAGCCTATTTCGGAAGCTTTAGCTTGCACCCCCTCCAAGATGGCTGCAAAGGCTCTAAAACAGACACAAGCACCCTCTCCTTCTTGGTCTGAGACAGTGGTGAGTGATGGAGATGAGGAGGCTGCTTTTAATACCAGCAGCTCACCCACAATTCCAAATGAAGGTATGTATCAGAGGGATTTCCTAAAGCAAATGGAAGCCATGTTGCAGAAAGCAGTGAATACCACCTCTGAGCAGTGCACAATTCACCTTTCTAGTGATCCGAAAACTGGGGCAGAGAACTTCTGACTTGGAGACCCAAATGGATGATCTTGAACTCACCATACATGATCACTCTCAGGAATTAGTAGCCCTCTGTGAGGAGAACAAATTGCTATTAGCTCACCTAGAAGATGCAGAGAACCACTCCTGGCTTTCTAATTTGTAAATTCATGGTATTTCTGAATCTCTACAGGATTTAACAACCTTCATCACTGCACTCTTCCAGGAACTCTCCCTTTCTTTACCGTTTGAAAGACTTGACTTCAACAGAATCCATTGAGCCCTGATGCATTGCCAACCAGATGGCCTGCAACACAATATCATAGTGCGGCTGCACTTTTATTGTACCAAGGAAAAACCACTAGCGGCACCTCACTCTAAAGACACCCTGCATTTTCAAGATAACGCTTATCAAATTTTCTCTGACTTGGCATGCTCAACTATCACTAAATAGCAGGCCATGAAGCTGTAAATGCATTAAATACAGTAAATATGTGGGCTTGAATTCTGAACAATTCCCAATTGCTCAAGGCACCAGACAGGGTTGCCCCATGTCATCCCTACTTTTTGCTCTTGCTAGTGAGCCATTAGCGCTCCTGCTCCACACTAACCCTGACATTAGAGGGGTTGAGGTAGCCTCGTAATATCAAAAGTTATGTTTATTTGCTGATGATGTTCTGAGGTTTGTTACCTCCCCCCAGACCATGTTACCCAACTGGACTGCTTTGCCTTGGCCAATCCGCGCAAGTCTATGGCACTCAATGTGTCCCTCCCACCATCAGAAGATACCCATCTCCAGGAAGCTTACCTTTTTAGGTGGGCTACTACCTCGCTCCTTTATTTGAGAATTAACTTAACCAACTGTCCCCCTTTGCTCTATGAAACCAACTACTCTCAGTTAATTAGTTTCATGACTAGTTGCCAATCATTATATGTTTCTAGGTTAGGACTTATCATTGCAGTCAAGATGACCTTACTGCACAAGATTCTGCATCTCTTTCAGGTCCTTTCTGTAGTTGTTACAGCTCACTACTTTCGTATCTTCCAGTGCCGTGCTCATAAATATATTTGAGGATCTATCAAACCGAAAATCCCTAGAGAACTTCTTCTGAGAAACCGCCTGTCTGGAGGCCTGGAAGTACCCCATTTCTTTAAATATTAATAGGCAGCCCAGCTGGCCCAAATCATGCTTTGCCATGCCTCAAGTGAGGTTCCACTATGGGTGAGTCTTAAAGTGACTGATACAGACCCAGTATCAATAGATAACGTACTCTGGGTGCATAAATCTGAGCAAGGCTTAGTATCCCCCCACCATCCCTTGGTATTCTTTTATAAACACCCCTACATTTACCCCACCTACTCCTTCCCATCCTCTTTCCTTCAATGGCAAATTCTAGGCTTGGCACATTTACATGATCTGTCCACAGGCTTATCTTCCAGGAAGAGAACTCTTCTATTATCTACAAATATCGCATTTCTTTGCCTCTTATAACCACCCTGGTTCACATCTCACCAGTTTGTCCATCTTTGAGGGTATATGTAATATGGATCCACATGCCCCAGGAATTATCTCTAAATTATACTCCCATCTGTAATATAAGGCCAGACACAAACACCAAAAGCAGGTCATACACAATACACAGGTACGATCAACCAGCCTTATACCATTGTTTCTAAGCATGTGAGAGACACACTAAGTGTAAAGCTGTCCTGGCACCATGCAGCATTCACTCAGCACCCCAAGAAATAACAGAATCCAACTGCAGTATTCTTGCACTGTCAAAACCTCCACTTTTATCACACAACAAACAGGAGGATGTATCTTATGGTCATCACAATCTGCATAATAACACTAATAGTAATGTGAGTATCACAACATGAAATAATCACATCTTTTTACAGCGTCACAGCATAGAATTAATACTATACAAAGTTAGGGGAAGAAGGGAGGAAAGAGACCTCATCAAAACCATAGTGCAAAGGAGATCATGGAGAAGCCTAGGACAAGATCGAGACCGATGAGTCCATACAGCCTTGACAAAAGTCCCAGTGTCAGAGCATCCCCTTTCGCACGGGAGGGCTTCTGATATCATCATGTCCAGGCCTCTCTTAAATATCCTGGTTCAGTGCTTCTGGACACATTCTCAAAATGGGTGGTGCCTTTCCCATGCCAGGAAGTGTTACTCAGAAAAACATTGAAAAGGTTCTCTGAGTAACAGAATTACACCCAGTCACTTTACTGGACAAACAACTCTTATCTAATACCGCCAATCCTAACTGCACAAACCAGTAAACATTTCTAACTACAGAAACAATTTCTTATCTTTTCTAGCTTAAACATTTCTTAAATGTGCAAACAAGTATACAAACAACTCACAAACAACTCTTATGTAATTTAAGCAGTTCTAATTTCTTATGACTCTGTAAATTTCAAATGGACTTCTGACCTTGGGGTGAGCCTGGAGCAAGAGGATTTGGATGGAACTTTGGCAACCACCAAAATTTCTTCCAATAACATCCTAGCGGTGGAAACTAATTACAAAGTACTGATGCGGTGGTACCTGGTTCTGGCAAGAATCTCTAAATTTCTTTCAGCATATCCCCCCATATGCTATTGTGGCTGCGGAGAACATGTAACCCAAGCACACATATGGTGGTCATGTCTGGTTGTGCAGGGTTGTGCAGCAATTCTGAGATCTTTAGAATAATATCTACTCTTATAAAGGCCACTATAGAGCCCAATCACACTCGTGCTCTACTGAATCATTGCACTTGACTTATCAAGAGCCCAGCTAAAACTCATCTTGGAGGTTCTGACAGCCTCCAAACAATAGCCAAAGCCTGGAAAACTCCCTGTCCTTGTGGCTTGGAGACAAAACATAGAATCATGCAGGCCATAATTCACAGTAAAATAGATGGTAGCTTATCCTTTACAATCCCTAAACATCTCAAGGTTTGGCAACCTTGGGTAGACAATTTTCTACTACCTGGTTTTGACACTTCACTCCTAGAACCCTGACTTTTTAGTCTTCACCCTAATGTAATAAGGACAGCCCTGACTGGCCATGGGTAGCTGGTCTCACCCTCTCTCTTTGCTTCCCTTTTCTCCCACTCTTGTTTCTCTCTCTTCTCTTTTTACTGATTAGGATATACTGTGATTAGGATATACTGTGCACCTTAATTATTTATGATTGGCTGTATACACATGATACCTGTCTTTCCCAACACAGGTTATGTGTACCCTAATGGGTCTGTGAGCTCCTAACATTTATTTTTAAATAATGCTCCAGTCAATCTCCAAAATATAGCACTTCTGTATTGCTCTATTTATCTTGCTACATCATCTGTATTTTCAGTGTGTGTTAATCCCACATACTGCTGTGAACTTCATGTTAATGTTGATATCTTTGTCACTTTACTAATTCAATAAAACTATTGAATGAGAGAATAAAAACCACAGGCATGTCAGGTGCACCTACTGTATGTAGGAAAACAAAGATTGTATAACAGATATTAAATATCACTGCACATGCACTCGTGTGATCAATAATCCTAGTTACATCATTATTGGTTAATTTTAAACTGATGACCTGTAAGAGTTTTTAAAGCATCATCTATGGAAAATTTTGAGAACTTATTTTTTTCTATTTTATGGGCCCCTGTAATTTTAAGACTTGTTGTGTTTGGTATCTATGGATAAAATTACCAGGTGAAAATCAAGGAAAAAAGGATTAAAAAAGAAAACACATGGAGCCACCATGTCTAATGACTGGTAAGTTGCAATATATTACTGTACATTATTGTTCTTTGATTTAGCCATTCTTTAACTATTACACACCAGATAGATGCATTTATGATTTCTTCTGTAATGTTCACAGGAACCAAAAATTACCTTTCTCAATTTATATTTGTATTGTGCAATATTAGGGATGAGCAGGTGGAGAAAAGAAAAGCTCACACAGAAGAGGTATGCAGCTTCAAGAAGGAGAGTCTAAAGGGCAGTACTAAAAGAAGAAAGTGACGCTGTGCCTAAACATTAAATTGGTGCAAGAAGCCTCTTGCAGCATTGCAAGAAATTCAGAAGGACCACCCTCTGTTTATATTTTATATGATATATAATTCTATATTCCTTTTACAACAAAGCTTTTCTGTACTGTGTTGTATTTTTGACCTACGGATAGAAAATTATTTCCCTAACCATTAGAGCCCCAGTCACTATTTTAAAACAGAGCTGAGATAGTGTCTATTTGTCCAAATGCCATTTTTCAAAACAGCATCTAGTCTCAGTCCCTTACACTGGTCTAGTGACACTGGTAATGGTGTGACTGTGATCAGGAACAATGTTGCTTGCTTGGACTGGTCTGTTGGTACTAGTGTAGAGGCAATCAGGAGCACTGTTGCTGACACTTGTCTGGCGACACTGAAACTGGTGTGGCAGAAATCAGGAGCACTAATGTTTGATTACTCTGATATTGTGACATTGTACTTGTGAGGAACTTATCAGAATCACTGTTGATAGTTGCACTGGTATAGTGACACTGGGACTGGAGTGGTAGTGATCAGGAAAATTGTTTGTGGCTTACACTGGTCTGGTGACACGGAGACTATTGTGGCAGTGATCAGGAACACTGTTATTGGCCTATACATCTGTTAAAACTGGGACTTGGCTAATCTGTGGGGACACTGTGGCTTGCTGCATTGGTTTGGTGATCAGAGACACTGTAGCTGGCTTATACTAGTCTTGTTACACTGTACCAGTGTGGCTAGCAATCAGGGACACTGTAAAAAATGGTGCTATTGATTACAATCAGGAAACACTTTGTTTCCTCTTACCACCATTTGGTTATTGAGAGGAAACAGAACAGTGGCTGCAAATGCAGCATTTGTTTACATTAGTGATTGGTCACAGCGATCATGTGGTACAGGGCCAATTTAATTGATTATGTACTCTGCTCTGTGATCTGCCATGTCAATTCCCAGTGATCTTAGTGCATGCTTGGCTGTGCGCTAGAGGGTGCACATGAGTACAGCAAAGGGGAAGCAATCTTAAAAGACCTCTTTCTCTCCAAAAGCAGTCATCTGGCTGTTTATGTACAGTTGAATGGCAAGTAGTTAAATAAAAGCAGGCATGAAAGCACTGAAATGAAGAGAAGATTTTTGTGACTGAAGTGTGTCCTTGGAAGTGCAGCACTTGAGTTCATTCCCACACTACTTATGTATATCCTAAAATACTGTGCATAAAGTGCAGTGCTTAATAAATCTGAAATACATAAACATTGGTAATACAAAATGTCCAAAATGGAGAACGAATCAGAAGAAGATAGTCCCCAATGGCTGTGATGAAACAGAGCAATTTCCAAGGATAGCTGATATGTCACCAACCACTCACATGCAAGGCTTACCAGAAAGACATGACACCCTGTAAAGAGAGGTCAAACTCGCTTGTGTTATAACAACTGGGAATGCAGGGGGTGCAATCCTTCTCTGAATCCCTCGATAGACAGGTAGAAGGTCCCCCTACAGCAACTGGGAAGGCAGGGGGCCCAATCCTCCTCTGAATCCCTCAATAGAGATAGGTAGAAGGTCCCCCTACAGCAATCCCCTATTGGGGTAACTTTATCCACTCCAGATAGGTGTAGGGCCAAGACTCATGGCATTAAACATGCAAAAGGAATACATTGCTCCACATAGTGTAAAATCCTTAATAAAAGATCCTTTATTCATATAAAATTGCACTCACATGGTAGTAGACATGAACAAGCATGTACAAACAAAAAGATCAATTCTTTCCACCACCCAAAATGGTCGCTGGCTGGTTGCGCATGCGTGGTAGCGTGTGTGCGTGGCTCAACCCTATGCATGTCATCACAAATTATGTCAACAGGGGCACATACACACACCCCACCACGCTCCTTATATAGGCCCCAGAGGATCTCCCCCATTGGTTACAAATTGCAGGGGAAGGTGACGACACACCTGCTAACTAATCCAGCAATAGATCAGTTTGATCTTGAAATGTGATATAACACCATCTAGTGTTAAAATGATAAATGGCAAGTAACTTAATTACATAGTTACATAGTTAGTCTGGCTGAAAAAAGACAAAAGTCCATCCAGTTCAACCATAGAAAAGTTATACACACAGTATAATAATAATTGAAATAATAATAGTATGTCACCACAAATATATGAATAGAACACAGCACCACCTAATGGTGGTGATGTGAAAGAGGTGATAACACCCCTCCTGACCAGTAACCCAGCCGAATAGAATATAACCAGTATATTATGGTTCCATCTACCATTACGAAAGCAAAAAGGCATCCAATAAAATTGTTAAAATTAAAATTTGCATATATAAATGTATGAAATTATGAATACATGGATCATGATGTTGACATATACCCACCACTGCCTAAATATACCATAATACCGCCCAGTATTTAAACCATCAATAAACTAAAATCTAATAATAACAATCCTCTGTGACTAAAAGTCGCATGTACTCTAAAAGTCACATGAAATACAACACCTAAAAAAAAATCAACAAGATAACAGGACAAGATTCAACTATTATTAATGAAACAATTAATATCTCATCCATTATTTAAACCCAAAGGTGCATGAGTCTTGAGTCGGTATATTCAACTTGTTTCAGCTTTAGAAATCGTTCTGTTTGCATTGCTACCTTGCCAATCCAGAATTTTCTTCTCTAAAGCAATAAAAGTGGTACTTTCAGGGTTGTTGTTATGTTTTTAAGCATAGTGTTTAGAGACACTGTGTTCCCTATAGCACTTCTTTATATTGACAATGTGTTCACCTAAACGAACGTGCAAGGCACGTGTTGTAGGCCCTACATATTCTAAGCCACATGGGCACCTTAACATATAGACCACATGTCTGGTTGCACATGATATAAACAATTGTATTTCATTCGTTTTACCAGTTTGTATGGCAACAAAATTAGTCATCTTCCTTCCACTAAAACAATTAATTTGGCAAGCTTTGCACTTCCTAGACTTCCCTGTTTTATCACAACCATTGCGGACTATCTTCTTCAGATTTGTTCTCCATTTTGGACATTTTGTATTACCACTATTTATGTATTTCAGATTTATTAAGCGCTGCACCTTATGCACAGTATTTTTGAATTGCCTAGTATCCCGGTATTAGTGTTCAGCTACTACACTTCTTTGCACTTTACATTCTTAGCTCGGATTTTTAGTTAAGTTTTTATGTGTATATCCTACAAATAAGTAAAAAAAGTACCCTACCCAGATTAATCCCCTGGTCATCCTGATGCCATTTGCTTTCACAGTACAACCATCACATATTCATGTAAGTGAAAACAATGTCATTCAAATTTTTAGCAATCCAAATCCATTTAAAAAGTGTTACTTGTTCTAATTTGTGCCCTTGTCAGCCCAACAATTCATGCAAACCATCTTTTATGGTCACTTTTAGCTTTACTATTTTGTTATGTTGCATAAAACTTTTTGCTAATGTGATATTGTAACCAGACTTTTTTTAAATTATATTTTGAGGTAAATATGTGTAGATTTGAAAACTATGTCAAAGTTGCACAGGGAAAAATTACTGGAAAATGCATTATTACAAATGTATTTACTATTCATGAAAAAAAAACACAAGGAAATGAAAACATGCATATGTATTCAAATTTGCTACCATATTAAATATAATATAATGTAATGTGTTGAACCAAAACAATGTCATAACAAAAAAATGACCTAGGACTTTAAGGGATTTAGGGAGAAAAATGCCTGGGGGTGCAAGTAGTTAATTTATGCAGAAAAGATTTTTATTTTATTATTGACATTTATATTTTAATACTTTTCATTTCCTTATACTTTCAAAATAACTTTCAAAAGAACAACTGTGCTTTATTATATGTTTTTATTTGCATCAGATATAACATAAATATTTTCTAGCTCTTAAATACCTTTAAATTCATAAATTGCTGATGTCTGAATACCTTGTCATCATTCTTTACTTTGACAAATGGTTGTCAGCATGTGTTGTACATGAGATTTTATTCCGACAACTTAACAGCTGAGTACCTACAATTTGATTTTTAATTGTATTTGTCAAACCTGTCTTTCACACCTGGGGATTGTGCAGGAATAAACATCTGCCTTGGTTTTCTTTAATTATACACTTTTGTCTCTTCAAGGTAAATCTCCAGGTAAATTTACTGTGGCTTACGTATACCAAATCACTCAGTAAAATGAATTATATGAAATATGTCACACTTCACTTAATATAATTGCTACAGAAATTGACAAAAGAAATCAACGCTTTGCTTTTTTTTTCATTTCATTGAGGTCTTAAAGTTTAAAGGGGTCTTAATGTGAATGTTGAATGAATTCATTATGAGTTATTATTCTAACCAATTGTGATTCCCCTAGCAGACAGGGGAAATCTACTTTATATCTGAGTGCCATCTTGATTTGCTCTGGAGTGGACCTCTGACCCCCTTGAATGCTCCTTTTTCTGCTGGGATGAGGACCAGATTGGCAGTGCCATCTGTGTGTATGGACATCTTCATGAAAAAGGCTGTGTATAATACAATTTTTTTTTCTCTTTTCAAAAACGTTGTGCACAAACTTAACTTCATAAAAAGCAATAGTAGCAAGATGCAAAACATGTTGAGCCTAGCCTTCTTCATCTGAGATACAGCATTGGAATGGCTCTTTGATATACCCTTGAAGCAGGGATTATACATAGTGGGGATACTAGACATGCTGTATGCGATTCTTTTTGATAAGAAATTCAGACAAAATTTTTATTATACAGAGAGTCAGATGTATCTGAATTTTCGAATCACAATAATAGCAAATTTTAATGAATTCAGCAGAATTTATAAGGAAAACAACACATTCTTTTGTATTAATTTATTTCATTCAGATGATATGATGGGATAGTTTAGGCCTTTTGGTAATGTTTGAGGCATCCAAAATAACCTAACAAGTTAATAAATGATCTGAATTGATTTGGATCCTTTCATTTTTGTTTTATTCAGATGAGAGCGGTTTAGCTTTTGACTCTTGGATAACCAACTGATCCTTTTTTGCATTAACATATTTCATTCTTATAAAAATGCACTACATATGAAATGGAAACATATTGCAATAAATACAGTGAGGTATAAAAGTGAAATAAGATGATTCCTACTTTTTGTGTTTGAATTGGATGGAGGTGATTACATCAGAATCTTTGAATTATGGGGAGGGTGGGGACCATCTAAGAACTTGGCCTCATAGATACAGAGCTCTGCTCTGACTCAGGGAATCACTGCCTCTAACCTGGCCCAGGAGCACCATCTACACACGCCAACCTCCTCCCCAGCATCCCAACCACCGAGTGCTCCTAGCAGAATGCGGGGACGCCATCAAGAACTGCATCAATTCCAGAAACTATCCAGCTTCTTCCCCCTGATGTTCTGAAGACTTCAACAAAATGGCCACCACTGACGGTCCTCTATTTGCAGCACCCACTTCTCACACTGAAGCGGCCAAGGAGAGTACAGGCACCACTGCTGGCTACAGAGACCCTGTATCTTCAGGGTCCAACTAATCTTCACCCACAATCAGAAGCCAATTTAAATCTATGGGAAGGAGAGACTCTGGAGAAGCTACACTGAACATGGAGGTGAGTGAGTCTCATCTAAAGGATTCTCATTCAGTGCCACAACCAGACCCTATCACCCACTTCCCTATAACAGGGTAAGCCATATCACATATCAGATGTAACACTGAAGGAAATGCTCATGTCCCTAAGATCTTTTTTACAAAAGGATATGATCTTGTGTATTTAACAATGCAGAGGTGCATGAACTGGGGGATAAAATCCAGACAAAGATGAGTGAATACACCTCTTCCTTCAATACCTTGGTTGATTCTCATACTTCACAACAGAAAGTTCTCTCCAAACTGCAATCAAAAATAGCCGAACTTGAGGACCGATCACGTTGGAACAACCTAAAAATCCGTGGAGTCCCAGAATCAGTATTACCACTTCCATTGCCTCACTATGCCCAAGACCTCTTCAAGGCGGTCATCCCATCTTTGACCTCGGCTGATCTTACTATTGACAGGATCCATAGGATTCCTAAACCATCCTTTCTGCTGCAAGGTGTACCACGAGATGTGCTACTGAGAGTACACTTTTTCTTAGTAAAAGAAAAAATTCTTGAAGCATTCCGTTGCGCAGACAACTTGCTGGACCAGGCAATTAAATTGTAAATTCTCCCAGACCTATCTCAACACACCCTGTTGCAATGCAGAAACCTATAAACAATTACCAAAGCTCTGAAAAACAATAAAATCATTTATCGCTGGAAATATCCAGCTCAGCTCAATAATATGTACAAAGGCAATAGCCACATCATAACCTCTCTAGAAGACAGTCTTTCCCTCTTGCGTACCTCGAAAATTATTCTATCCATGCCGGACCACAACACTGCTAATGCACGACAACCAACCTTACCCACATGCAACAAGAAATAAGGCCACAGCATAAGCCTCCATCAAAAATCCCTGAGACCCAAGATCCTCCTCTAAGCTATTCCAATCGGATTCCCCAAATACCAGAGGTACCTGTTACTGTACCAAGTCCCCTTCTGCACTGGCGGCATATACTGCCTAGTCCACATTGGACCCTTTTCTTAACACTTTGATGTGTTGTTACAGACCACAGCCTGGTCTTTGGAACTCAGGACACATTTGTCCACGCTCCATGCCAGTAGTTCTTACGTTATCTCTCTCTATTGGTGCAGCAGGCCATTCTAAGCAACCACATGATCCTCTTAATGACATGATCGTCATTATCTTTACCCTTCTATCAAACACCTCCAAAAGTCACCATTTCTCAGCGACACGACACCTGCTTTACTTCGAACATACCAATCTAATATAATGACTACTCCTATCAACCGGGCACCAAGCTAATAATATTAAAATTCTTTCTCTCAACTCAAGAGAACTCAACCATTCAGCTAAAAGAAGGTCCATGTGGCGTGAAGCGACCCTCCAGACAAACACTTTTATAGTGCAAGAAACACATTTCCATAAGACTGCATCCCCTAAATGTTCCCACAATAACTGTCCTCATACCTTCACAGCCTCCATTCTGGCAAAGAAAAGAGGTGTTCTTATAGCCATAAGGGACTCAGTTTCTTTCATTTTGAAATCCTCTATCGTTGACCAAGAAGGTCGGTATATTACCTTGGTCTGTTTTATTAATAACCTTCCAATTACACTGACCGCTGTCTATGCTCTCAACACTCACTAATTGAGATTTCTTTGCAAAATTCTCAAAAAGATCTCTCAGGTGCGTTCTGGGAACCTAATAATCTGTGGTGACTTTAACACTATTGTAGATCAAAATATGGATACTTCCTCCCCACTTCGGAATCAACCCTCTTCTTACGGGACCTTCTAAAGGGGGAGGAACTGTACGATGTATGGAGATGCCAGCACACTAATGAGAATCTTTGAATTATAACATAACAAATGAATCCAAAATGTATTTCCTTCAATTCATTTTTTTGGATGCACGCAACACCAGTCAATATCATCCAATCAGCTCATTCCATTTCTCTTTGTAGGTTGGACTAGCAGGGATGAATCAGAGTGCATAAGTAATCTCCTGAAATAATGAATTAACATGTTAAAGCAAATAGATATTAAAGGAGATTACACATAAACCATTTTTTTATGTGTGGCCTAGTTTCATTGGGTACATAATGACCAAGTGGGATTTGTCTTGGGCAGGAAAGCCCAATACAATAATATAAATATAAATGAGACCCTACTCCAGGGAGTGTGCAAAACAATATGTAAAATCTACAAACAATAGCAAAGTGTCCCCTTTGAATAAAACAAGTTAGTTGTACCTGCTGCGTTTAACAATACAGTATGTGTAAATAAACACAGTGTGAAAATTGCTAGTGAAAATAATGTTACTCTTAGCAACCAATCTATATTATAATACAATTAAATGAATTCAGAAATTAAATAAAATAACAGTCCCAATGTGCCCCCCCCCCCCCATTTCCTTGTATCACAAAGGATCTGTAAAACTATATTGTGTCTCTATAAAACTAATGGTAGTTTGTCTTGACCAAATCCAAATAACTTTTATCATGCCTGTTTTATGGTAAAAAATCTCTGATTTGTTTCTCCTTGATAGGATCAATTTCCATCTGTTTGTAGCCCGACCTGTCCTCACTTATTTCTACACAGGATCCAGGGAAATAAAGCTCTCCACACAGAAGTGTAAAAGCAGTATTTCTAAAGTTTAATACAAAGCAAGGTATGATATATAGAAACTCAACAGGTGTTGCTTAATCAGGGTAACCAATGAAACATTACACTCTTATCAGTATAGTAACTGCAAAAGCAGAGGCGCACAATATAAGGTGAATCCGTTTCCAGATAAATTAAAGCAATTTCTGAGAAACTAAACTAAAGCTGTTACATATTCAAGCTGGAGGCATTATATAAAATGGATGCCAGTTTAAAGATATATTTCCTTACAGTTCCTTCCTTTTGTCATAACGTGACAACACACCAAATTTATTGTTGTTTCCAATATGCATCCAAATTCTTTAAAAACTTGTCAAAATGCACATGCAAAGTTTAGCAACAACATGGAAGACAAATATTAGTAAAAGACATAACAAAATCAGCATACCTACGTTAACCATTCAAAAAAATCTCCAAAAATTACCAACCCTTTAAAATGGTTCCAGCCATCCTCAGCTATGGATCGAGCTTGAGCTTGTAAAGCATTTACCTGGGCCCTATAATTCTCAATGACTTCATAATAATCTGGAATCTTAACAGATGTGTTATGTATTATGTATCTATGTACAACACTCATAGTCAGTAGTAGACTCACATAGCCCGGTCAATGCTGCACCCATTTGTTCTATTTCCATTTAATTTATGAGCTCCTCATAAATGCACCTCAATGCAACATCCAAAGGACACTCAGATACAACATTCAAAAGGCCCAACTCTAGTTGTGTTTTCTATATATTTTTTCCATCTTAGTGGTATTTACTTGTACAAAGTTACCATCTTCAACTATCTTCCCAATCACATTAAGTTTAGACTTACTACAAAATTCTTCCCCTTTATTTTATTTGTTGCCTAAATGAAAACCACTCAGGTGCCATCATAAATCCCAACACTTAAAATTTAGGCCTTGTAGTAACATACATAAGGATAATACTCAGATTTCCAATAAACATTGTTGTCACATTTTTTGGAGTAGAATACAAAGGAATGTTCATGGTTTCAGGGTGGAGTATACTGCAAACCCAAAAGCTTCCTAATCCCGTGAACTTGGTATACCTGTACTTAAATTTGAACAGTGACATTTTCAGTGAATGATCTTTTTTGCTCCTTTTTTATTAGTTCAGTGTCATTTACAGTCTCACTGTTGTGGCCACAAATTGGTGGCCATTCTTCTGGATGATAGTAGCAGTGGCTAGCCCAGCAAGTCACTGAAAAAGTTATCACTGAGAGACAACAGATCAGGAGAAAGTTCTTGCAGGCCATTTCTGCATGAAGCAGCATCCTGAAGATTGGAGGGTGTTGATAGGTCTGTCTCCTTTCCTTGTTCCGCCTGTTGCTCCTGGTTCTTTGGTGATTCCAGGACCCTTTTTACTCTAGAAGCATGTCATCCAGACTTTGGAATTAGCATTCAGAACAGTAGTTCTCATCACAGCCGTCACTATGGTGGGTTCCCCATATGGTCTATGATCTTGTGTCTGTGAAGTTTCTTCTTCACAACCTGAGCTCCTGGCTTATAAGGGTGGGTTCGATCATCTGTGGGAAGAGGAAACAAGAGAGAGACATCACCATATACACCATTCAACACCCTAATCAATTCCTGGACATATCTTTCTTGGATTCATTCTAAATCACCTGGCATAACTACCAAAGGGCCTCTTGTCCAAGGGGTGGGAAATGGCCTGTCCACAAGAATTTCAAAAAGGACTTTATTAGGTGTCATCCTCAACTCAGCCAGAACAGCTGGCAGGGACACCTCCCATCCCTTTTTCTTGCCAGTATTTTAAATCCTCCTCAGTCGCTGTATATTGCAGTTCTTTAAAGGAGAGAATGTTCTGGTAGCATAGGTCTAAAATGGCCATAGACATTTGTGGGTTTTATAAGAGTTGTTGCTGTAGGCCAGCATTCTTAGCAGTGCAGCCAGCAAATGCATTGCATTTGGCTACAAAATTAGAGGAAGATGTGTGTGCTTTGCATTTGATTACCGTTATGGACCTAGATTTATGAATGGCGTATAAAAGATTATTTATTAAGTCCGCATCTGATATTCCTTTTCCATCTACTGTAGTGAATCCCCGTCTCTGCCATATTTTTCTAAAGTCATGAACAACCCCGAAAGCATACCTAGGATTTGTGTAAACATTTCATCCTGATTCTCAAAAAGTTCACAATCTCTGGTTAAGGTTAACAACTTTATTGCTTGTGCTGACTTGTAACAGAGGGGTGGTGCCTCATGAACAATATCAGGTAACTGAACCACTTCATACCCTGTTAAAAAAGGTATCATCTGAAGGTCTGGAACAAGAACCATCTATAAATATATCAAGACCCTCCGAGATGGGGGTTATTCTGGGAATTGTGTCCTCATGTATTACCTGGACACAGTCATGTTCCTCGGGGGGGGGGGGGGGATTGTCAATTTTATCCTTTATCTCTAACAAACAATTTAGCATATCTAAGGGACCTGAGTTAAACCTGCATATTTCACTTCCAAATTACCAGTAGATGTAAAATTACCTCATAACCACATGCTCTTTGTGCTGTCATGTGCTGCGTAGTAAGATTCTGAAGGACATGAAGGACTACATGATGGGTAGTGTGAAGAATGGTTTTATGTCCCAGAGTCACACTCATTGAGTCCTCCACTGCCATGGCTCAGACATGCCGGCCTGCCCTGTACCAGACTTGGTACTACTTTTGAAAAATAGGCCACTAGCCTCACATGTGTTCCATGATCCTGAGTGAGCACAGCCACCATAGTTTTACAATTGTTACATGAATACACATGAAAGTCAACATTGTAATTTGCTAAACCCAGAACAGGAGAGGAAACTAGTGAGGACCTCAAGGTTTGGTAGACATTGGTGGCATGTGGTCCCACTTAATGAGGTCTGGAGCCTCAGTTTTAGTGTGCTACCTGAGTATGTTGTCATAATGGGAGCAGTCAGGTATCCATTGGCGACAATAATTAACCATACCAAGGAAGGAGAGCATTTCCTTTTTAGTTTTTGGGCGGGGCAGACCTGTAATGGTTAGGATCCTTGACTGGCTTACCATTCTGGTGCCTTGTGACAAAGTGAAACCCAAGTGATCCAACGTAGTTTGACAATATTGTACCTTGTGCCTTGCCATCTTGTGTCCCTCTGTACCCAAAAAATCTAACAGAGATTTTAGATTTAGATCCCTCTGCCTACAAATCTCCCTGTTGGGTGAACAAAGTAGTAAGTCACCCACGTACTGGAGCAATGTGGAATCATGGCAGGGTGCCCAACTCTTTAAGGATTCTCGGAGAGCCATGGAATATACAGCCTTGGGGCAATCTGGCCCAGGTTAACTGTTTGTTGGCCAGAGTGAAACTTAGCAGTAGTTGTGTCAGAAAAAAAGCATTGCTTAAATCGCTTATAGTACAACACTGTGTATCGTGTGGAAAGGAGGTGATCAATGAGGGCACATCAGGGACAATGGGTGCTATCCTCCTCTCCCCCTATTTCTGTTGTAATCTTTTTCTCTAGGATGGTTACTATGTTGTAACCCCTGAAAATGTGTTTTGTTGGTAGTTTTGGGGACCTCAAAGCACCCAGCGGTGTCCTTCTCCATCACTCACTTTTCAAATGTACTTGCATCCATTTCTGTCCAATCTGAAATAAGCTGTCTTATTAACAGCGAAACTTCAGGTCTGAATCCTGCCATCAAGGTTTGAATATATATAGTGCCCATTTATGCACTATTCATATCCATCCCAGCCTTTTCCTTCCAGACTTTTCTAAATCTTTTTACATACTCTATCACTCTGTCTCCTTTGGTCCTTGTTTACAAGCTACAGCAGTTGCTAAAGCTTTTCTACCCTTCCATATTCACTCCATCTCTGCTGTCACCTCCTTCCACATCTTTTTCTTTTTTTTTTCTTCCATAAAGCGTTTATTGACAGAAAAAAACAGTACATGCATAGCATAATACACTCAGACAGCAACTGTGAACTGACCCTGAGCACAGGGTTAAAATTATCAATATATCACAAACAAGAAAATGTACAAAAACCTAGAACCCATTAAAGGCAAACAGTAATGACTGGAGATGAAACTCCAGAACAAGTAAATAGCGAATGATGTCCCATCAGAGCCTAGCGGAAACCAACACAAATAAGGGGGTGTGATACTGGGCCACTGGTAAGACTAAGGCCAGACAGCTGAATGCTTAGGAAATAAGAAGGAAATGCAGATAAAGTGAAAGAGAAAGAGAAAAAAAGAGGGGGGGGACAAAAAGGAAAGTTAATAGAGGGGAAATTAAGCTGTAGAAACAAGGGTTCTTCCATTCCCTGCATGTATAAACAGAAACTAAATAGGGAGAAGTCTCTGTAAGATAGGGTGCAATGTACCTAAGGGTGGAAGGCCCGATCACGAGAGGAGCCGTGGTTTACGAGAGAGAAGGTCTAAATATCCTGATGATAGCTTAAACTGGGTCCAACCGTACCAAGTAGCAGAAAATTTGGAAAGGTTATCTGTAAATATTGCAATAAACTCCTCTATCTCTTCCATCATATCCAGTCTATGAAACCATTCCTCCAATAACAGCGTTTTTGTTGAGTGCCAGTGACATGGAATACATTGTCTCACTGCCAAGATCATATACATGGCCAGGGAGCAACAATACACCTTCCTGTAAATGGAAATGTGATGTAGAAGATATTGCGCCGGAGAGAAGTCCAGCCTCAAACCCGTGATCTCAGAAATCAGTTGATGCACTCTTTCCCAGAAGAGTTTCAACCCGGAGCATGACCGCCACACGTGGAGCAGTGCCCCCTCTTCCATATCCCAACACTAACATAGATCGGAGACAGAGGGAAGAAATTTGTGGAGAAGGGCAGGGGTTTTGTACCATCGCAAATATATCTTATAACCGCACTCCTGGGCGGCTACATTCATGGAGCCTTTGTGTATGAGTGAAAAGATCGACTCCCACTAATCAGGGGATAAGGAAATACCTAGATCCTGTTCCCACTTCATTCAAGATTTGTTCTTATGTGCGGTAACGTCGCTAAATAGAAAGGAATATAGAGTAGAAATCACATACCTCTAAGGGTGTTTGTGTCTTGTAAAGAGCCTCTAAAGGAGTGGGAGGCCTGGACCAGGCATTACCCACTCCTTGAGAGAAGAAAATGTTGTATTTGTGCGTAGGGCCAGAACGATAAAGAATGAGGGGTGAGAGAACTATTTAGTGCGTCAAGGGAAAGAATGATGCCTCTGCGGAAAAATTGCGATGCCCGAATATTGAGATGCTGCTAGAACTAAAACAAATACGTTGGGGACATGCCCAGGGCAAAAGCTAGATTGAGGCCCAATGGTGTCATAGGGCCCACCCCTGCCGGGCTGGGGTAGGTCCCACTCACCGAAAGGAAAGCCGACAGAGTTTGCCCAATAAAAGGGTGCTGCATGGATCCCGTTGACATATGTTTATGCAGGAGCCATGGGCTATTGCGTAATAGCTGTGGAGTCTGAGCCTGCTCTAGGAGGACCCAGCCCTTGATTGTGTCATGAATGGGCCAATCCACCATGCACAAGAGAAGGCAAGCCCAATGGTAACAATGTAGATCAGGCAGACCTATGGTCTTGGGAATGGAGAGATGGGAATAACTAATTCTCGAGGGTTTGCCCTGCTAAATAAAAGACGTGCAGATACGTCTGAAGGTGCCAAAAAATAAAGGAGGAAGACGGATGAGAATTGTCTGCATCAGGTAGGGAAAACATGGCAGGTTAATCATCTTAATGAGGGCAGCTCTACCAAACCAGGATATTTCTAAGTTCACCCAGGTCCCAAGGTCCCTGCGCAGGTATAGGTCCAACAGAATCATAGGGATTTGGATGCCCAAATTGGTAATTGCCTCAGTCACCAAAGTAAAGGGAAAGTTAGATCTGCAAAGAGCAACCACGGACTCCGGGAACGATATATTGAGGGCAATGGATTTTGCGTAGTTTATCTTAAAATTGGAGATATGGCCAAATTGCTCTAATTCACTCAAGAGATTGGGAATGGCGATAAGGGGATCTGATAGGTAAAGGAGTATGTCATTCACGTATGCTGAGGGTTTGTAAACCCGATTCTTGACCTCTAAGCCCTTTATTTCTGGGCTGTGGCATAATTTGTTTAGGAAGGGCTCCAGGGTCAGGTCGAACATCAATGGGGACATGGGGCATTCTTGTTGCATACCGTTGCAAAGCTCGAACACGTGACCATTTACTCTCAGCTGAACCACTGGGCTAAGGTATAGGGCTCGGACATAAGCACACATGCATGGCAGAAGACCCACTGCCCGCAATACGGAATTTATGTAATCCCAGGCCACTCTGTCAAACGCCTTCTCCATGTCCAGCAAGAGAAAGAATCCTGATTGTGAGCGGGAGGTCAACCAGTGATGCAGGTTCAGAGCTTTTGTGGTATTATCGCGACCCTCTCTACCTGGGATGAAGCCCACTTGGTCCATGGAAATTAGGGGTGGGAGCAAGGGAAGCAGCCTAATGGCCAAAATCTTTGCAAAGATTTTTGCATCTACATTCAGGAAGGAAATCAGGTGATAATTAGCAACCTGGGTATCATCATTGCCTTCCTTCGGAATGACTACAATGTGGGCCTCCAGGAGATTCGATGGGGAGCTAGAGGGCGATGATAAGGAGCAGAAAGCCTCCAGAAATTGCTGCTTGATATCAACCCCATCAACACAGTTTTTGTAGCTGCTGACTTTGATTTTTTCACAGTGCAACTGAAACTCTGCTTTAACACTTTATGGGGAGGCTTAGGAATGTTGGGCAGAGGTCCCTTACCGTGAACTATACTCATCTTAAAGCAAACCAGCTGTTAGACAAAGCACTAAATATTACAGTGTCAGTGATTATTCTCTTCACTGGAGGGGATGTACTGTACTCACGTAGAGCGTCGCCACCTAAAAGCACGGACGCTGCAATAACCCTATTCTGTTACTTTCAAGCACCCCTTGCTATCACCAGGTCCTGGTCACAGGGTTTTAACCCTCGCAGAGTTGCGGTGCAACTGGTACTTTTACAGCAACACAAATATTCTACATAACAGTTTCTTAACATGTAGCAATTAAGTACTTACAGTATACTTCTAAAATGGCAAAGATAAACGAGGACTCCTGTGAATTCACAATATTATTATTCCTGCCTAGGCAATTTTTCCCCAGAGGTTCCAAACCTCTTTCAATTTCCTTTGAGGTTCCAAACCTCAAACAATCTGTGTAAGACCCAGCAGTCTCAAATGGTTAATTTGGTTAATATATACCCAGGTTTCAAAGGGGTACGATTAAGGTGAAGTCTAAAACTTATTGCTCAGCTTACTTGATCGGCCTCGCCTTTATCTCACTTCTGACACCAAACTGATATGATCAGTTTCTGTCTGTTGCCCAACCTGTCCTCATTTATTTTTACATCGGATCCGGGGGAAATAACGTTTACTCAAGAAAATTATCGCTAATTTCTGATCAAATGATAACTCATGCAAGTTTTATAATCAGTTTATTTTCCCACAGTCCAAACATGACATTGTATCAATCTGGGCATGTAGTCTCTATTTCTCAAGAGCCAAAAGATAAACACACAGGAGTGCGGGATCTCAACTTGAATACACCTTAACATTTATGAATAAACTAAACAAAGCACACTTGCATCTAAGCATCTAAAAAACAGATGTTATACACAGTGGTGGCTTCTCACAATTGCTCAGCTGTTTCGGGGGACCTGCTAGACATTTCAACAAATGTCCGTCAAACTGCAGCATTCTCTGACACCATGATGGCTCATGAGGTCTACATCATCAAGGGGTGTAAAACTTATTTAAGGAGAAATCCTACTTTTTCAAAGTTGTCCTATTTGGTAATGGATGTCTTTTAAAGGATCGGGGAAGAGGAAACTTGCAGTCTGTATTCAGCCAGCATTGGGACCCTTGAGCCAGCATATCTTCACGCAAAATTACAATAAATAATTAAAAACAAGAAAAAAAAATTATAAAACAATATATCACCAAGTTCACAAAGGTCTTATGTATAAAAGCATGAAAATCGGGAATAACATCTGAGATGCATTCATTCATTAACCCCTGGTGTTTGAAATTGCTGACTTCAGAATCTTAATCACCTCCTATGTTCTAATTTATACTCAATTACTGTAAGAATTAACTGTAAAAAAACTAATTAATAAACTGGTATTTCATAGGTTGAAAAAAATCATTTATAATGTAAGCTGAACATTAGCTAAAAGCAATTAATTAATCATGTATGTAACTATATAAAATTCCCTTTTTAAAAAATAAATAAATTATTATTGTATATATACAGTAGCTGATTGATTTAACAAATACATTAATTATCTATGATAAATGATTGAATTTTCTGTTTTCTGCATTATATAAATATATAAATAAGCAAACCGGACATCAACTAGAGAGAGTAATTGATCTTGAACATTAATTCATAAAATCTACTTTCTCCTTATTAACATGTGTGTTACTAGTAAATGAATGAATATGTAAATGCATAAATATTATGTTTTACAATATTACATATATAAATAGATTGATAAATTATATTATAAATTAATTTTTTTTTGTTTTACAATATTACATGAATAGATGGATTAAATATGCCAGATATCAGCTAAAGAATCAATTAATCTCATACCTTTGTACATATGATCAATTCTCTGATGTATGTTTTTTCATTATTATTGTATGTCTTGCTCATTATTTATAAAAAATGAAAAAAATATTAAATCCTATTTTTATTGTGTATGTGTTCTCTTATATACTATTTGTTATTATTAAATGTATATATTTAGAAGGGGAAAACACTCTAAATCAGATAAACTGGACCCACATTATTTATCTTCTTTTTCAAACAGAATTTAACTAGAGGATAGTATGAACCTCAAGTTCTTCATTTAATTCTTTAGAAGCTAAACTGTCTAGTGTGAATATCCAAAATGTATCCATGTGACATAATCTATTGAATCTTTCAGAAAATGATTCCTCCTTTGAAATCACTTCCAATATCCACACTTTTAGGCCGACTGTAGAATTATTGTGCTTTAGCCCTGGTTCACACTGAATGCAACTTTGAAATTGCATTCACTTGAAGTAGTGCGATTTTAAAGGAGCAGATCAGTAGGATTTGCACCTCGTATTTCACTGGCTGGCGAAAACATTTAAAATAAGTCAATGCAAGTCACGATGAAATCAGAAAAAAGTTGCGCATGAACTATTTGTTAAATCACTCTACTTCAAATCGGGCTGATTGAAATATGTTAGATGCAACTTCAGGCATGATTTTTAAAGCTCATGTCGCACCTGAAATCGCACCAGTGTGAACAAGGGCTTAGTGTGAAGTGCCTGGGTTCCAAATCTTTTCCTTGTTGTTCTAATAGTGAGGCCTACATATAATAGACCACGGGGCATTTTGGACAGTAAACTGCAAACTCAGAACAACTATAAAACTCTTAAAGGTTATAGTTTTTCCCTTGATTATCTGTAAAGGACTTCTGTCATTGTGTCACAAATGGACATATCTTACAGGGTCTATTTTTACACTGACACATCAATCAAAAATAAAAAAGCTCACAAATTGCCAACATTAGGTTTATCATGGGTATTTTGTTTCAATTTGCTTGGAGCTATTTTATTCCTAACATTAGGAGCTCTTCTTTTGGCCAATACAGGTTTGTCAGGTAAGATGATAGCAAGCTTGGGATCCTGCTTTAGAATTTTCAAATGTTTTAATTATCTGTTCCTTATTTTGATATTTACAATAGAACTGTGTATTAAATCTCATTTTATTCGGTTCTCTAGTATTCAACCTCATATTATTATTTCTGTCAGTTAAGCATGTAATCTTAAGACACTTTGACTGGGTTTTAATCAAATCATCCTCATTATATCCCTTATCTTTGAACTTCAAAATAAGAATCTTACTTTGGCTTAGATAGTCCTCCTCTTTAGAACAGTTCTTTTGGAGGCAATACAATTGACTTTTAGGTACTGTATATTTCATACCTAATTTCAATGGTGGCAGCTGTTAGCAAGAGAGTATGAGTTACCAGCTGGTGGTTTAAAATGATTTTTGGAAATGATAGTGGAATCAGTATGGCCCAACTCCACATCAAAAAAGACAAGTGGTTCCTGATCATGGACATGACTGAATGATAGGCCCAAGGGATTATCATTACAGTAATCTACAAAAGATAACACTGTCAATAGGGGATCATCCCAATGACAAAAATGTCATCTATGTAACAGCCATAATAAACAAAATTACTGGAAAATGGGTTATTATTCCAAATAAAAAGATGTTCCCAGAAACCCATGGTCAGGTTCACGTAGCAGGGCGCATCACTGTAACATGGGTCTGGAGATAATATTCTACATTAAATATGAAATGATTGTATTCTAAACAAAAGTGAGTTGCATCTGAAATAAATTTGGCCTGTGTATTATGTAATCCATTATCTGAAAAAAGGAAGTGTTCTAATGCTCTAAGGCCCAGATCATAAGGGATAGATGCATAATGTGAATTTACATCTAATGACAACCAGCTATAACCATCTATACAATATACAGGTTTCAAGCTGAAGCTTACTTTTTACCCTATGCATGCAAAGAGTTCCTTTATAAAAACCTTTGCAAAACAAACCCAAAAGTGGGTAGAAAGAAACCCCCTGGGACTTTACAGGCAGATAAGTGGATACAAATTCAAATTCATTCTTAAAAGCAATATCCGTCTTTATTAGTAGATCTATTTTGATAATTGTAAAGGCCCCACTAAGGTCCACAGAACCACATATACATTGTGGGTTAGGTTATGCTATTAATAATAATAATACACTGTAAATAATAATAAATGTGATAAACCAAATAACCACAAATAATAGCGCAATCCTAAACCAAATCAATAAATAAATAAATAACTAAATATATCCACCACCATATATGTGCAAAAATATTCACTGTTAAATCATATATAGGAAGTCCCCATATAGTCCATTCAGAAAAGTCTATATATCAATGATCCTCAATAAATGAAGTAATGAGATCCTCCTTCACCAATGTGATATCCAGTGCATAGAACACCCCATCAAAATGCACACTCACCATGTGCTGGTGATAAACCAGCATATTATTTTATACCCAGCTGTCAGGGATGCGGGTGTGACCAGAAGTGTGTGGACTGACACAGGGAAACGTAGGCTCAGATATAGTAAATAATATAATTTATTGAGACTAACAATACAAATATAAACGCAGTGCACCAAACCCCAAGCTAACACAAATACATTCAACAAGGTGAAACAAACCCAAACCTAAACTGATATAGATACACAGGTCACAGGAGCAGGCGGAGAGAATGATCAGGGTCACAAGCCAGGGATCAAACAGGAGAAGTCAGCAGAGGTCAGGATCAGGCAGGGTCGGCAACAAGTCAGGCAGAAACAGGAACAGGAACAGGAACAGGAACAGGAATGCAGGTTACAAGATACAGGGGCCCATGGAAAAACACACACCAAGGCCCTGACTGTGAGTCTGGCCATTCCTTAAATACAACCCCTGCAATCAGCTTCAAGTGTTTTGGCTGACTGCAGGGGTGAGTCTCTGATTGCTGAGAGCACCCGCTGGCCAGCCCTGGTACTGCAGCCCACAAGGCAGGTGAGTCCCACCGTTATTGGCAAGTCCATTCCTGACACCAGCATTCCACCAGACAGGCTCCAACTTAGGGAAATCCTCTCATATCCAATTAGCACATGTAAATAAAAAAATACTCACCATAGTGCAATATCATCCAGCAAATTTATTGTAAAAAAACCCCCTTAAAAACCGCACTCACAATGAGCAAGTATACAAACAGCGTTTGTTATTATTCAGAGTTGCAAGCTCTGTATCCAGCATCTCACCAGCCTGCCTGCACTCAAGATGGCGATAGTGCGATCACGTGGTCCGGACAAGTGCATCAGCGTGCATAGTGACGTCACCGGTTAGCCACATGCTAACGCGTTTCGTCCAATAACTTCTTCTGAGGGAGTGGTAAGTAGTGTATGGAGGATGCTCTCATTGTTATATTAGTATTTGCACACAAGATGGTGCTATTGCAATGAGGTAGTCTGGTGTGTATATATCGGATTATGCTTAAGAAACAACATTACACCTTCAGGTGTTTTACTGATTGGGCCAATTAGGAAGGAGGTGGCTCTATAAGAGCGCCCTCCATACACTGCTTACCACTTCAATAATGACTACAACATTATTGTACTTTAAATAAAATCAATGAATGACAAAAATGGCATGCATGTGTTATCAGTTACCATATCATTTCTATACACTTACATTCTGCATATCTGCATAAGATCCGACATTCATTAGACAAGATTGTAATATGGATAGAGTTGCTGTATGCCCACGACCCACGCAGGTATCATCAAGGAGACACCCCTAAGCCATCCACTCCACTGCAAGGATCCCATGTACTCCAAACCACAATAGTATGGACATCCAAAAGGTTCTATGGGAATATAAATAAGTATGTATATAAATGCATAAAAAATATATAACAAGGGGAAGGAAACCAGTTCCATTGCCACCGGACGATAGGGCTTCAAGTTAATCCGGCTAGTATCAGAAATGCATCAATATAAAAAAAATGGTGGTAATGCTGAAAAGCTTACCCGGTTTATTGGAGTAAAAAGGGTTCCTGCCTGATGGCCAAGGTTCCTCCAAGAGAACAAGTGGAGAGAATATGCAAATAAATATACCAGCATCAATAGAGCTAGTACCGCCCACAACAGGGCAAATCATGGTCTGGAAGGAGGCCGCCAGCTGGATGAACCAACAAAATTCGGTGTCCATCCTGGGATAGCACAGACATCAGTGGCATGCAGCGGTGCCCTGCCCCAAACAGTGGGCATGATGTTGTCAAGTGTGGCAGTGCCACCGGCTTGTGAAGGATGGAGTGGTGCAGAAGGAAAAGCGCAAACACGAGAGGATGGCTGGAATCCACAAGCCACGCCCCAAACGGGAAGTGGTCACTGAGGCTGCTCCCCCTCCTAGAGGCTGTCCACAACAAAAAAGGCCCCCATACAATCCCAATGAAGGGTGCTAGGGGCCTGGGCATGCCGGGCAGAGGAATCAAGTAATGGCACAGAGAGGGGGGGAATGCATCCCATATACACAGCACCATCCATCGGCTCGGTAAAACACAGCAACTCCACAGCAATAAAACAAATGCAAAAGAACAGTGATGAGAAAATATATATGCGTAGCTTAAACAGTACCATAAATAACAAGAATATCAATGTAACACATGTACATGTCAAGGAAACAAAAGTGGAATGAGACAACTGCTGAAAATTGTAGTTCAATAAGAAATGCAAAATAAAACTGATGGTACTACATAATCCATATGGTGATATAATACACATAATGTTCACCTCTCTTGATGTAGATAAATGCTGGAATACTAACACCAAACGGTGAGAGTAGATGGTAAAGCCCTAGTACTGACCACTCGAAAAGGTAACAAGGTGGTCGAATGGATGGCCACTCCAGGTGGGATATCAGCACAGAATGAAGGCCCTAAGTAGGTAAGATGGACTAAACAAGACAGAGAGGGAGACCTCCCGAACCATAAAACAACCCTACATGTCTAGTTTGCAAACTCCTGATTTGAAACCTTCTAAAAAGGGTTTAAAATTGAAGGCCTCGTTAAGGCCTGGTGGTGCTGTGGCATTAAGTACAAAAAATCCATTTTAGTACACTTTGCAATTGGGACTTATTAAACTCTGCTCCCCTCTAGTTGGGATGGATTATATCTATTGCCAGAAATTTGAGGGGTATGTTTGCCATGTACCAAGGCCACGTGGTTGTCCAACGGTAGTGCAGGATCTTTTTTATGCATACATGGAATATATCGGTACATATGTCTCCACAGTTCCAGTTTTGTTTTTCCAACATAAAAAAATCCACATTCACAGGTGAGGAGGTATATAACCCTAGAAGTTTTGCAATTAACATAGTGTTTGGGATGAAAGATAGATCCATTGGGTAGTTTACTATGGGTACGCAGGTCCATATATTGGCAATAGTGGCATGCCCCACACTGAAAAGTTCTGTAGTTTTTACAAGGGACACCTGGGGAAGTTCCCCAAAACTCGCTGTTGACAAGTTTGTCACCCACCCTTCCAAAGGTGACCGCCAGTGATGCTGGTACCCCGGGACCCACTGATGGCTCCATGATCAGCAAATGCCAATACATTTTCAAAATACGTCTGACCTCATTATGTTGGGTTGAATATTGTGTAACAATCCTGATGTTATCTTTCCCTTTCTCACGCTTCTGTGAAAAGAGTAGATTGTGTCGTGAAGTGTTGCGAGCCCGTTTGTATGCCTTCTTGAGACAAGTGTTAGTGTAACCATGTTCTAGTAAACGGGTTCTCAAAATGTTGACCTCTTTTTGAAAGAGCATGTCACTGGAACAGTTGCATCTTGCTCTAAGATATGTACTGTAGGGGATTGATGCTAGCAATGGTTTAGGATGAAAACTAGCAGTATAAAGAATTGAATTCCCTATTTCTATAGAGTTTACTAAAAAGGTGACCGTCAGTGTCCTGGATAGAAACATCCAGGTACGTGATTTGTGACATGTAAGTCATGGTAAATTTCAAATGAAAACCATTGTTGTTCATGGATGTCAAGCAGTCTTTTATAGAAACCTTTTATCAGATTACATATTCTGACATTCTAAAACCTTGTAACCATTCAAAGAAGTCCTCCTTAGCATATAGGATTCAGAAACTAAATAGAGAGGAGCCTAAAGGCTTTAAAATCATTAACCTCCAATTCCGATTTATTTACTGGACAGGTTGATAAAGAAGGCAGCATAGTACTCCAGGATAGAATTACCTAAAAGTCAATTTTATTGTTTCAAAAAGAACTGCTCTAAAGAGGAGGACTATCTAAACCAAAATAATATTCTTATTCAGAAGTGCAAAGATAAAGGATATAACAAGAATGATTTGATTAACATCCAGTCAGAGTGTCTTAAGATTACATCTTTTACTGACAAAAATAATAAGATGAAACAGAATACTAGAGAACAGAGTAAAATTAGATTTATTACACAGTTCTATTGTAAAAATCAAAATATGGAACAGATAATAAAAAAAATGTGAAAATTCTAAATGCGGATCCCAAGCTATCATTCTACCCGACAAACCTGTATTTGCTAATAAAAGAGCTCCTAATGTTAGGAATAAAATAACTCCAAGCAAACTGAAATAAAAATACCCATGATAAACCTAATATGTAAGTTTAAAGAAAGACCCTGTAAATGTGTCCAATTGTCACACATAGGCAAAAGCCCTTTATAGATAATCTTGGAGAAAAGTATGACCTTCAGAAGTTTTATTGTTGTTCTTCTGAGATTTCAGTTTACTGTCTAAAATGCCTGTGTGGTCTACTATATACAGGCCACACTATTAGAACAACAAGGAAAAAACTTGGAACACATAAGATACTTATAGAGTCAGGTGATGTAGACCCTAGTGTCCCCTGGCACTTCACAATAAAGCACAATAACTCTACGGTCGACCTAAAAGTGTGATATTGGAAGTGATCCCAAAGGAGGGATCCTTTGCCAAAAGATTCAATAGATTATGTCATATGGAGACATTTTGGATATTCACACTAAACACTTTAGCTTCTTAAGGATTAAATGAAGAACTAGAGGTTCATACTATCCTCTAGTTATATTCTGTGTTAGGAAGATAAGTTAGATAAATAATGCGCGTCCAGTTTCTCAAATTTAGTTTTCCCCCTTCTAATTATATCTATTTAAATATGTTGTTATTTTAGACATTTTGTTGCACATCTAATAATAACAAATAGTATAACAAGAGAACACATACAAGAAGATTTATTTATTTTTTCATTTGTATAAATAATGAGCAACACATGCAATAAAACTGAAAGAACAATTGATCATATGTACTAAGGTATAAGATGAATTGATTCTTTAGCTGATATCTGGCTTATTTAATCCATCTATTCATGTAATATTGTAAAACAAAAAAATATTCATTTATTATATAATTGGTCAATCCATTTATTTAGGTAGTGTTGTAGAAGAACATAACATTCATTATTTATCAGGGATAATTTATTTATTTGTTCATTTAACCTGTAACGCATGACAATCAGGAGAAAGTAGATTTTATGAATTAATGTACATGATCGATTAATCTCTCTAGTTTATTTTTGGTTTACTTATATACTTATGTATATTACTTTTATTTAGTTGCAGAGGAAGCCATACAGGGGATTGGTTCCAGTAATTGCCCCACATCACCCTCCTTGTGCACCATATGTTTCCCCCTGCTGACCATGTCCCCATCCCCACAGTGCTGCCGGCTACCCTCCTTTGCCTCCCACCGGAAGCTGCAGGCACTAAAACAATAGGATCTTTTAGGATGGAGAGTGGGGGAAGGTTCCAGTAAATATGTCATATTTACTAGCCCCTTCCTTTCCTGGATTAACACAATGAGCAATCAGTACCGATCACTTGCTGTGTTTATTCATAATTGTAGTTCATAAGTATAGTAAACTGTGTTTTTTTTGGGGGGAGGGCCTGTCAGATTGGCTGTATGGGGCCCTGTGATTTTTTATAACAGCAGCCTGCCGGTTTATATGTTTTTATATATAAGCCCTTTAAGAAGTTGGTGATATATTGTTTTATCATTTTTTTACTTTTTTTAACTAGTTAATGTCATTTTCTATAGGAATGTGCTGGCTCAGGGTGCCAATGCTGTCTGAATACAAGTTTCCATTTCTCTGATTCTTTAAAAGATGTCCATTACCGAATGGGGCAGGTATGAAAAAGAATGATTTCTTCTTTGAAATGCTTTACTGCCCCTTAACACTAATGTAGACCTTGCCATGAAGCATCACTGTGGCAGAGAACATTGTAGTTTTGCAGACATTTGATGCAATACCTAGCAGGTCACCCTGAGCCAGCTGAGGGTTCGTTATCAGCCCCCACTTTGTACAATCTCTGTGATTCCATAGCCTGGTCTCCGCTGTTTTATAGAAACTAAGATGTATATATGCTTTAATGCTACAGTGTATTCTAACTGGGATCCTGCTCTCCTATGTGTTTATCTTTTGCGCTCTGGCTGGATCAGCCTGGATCTAGAAGGGAAGCTGCAGGACCCTGGGAATACAAACATTTTAAAATATATCTCCTTGCACCCACATAATACCCACAACCCCCTTTTTAACCAGGCCAGTAGAGTGGATATTGTGAAGCTGGGACTTGTGCGATTTTTGCCGTTTGTTTCTTTATTTCTCAAGAGCTAGAGAGCCAGAACTGTAGTTACTATGAGGTATTTGTGGAATAGTAGAAGAACAGACGTTGCATTAACACATGTAATAATAATGTAGCATTTGTTTGTTTTTTTTTTTTTTTAATAGGTCATCTTAGACAGGAGTTTATACATGCATATGGGAGTTTTCATTGATGTAACTGAATGGAAGGTGTGACAGGTTTCTCCAACATTAATTACTCTACCCAGACTGACAACTCATGGGGCCCCTGGGCAATAAGAAATAATGAGGCCCCCTGTGTCTCTGCTTACACTCAAGCCAAAGCCACACCCACACAACACTCCATCTACATATTGCAGCTCAGCTGCATAAAAAAGGCATTAAAAATAATTAAAAAAAATAATAAAACATATTGTGGGGTTCCCCTTAAAACCCATACCATACCCGAAGGGCTTGTTATGAATGGATGGAGGACCCCACAATGTGTTTTATTATTTTTTAAATTACCAAAATCGAAAAAAATGGCATTGGGGTCCCCCCCAAGATCCATACCAGATCTTATCCGAGCATGCAGCCAGGCAGGTCAGGAAAAGGGAGGTCTGGGGGGTCTGTGGGCGGGTGTGCTTATTGGAATCTGGAAGCCCCTTTAGCAAGAGGGCTCCCAGATCCTGGCCCCCCTATGTGAATGAGTATGGGGTACATGTTACCGCTACCCATTCACAAAAAACAAAAATGTAGTGTAAAAAAAAAACAGGAGACAGTCTTTGACAAGTCCTTTATTAAAAGAAGCTCACAGCGCTGGCTCCCAGCCGTCTGACTCCCCACTGGCTTGACAGTTCTTAAATATGTAAGGATTGGGGCCACCCTGTGACATCACGCATGTTGCCCCAGCTCCTTGTGACATTATTGACCCAGCATGCCCCAGCTTATGATGCCACAAGGGGTGGAGTCACACACGTGATGTCCCCAGGTGGCCCCGCCCTTACATATTCAAGAACTGTAAAGCCAGCGGAGCAGTCAGACGGCCGGGAGCCAGCGTCGGGAGTGGATCCTTTTTTTCTCTCTTTTTTTGGGTAGTGGAGGGGGTGGGCATTCTGATAAGCCCCCTACCCACAGACCCCCACAACCACTGGCCAGGGTTGTGGGGAAGAGGCCCTTGTCCCCATCAATATAGGGACAATGTGCTTTGGGGAGGAGCCTCCTTTGCCTCAAAGCACCCCTCCATGTTGAGGGCATGTGGCCTGGTATGGTTTGGGGGGGGGCTCGATCATCTCCTTTCCTGACCTGCCGGGCTGCATGCTCGGATAAGGGTCTAGTATGGATTTTGGGGGGATCCCCACACCATTTTTTTTTTCATTTTGCTGTGGGGATTCCCCTCAAAAACCATACCAGACCTGAACAGCTTGGTATGGATGGAAGTGGGTCCCCATGCCATTTTTTAAATAATTTTTTTAATTGCCGGCAACTCTTTCTTTTACATTCAGCTGTCACTGGGGAATCCTGCTGACAGCTAAAACATTAACGCATGGTTTTCACTACTAAAATACCACATGACTTGGTAAAATAACTCATGCCAGACTTTAGTAGCGTTTTGTGGTGAATTCAAACTTTTTTTAAAAATGCTCTGCGTTATCCTTCCGCATACTCGGATGCGGTAAGATACCGCTTAGCAAATTGTGCCCAGTGAGCCTCTCAAAGAGCCCCCTACTGACCCAAATACCCAAATGGTCAGTCAGCCCCTGACTGTACCTTAACTAACAAAAAGTAACATTCTTTCCCTATACAACCTCAGTTAGTTGATTGTACAGAACAATTGAAACTCTGCATACATATCAAATATCTTGGCATTAAACACTTAATTTGCAAAATAACTGAAGCTATATGCCTAGTCCAGCATGAACTCTAAATAAATACAGAACATCCCAGGGAACAAAATGAGCTATATTTGTTAAAAATTACTTTATTTGATAATGATAAGATATGATCCCCTACACTTAAATTACAAATAAATTAGCTCAAAACATATTAATCACATTTATGGTCTTTCAACTGTTTCAACATTTATTGTACTGTCTTCTCACTGAAAAATGTGTTCATGTGACTTGATTAATAATTACACTTTAGGACGTTAAATGCTTTATGTCGCCATTCTAATAGTGGCATGAGTCATTCACTTACTGTATACTTATTTACCATAACTATTATTGTATAATGATGTGAATTTGTTTTTAACTTTTAAAAGTCTGATTATCTACTTGTGCAACTATAGCTCCAAGGTCCTCGTTAGTAATAATTAACTTGAGTTAAAGTTATGTAATAAAATTAATTCAGAAAATATTAAATTCCTATAAAAGATCCTGTTATTTGAGATTGTTTACTTATCCTGCTACTTAAATAAAATAATGACATCTAACTAATGATCCACATAAAGCAATGTTTAAACAAAGCATATGCTTATTACAAGCAGCACCAATCTCAAATTTCTGACAAACTGAAAATATATTTACCATCTGTGAAAGAACACTGGAAAAACATCTGACTATGGTAAAGCTTATTTTTTAGTGAGCATCAAAGTATAACTAACCATCTAAAATACAATATAGCAAACAGATTATACACTTTATAGAAAAGAATTTACACAATTACCATATAAATATACTTGGTAACATTGCATATACAGTATCTCCCAGAAGTGAGTACACCCCTCACATTTTTGTAAATATTTTATTCTATCTTTTCATGTGACAACACTGAAGAAATGACACTTTGCTACAATGTAAAGTAGTTAGTGTACAGCTTGTATAACAGTGTAAATTTGCTGCCCCCTCAAAATAAGTAAACATACAGCCTTTGATGTCTAAACCGTTGGCAACAAAAGTGACTCCACCCCTAAGTGAAAATGTCCAAATTAGGCCCAATTAGCCATTTTCCCTCCCCGATGTCATGTGACTCCTTAGTATTACAAGGTCTCAGGTGTTAATGAGGAGCAGATGTGTTAAATTTGGTGTTATGGCTCTCACTGTTTCATACTGGTGACTAGAAGTTCAACATCGCACCTCGTGGCAAAGATCTCTCTGAGGATCTGAAAAAAAGAATTGTTGCTCTACATAAAGATGGCCTAGGCTAAAAGAAGATTGCCAAGATCCTGAAGCTGAGCTGCAACTCGGTGGCCAAGACCATACAGCAGTTTAACAGGACAGGTTCCACTCAGAGCAGGCCTCGCCATGGTCAACCAAAGAAGTTGGGTGCACGTGCTCAGCATCATATCCAGAGGTTGTCTTTGGGAAATATATGTATGAGTGCTGCCAGCATTGCTGCAGAGGTTGAAGGGGTGGGGGGTCAGCTTGTCAGTGCTCAGACCATACGCCGCACACTGCATCAAATTGGTCTGCATGGCTGTTGTCCAAGAAGGAAGCCTCTTCTAAAGATGATGCACAATAAAACCAGCAAACAGTTTGCTGAAGACCAGCAGACTAAAAACATGGATTACTGGAACCATGTCCTGTGGTCTGATGAGACCAAGATAAAAGTATTTGGTTCAGATGGTGTCAAGTGTGTGCCTACAGTCAAGCATGGTGGTAGGAGTGTCATGGTTTGGGGCTGCATGAGTGCTGCCAACATTGGGGAGCTACAGTTCATTGAGGGAACCATGAATGCCAACATATACTGTGACTTACTGAAGCAGAGCTGTCAGCACCTGTAGTGGTGAGCTCTTAATCCACAGCTTGGGGTTCCCCAGGGAGCAGAGTCTAAGCCCCAGCCTGCTTGTTCACCAGAGCCCCTGATGGTGGGGATGGACTTGGAGCAGGCTGGAACCAGGTCGCGGCCCCCAGGTACACCCAGCTGTGGTATAAGAGACCGCTAGAGGGAGCAGGGTGCAATGGGTGTAGACTAGGAGATCCAGAAGACAAGCCAAAGTCGGGACAGGTGGAAGACAAGCAAGGTCAGGAACAAAGCCGGGGTCGGTACACAAATGGACAATGTAGGAGAGTAGTCAGGGACAAATCCGGGGTCGGTACACAGAAACACTAGAGCAGATACTTGAAAGAACACTGGGGAGCACAGACAACAAACGTTGCTCAGGAAATGTGGGACAGACTGAGCATGTCTTAAACAGATAGGCAGACAAGGAGGCGGGCCAGGAAGTGATGAAAGGGAAGAACATAAAACTCAGGGAATAGCTGACAACACCCATAAGTGAGCAGAGAGAGACATACATGTGAAGGAAACACAAACAGCAAGGAGGTAAGGCAAAGCAACAGGAGGCTGCAGGCTAACTTGTGACAAGAGCATGATCACCTCCCTTCAGAGACTGGGCCTGTAATGGCAAATGCTGGGTGCACACGACACACAGGAGGATATATCTTATAGTCATCACAATCTGCATAATAACACACACCAATAATAATGTGAGCATTACAGCATGAAACAGAGACATCATTTGACAGCTTCACAGCATAGAATTAACACATTACCAAAGCTGTGTGGAAGTGGGAAGGAACAAATCCCATCAGAACCATACTGCCCAGGGGGTCACGGGGAAGCCGCAAGCACAACCAATTGATGAGCCCATATAGCCTTGGCAAGAATCCCAGCGTCAGAGTGTCCTCTGGCCACTAGGGGGCTTCCTATAGGTCTCGCTTGGACTCCCGGCTTTTAAATCATTCTTTCTGGAAGCTTTCCAATAGTGAGAGGGTGCAACACCCACCACAGGAGGAGCTAGCAGAAAGGTTCCGCGAGAATAACAGAGTCACGCTCATCCACCATATTGATTCCACATTGTTATCTGAAAAGTCACACTTTTGCTTCAGTTCAGTTTCTTATCTACCCTCAACTTTTTCTCATCTAGCCCAAACTCCTTCTCATCTACCCTAAAGTTAAAGATTTCTAATTTCTCAAGCAAGTAGATGTCTTTAAACAGGTTCTTATCTTCTGATGTGACATTACTAGATGTCATAAACACGTTCAATTCCATAAACAAGTTTTTATCTTACTCTAAGCAGAATATCTTGTGACTCTGTTCCTTTGGCTTAGAGAAATTACATCAGTCACCTGTCATGCTCCTGGCATTTGGGCAACAATGCTTTTAATTACCCAAGAAACAAAGGGTCCAAGGCCAACACATTTCATAGGCATTACAGGGCCATTACATTGCAGTATTCCAACATGATAGCCACCCCAAACACACCTCCAAGACGACCACTGCCTTGCTAAAGAAGCTCATGGTAAAGGTAATGGACTGGCCAAGCATGTCTCTAGACCTACACCCTATTGAGCATCTGTGGCGCATCCTCAAATGGAAGATGGAGGAGTGAAAGGTCTCTAACATCCACCATTTCGATGATGTCGTCATGGAGGAGTGGAAGAGGACTCCAGTGGCAACCTGTGAAGCTCTAGTAAACTCCATGCCCAAGAGGGTTAAGGAAGTGCTGGTAAATAATGGTGGCCACACAAAATATTGACACTTTGGGCCCAATTTGGACATTTTCACTTAGGGGTGTACTCACTTTTGTTGCCAGCGATTTAGACATTAATGGCTGTGTGTTGAGTTATTTTGAGGGGATAGCAAATTTACACTGTTATACAAGCTGTACACTCACTACTTTACATTGTAGCAAAGTGTCATTTCTTCAGTGTTGTCACATGAAAAGATAGAATAAAATATTTACAAAAATGAGAGGGGTGTACTCACTTCTGGGAGATACTGTACTTGCTTAGCAGACCAATCATTAAAAACACTTTTGTTGTTTAAAAAATATTTAAACATGACAACAAAATGCTTGTCTTGTCTGGCCCTTCTGCTAAGAATTTACTCATTGGATGAGTCACTGCTGATGAATCATTGAGTTGAACAAATAGCAGGCTTCTTTCATCAAAGCAGCAAACCAAGAGTCACTAAAACCTAAAAAGGTGCTGGCTCAAAAGGAAAAAGCATAATAATGTTCTATATTTCATATTCAACAAACTACATTTTTGAAATAAAAATGTATTTGTGGTCCTGACCAAAACTAATATGGATGTAATATCATGGGGCCCCTGTGTCCTCGCCCACACTCTAACCACACCCAAAAAATCCTATGAAAGGTACTAGGGGCATCTCATGGGGCCCACTACTCACCCTGGGCCCTCGGGCAGTGCCCGAGGGCCTAAATGGTCAGTCCACCCTGCCTGTGAATGTCTTTGTATGAAGCGGTGTAGATCAGTTCTCCGAATGAAGGGAGAAGCGATCTACAAATGCTGGAAAATATCTGCTTTTACCATAATCTTGCAAGATTACAGTAAGAGATCAGTCAAACACCATTTACTAAGCAGAGGTAAATTATCGCTGCTTCGTTTGCGGTTCCTCTGATTCTCCAGCTCTGAGCTGGAGAATCTGGAGGGAGAACACAGATCGCCAGTGATGGGCTGACATCGCTCCTTCATATACTGGCCATCTCTGTGCTGAGATGATTAGCGGAGAACATGTTCTCTGCTGATCATCTCTGTTTCCTAAACCACTAATGATCAGAGATCAGCAACGATCCTCAGGATCCCCGCTGATTTCTGTTTCATAAAAAGACACCTAATTTTGATAAAAGCAAACAATACTTTTTTGTGTTCATATGTTTGCATTATAACATATATTTTGTAAATTGTAAGTTGACCTTTTAAAGAAGTCCTTCTGCAGGATATTATGCATAAAGGGGCAGAGTCTGCAATTATAATGAAACCATCATGCTAATGGGTGCTTGGTATCTGTGAGAGTTGGGACTATACACTGAAGAAGTCATCATTGAACTCCAGCAACTCCATGAAAAGGGCTTTGCCTATCACGTGATGAAACACATAGGGTGGGACTTCTAGGGCGGACAGTGTTCCTGGAGAGAAAGCTGACAGCGGGCTGGCTGAGCTGCTTAAAGTTTTATTGGACACAGCCACTCTCTCTGGCAGTAGTGTGTATGTGTTTTTAAAGTGATAACCCATTGACATATGTGAGTACATCTTTTATTCTTGTTATAATAAGAGCAGGCCTCAAAATTTCCACTCACCTGCTCACATTTGGTGAGTGGAAATAAAGTGGGGGCAAGTCACTGGCAGGGCCAGAGCCACCATAAGGCAGCACAGGCATCCGGGTAGACAGATCCTGGTGCCATTGGCGTATTTGCCCTTACACACTGTACCCATCAAAGCACAGTGAGCAGGGGGGAGCCAGTGGCTGGTCCCAGAGAGGTAAGGATCGGAGTGCTCCATCACAAAGGAGAGGTTCTTATCTGAGCAGCGGGGACCCCAGCCAGCAGATGGATGGCTGGAGATTCATACAGAGTGCCTGCTCTGCCACCTGGATGGAACGGGGCTCAGACAGGAGGCAACATGGAGGACAAGAGGGGAGCCAGGCATGGAAGCTGAGCAGGAGGCACAGGGCACATTCTTTGAAGTGGCAGGACTTCTCCAGTAGCTCAGCTGTCTGGCATGTCATGTGTCAGTCATGTTGGGAGAAGATCGGCAGAAGGAGCTCAGCAGCGGTGAGAACTGGTCACCTGCATGAAACCCTCTCCCTCCTGACCTTATGGTGACCTTGCACTCCCAACTTATGGGTAATGCTTAGCCCCCCAAATTCACCCCCCTAACTGGGACTGCACAAGCCCAACCACCCGCTGCTGCCTGATGACCTGAGGCTGAGGAGATTTTCCTGTGTCCTCTAACACTGTCCCCTCCTGTCTCATTTCCACTCCATTCCACTGCCCCCTTCTATCCTGCTGGCCCCCTCATGTCTCATTGTCCCCCTTCTGTGACACTGCCCCCCATCCCACTGTCCCCCTCCTGTCCCACTGCCCTCTGTTAGGCTGCCCCCCTGTGTTCCACTGACCCTCTCTTGTCCCGCTCTCCTCCTCCTGTGACACTGTCCCCCTTCTGTCCCCCTCCTGTGACACTGCCCACCATCCCACTGCCCCCCTCCTGTCCCACTGCCCCCTCCTCTGACACTGCCTCAATCCTGTCCCACTGCCCTCTGTCCTGCTGCCCCCCTCCTGTGACACTGCCCCCTCCTGTGACACTGCCCCCCTCCTGTCCCACTGTGCCCCTCCTGTGACACTTCCCCTTTCCTGTCCCACTGCCCTCTGTCCTGCTGCCCCCCTCCTATGACACTGCCCCCCTGTTCCACTGCCCTCCTCCTGTCCCGCTGTCCCCCTTCTGTCTCACTGCCCTCTGTCCCACTTCCCCCATCCTGTGACACTGCCCCCTCCTGTAACAACCCCCTCTCCTGTGGTGCTGCCCTCATTCTGTGATGCTGCCCCCATCCTGTGACTCTGCCCCCCTTCTGTCCCTTTGCCCACTTCCTGTAATGCCCCCCCTCTCCTATCCCTTTGCTCACCTCCTATAACACTGCCCCCATCTTGTTCCTTTCCCCACCTCATGTGATATGGCCCCCCTTCTGTCTTGCCGCCCCCATCCTATCGGTTTTCCCACCTCCTGTACTGCTGCCCCCCTCCTGTCCCTTTGCCCACCTCATGTAATGATTCTGTCCTGCTGCCCACCTTCTGTGATGCTGCCCACCTCCTGTAACGCTGCCCCTCTCCTGTCCCGCTGCCCTCCTCCTGTAATGCTGCCCCCCTCCTGTCCCCCTGTGACACTACCCTCACCTGTCCCTTTGCCCCCCCTGGTTGGACTGGAGACCAATAACCCACAGGCTTCCGGGTTGATTGGCAGGGGCAGCCCTGTCCCCACGTGTCTTGTGTTTTCACCCTGGCAGTGCAGAGGTGGTGACGTCTGCATAAAGAGTCCAGGGATGGGGAGGATCCATCTGCATGAGGAGTTCTGGGATCTGGTGAGTCCGATGATGGGGAGGATCTGTCTATCTGTATACATTACAGTCTGCACAGGGACACATGATCTCTCTGCCCATCACTCAGCTGCACATAATTCATTTTCCATGTGCCCAGACTGGCTCCTGGAGTCCGCACATACTTGGATACATCAAACTTTTATGGGGATCACACATACATACGCACTGATACACACACACATTCACACAAACACTCACGCATGCATATATACACACATACATACATTCACAAGCACACACATGCCCATACAGTACATACACACATACTGTACATGAATGCACATATATATAAAGTGCAGCACTGAATATTACATAATTGAAGGTAAATTATAACACCAGTGCAAATTGGATAATGTAAATGAGCACAGAATGCATTGGGTGGAGCCTGCGTGCTGACATCACTCCACCGCATCCATGACCAGGAGCGGCAGCTATCTTGGTATGTGTGTTTACATGTTTGTCCAGTCTTCCATGTGGATTGTTTTTTATCTATTTTAAATAAAGTACTATACTATATATTGATTTCTGGGCTTCTGTGGTGAGCTTTGTTCCTTAGGAGAAGTCCTTTTTGGTCAAAGATTCTGAGTCTCCATTTGAGGGATCAATATCATTGCTACTATACCAGTAGCTTTCTGGTGAGTACGTAGCAGTGGTGGACTGTTTCACTGGATTTCACAGTACCTGCTTGGAATTAAACATGATACTGCTGTGTATTGTAGTGCCATGGACACATTGCTTGTTTACCCACATTGACTTTTTTTTGTGACTTTGATATTTTTTTGGATAGATTTATATTTGTTCATCACACCACTTAGTTCTATATTGACTATTTTTGCATATATGTTTGATTGAGAAATTTACATTATCCAGTTTGCACTGGTGTTATATTTTACCTTCAATTATTTAATATTCAGTGCTGCACTTTATATGTATATTCTATTGTGAGATTTGTTGTCACTGTCTCTTGTGCTAGCAGCTTTGATTTTTCATATCAGCGCTCACTACATATCTACATTTATATATATGCACATATGTACAGGGCCAGTGGCAGCATACTGCTGATTAGGCAGCTGCTTTAGAGTGCCAGGATTGAGATATTCCTCCTTCTGCACATACTACTACTATTGGGACTGGAGAAGGAGGAGGACATGGGATGGAGGAAATGTTTACTTTACATATGTTAATATTGTTAAATTTGTTAATATTTATTTTTGTAACTTTATTCTTCATAAAACATTTAACAGTGTAATTTCATGAGATAATTTACAAGGGCGTGTTTAGGGGCGGAATTAAGGGCGGGGCAGGGTAGGGGGTTGGGTGGGGCAACTAGTGGCGAGTAACTCTTAAGTCCTGGCTATAAGCTCAGGGCTTGAAATGTCAAGCCCTGATAATTAGTTTATATGAATAAACACTAATCACTACCAGAGTGTTTACATAAATACACCTAGATGTGAAGATACTTGGACAAAAGAAGTAGTTCAATCTACAGTAAACATATATTAAAAGGTTTAACAATATTTACAAATAACACACTAAACAATGTTTACAACATGATATACAGTATAAGTACAAGAGGTTACATGGTGTTTAGAAATTACACACAAAAGCATATTTACAATACTGTATAATGTCCAGTACAAGTATGAAGTTAGTTTACCTTTCACCTTCAGGACTGGTCATACTGAGTTCTTTTGTGTCCCAGGATAAAGAGAAAGCAGAGATTGGTAACAATTCATTTTATCTACCTCTCATTTCTCTACTGGGACTAATATAAAGCACTACAATTAGTCACTACACTTACAAAAGGTGCAGATTGATTGGAAGAGCTAAATAATGTTGCAGTTTGCAACCCATGAGAGATGTGATAAGCAAACAAAACAATGGCCAAGCCTTTGAAGTAGAAAGAGTCACAGTAACATCAACTGGAAAGCTAGGAGTGGTATACTATGTGAAGAAACACAATGAATATATACCAAAAATGTATCCCATATTGAATATATTACACAATAAAACCTTTATATGTTAACTACTTAATGATATGATGTACCTGTATGGTTAAGATAATAGAATGTTTTACTTACCTGTACATTCCTTATTTTGGAGTACAGTACAGGACAAAAGGCCCTTATCTCTGTGTCTTGATCATTCCCTATTGCTTACTAAAAAATTGGAGTCTCAAAGAGTGGTTGGGTTCTATGGTGCTCTCTGTAGGTGCCCCTAGCAAGTTTTTTTTGTACCAAACACCAAATGTAAAACAACATTATACACAATATTACATACTGTATAATGTACCTTCTCGGGGGATGCACAGAGCACTCGAATAAAAATATTTATGTATATTTTGAAGGTGCAAGATCAAAATACCATTATGAAAGGCAATATGGCACATACCAGCTACAATATTTAACTTAACAATGTTTATAGTTTATAAAGAAACATGTATGGTTTATAAAATGAAATGTAAGACACATTCATAGAAAAATATTTGTACAACTTCAAAGTGACTTTCTAATAACTAAAGAAAACACATAACATAATCAAATTTATTAATGTGTAGGGCTTGTCTAATGAAATAAACTATTGATTTTGTTGTGTTAAGTAAGGTACAATTATTGATGTCATCTTACTAATAAGCACTTAAGTGTTGCTTCTGTCTGCTCTTTTCAGACACTTATTTATCACACACACTAATTAAAGTCTTGAAGTTGTAGGACAGTCAGATATAAGTCAATCAAATAGCATTTAGTGATATCATTACAATAAATCATGGAGGACAGGTGAAGGTTGCATGTATGTAATGAGAGCCTTAATTAATAAGAAAGCTTTTGTAAAATCTTTTAAAAAACATTTTTTTTTCATATTTTTCAAATATGAAAAACAGATAAGTAGAAGATGAAATTGACCTGTCTCTTAGGGACAATACATTGATCCTTATATTGCAAAAAGTTAGATAGTAATAAAATGGCGTGTTTTAGCTCATGCATCAATGATGGCATATTTTCTTAAAACAGACAAAAGAAAATAAATGAAACCAGATGAACAAGGTGACTTAAACAAGTATCTGTAATGATGTCACAAGCATCTACTGAAATTAGAGGCAGCTGTAGTTTAGGTAAACTAACCCAGAATATTTATCAAGTCACCTTGTGAACAAAATTGGGTTGATTTACTAAAGACAAATAGGAAGTTACACTTGTCAATGAAATTTGCCCCAGAGCTTTGTGAACATGGTGAAGCTGCACACTGAAAGATTACCCAAACATGTACAAGGGAAAAATATGCATTTTTGCAAATGATTGGACCTTATTTATTAAGCTTGTGTGCTTATTCTCTGGCAAAGTACAAGATCACCTGCAAAGTAAACAGCCTGTTTGCCTTTAGTAAATCAACCCCAATATATAGAAATGTTCAATGAATATAATGCACTACTATATCAGAATGATATGTATGTGTATTACGCAAAAGTTTTTAGCTGAAATATGTAAAGCTGTTTAAGGAGAAAAATGCAATGTTTGGGGAATCTTTGATGTCTGTTGCTTCAATTGCTTCTTATAATAGCAGAAATAATAAATCTAAAACAATTACAGAATAATGTAAGAGTAGTGCACTGCCACCTGAAGATAAATTAATGAGATCTGTTCACATTCAAAGAGTTCAACAAATATCATTGGGTAAGTAAGATGTCTGATCAAAAATCAATCAAACTGACAATTCATCACAAATTTACTCCAGATTTACTTGGCTCATGCATAACAAATGCAAATAAAATAAATCAGAAAAGCACAGTCACCAAATGAGTAATTATATTGGCTCAATGGCTTTTTTCAATATAAATTCTTTATATAGGTCAGAAAGAGACAGGATGAAAACCCAGTCAATGTGAACATGGTTACAACATGGCATTAGTACAACATAGGAATTAAGTACCATATTTTAAAGCAAGTAACATGAGTGTATTGAATAAAAAGTGTGACTTCAACCAGAAAAAAACAAAGCAAAAAAAACCCCAAAAAATGCAGTGCTACCTTACTAAACAATAACTTATCAATAATGATAGAACCCTCTAATGTATGGTATGCTTAGTAAATGTCAATATTGCCACAATACCAGTCTCTGTGATATGTAACTTCACATACCCTGCTCAAAAAAAATTAAAAGCACACTTAATCAGAGTATAGCATCAAGTCAATTAAACTCCTGGGATATTGATCTGGTCAGTTAAGTAGCAGAGGGGGTTGTTAATCAGTTTCATCTGTTTTTTTGTTAATGAAATTAACAAAAGGTGCACTAGATGGGCAACAATGAAATGACCCCCCAAAACAGGAATGGGTTTACAGGTGGAGGCCACTGACATTTTTTCCCCTGCTCATATTATCTGATTGTTTTTCACTAGTTTTGCATTTGGCTAGGGTTAGTGTTACTACTGGTAGCATGAGGCGATACCTGGACCCTACAGAGATTGCACAGGCAGTCCAACTCCTCCAGGATGACACATCAATATGTGCCATTGCCAGAAGGTTTGCTGTGTCTCCCAGCACAGTCTCAAGAGTATGAAGGAGATTCCAGGAGACAGGCAGTTACTCTTGGAGAGCTGGACAGGGCTGTAGAAGGTTCCAACCCATCAGCAGGACTGGTATCTGCTCCTTTGTGCAAGGAGGAACAGGATGAACACTGCCAGAGCCCTACAAAATGATCTCCAGCAGGCCAGTGGTGTGAATGTCTCTGACCAAACAATCAGAAAAAGACTTCATGAGGGTGTCCTGAAGGCTCAATGTCCTCTAGTGGGCCCTGTGCTCACTGCCTGGCATCATAAAGCTTGATTGGCATTTACCATTGAACACCAGAATTGGCAGGGCCACTACTGGCGCCCTGTGCTTTTCACAGTTGAAAACAGGTTCATCCTGAGCACATGTGACAGATGTGAATGGGTCTGGAGAAGTCATGGAGAATGTTATGCTGCCTGTAACATTGCTCAGCATGACCGTTTTGGTGCTAGGTCAGTGATGGTCTGGGGAGGCATATCCATGGAGAGATGCACAGACTTCTACAGGCTAGACAATGGTACCCTGAGTACTGTTAGGTATCGGGATGAAATCCTTGTACCCATTGTCAGACCCTACGCAGGTGCAGTGGGTCCTGGGTTCCTCCTAGAGCACGATAATGCTCGGCCTCATGTGGTGAGAGTATGCAGGCAATTCCTGGAGGATGAAGTAATTGATACCATTGAATGGCCCCCACGCTCGTCTGACCTAAATCCAATAGAACATATATGTTTAGAAAACATATCATGTTTCTGTCCATCCAACGCCTCCAGGTTGCACCTCAGACTGTCCAGGAGCTCAGTGATGCCCTGGTCCAGATCTCGGAGGAAATAAGCCAGTACACCATCTGCTGTCTCATTAGGAGCATGCCCCGACATTGTCAGGCATACATGCAAGCATGTGAGGGCCATACAAACTACTGAGTACCATTTTGAGTTGCTGCAATTAAATTTCAGCAAAATGGACTATCCTGCTGCATCATTTTTTCACTTTGATATACAGGGTGTTTTTGAACTCAGTCCTCTGTAGGTTGATCATTTTCATTTCCATCAAACAATGGGACATCCTTACGTTCCTAACACATTACCCAGTCCATATCAGTATAGATATCCAGCATGATATTTTTCCCCATTGAGATCCGCTGTGTTCCTTTAAATTGTTTGAGCAGTGTATAATACATACAGTATTAACCAAAAAATAAAGCATTAAAAATTAAATTTAACAGCGATGGTGGAAACCCCTTATGTAGAAACTTGCAATACAAATTACCCTCAAGTGCTATGATTCAAGTTATATATGACTTCACATATAATACACATCAAAATAAAAATAAGACATAGACAAATATGACATTGTTGTGTATTACATGTGAAGTAAATTTAATTTGTATTGCAAATATCTACAGGAAGGGTTTCCACCATCTTTGTTTAGCTTTATTTTGTGTGTTTTATTTTTAGTTTGATATGTATTAGCCAGGGTAGGCTTACCCTTCTTGTGTAAAATGTCATTTTTGCGAAAAGTGCCTGGCACTTTTAACACAGAAATTTAACTAAGGCACCTCTACAAAAACCTTATTTTTCCTCTTTCTCTGCCCTTCAGCATGCTCATACTAATCTTCTACTTCTTTGAAATAATGTCCTCCCTCCTCAAACTCTCATTTCTTTACCCTCCCTCTTCACCCCACAACCTGTACAAAAACTAGGTATTTTAGACTGAGCAGCCCCAATCCCGGGGACCCTTTTCTCGGAGCCCAGTCACAAGAGCAAAAGAAAGAAAGAAAGAAGGGGGATACAAGACTGTCGGGGAGTGTGGGCGTGGCAGACACAGGAGGAGAGGGTGGGAGAAGGAGGTCCAGAACCAGCTTCTTTCTCCTCTCCCTTCTGTGGTGGTGGGGGGGGGGGACAGTCAGCACTGGGGAAAGTCTATCCTGACAGATGCTTCACAGCTGCTGCAGTGTGGGGGGAACTCGGCAGTAACGCTGCATGAGAAGAAAGGGCAGCAGAAGATGGATAGGATGGGTAGCACATAGAGGAACAAGACCTTGCATTTCTCACCTGTCACCACTGAATGCCTGCAGGAGGGAGAGGAGGAGAAGCGGGTATTCAGTGGTGACAGGAGAGAACTGCACAGACCGGTTCCTCTATGTGCTGGACAGTCGCCTCTCCTATGCAGGTGGTCCCGGCCCACCAGACCCAGCATGCCCTATTGCCAGTTCGGGCCTGCATATCTCCCTCACTTCTGCCCTCTCAGTATCACTGCACCCAGGGGCGGACTGACAACTCATGGGGCCCCCGGGCAATAGGGGATCATGGGGCCCTTGTGTCCTTGCTCAAACTCAAAAAAGCCTATGAAAAAGGTACCAGGAGCATCTCATGGGGCCCCTTACTGACCCCGGGCCCTTGGGCAGAGCCCGAGTTTCCAAATGGTCAGTCCGCCCCTGACTGCACCTCTCATCTCCTGCTCTTTCTGAGCCCACACTATGTCATTACTTCCAATTCACTGCAGCACCTGCTCTCATATAAATCCTGCTCCCACCTTACCATCCTCACCGTGCTACTACTCCCAACTGCTGGGGATATTGCCCCAAACCCTGGCCCTCCACCAGCTAACTCTTACCCCCAGAATTGGCAGTCTATCTTCTCTAGCAGCAGCCATAACCCTCACTCTCTTATCTCAATTCCCCTACTCCCACGAGTCAGTCCCCCTCTTACGTGTGCTCTCAGTCTCTAACAAACCTGCCTCTGTCCATGACCTTTTCCTCTTTAACTTCCTCAACCAACTTGCTATTACCAAAACCTGGCTCTAGGAATCCGACACTGTCTCTCTAGCTGCCCTCTCCCATGGTGGCCTTCTCTAGACTCATTCACTGAAACCCAGTGGATGAAAATGAGGCAGAGTTGTACTTCTCCTTTCCCCACACAGCACCTCCTACGTTCTTCCTAAACCTCCCTCTCTTTCCCTCTGTTCTTTGGAAGTGCACTGCATTAGTCTTTTTTCTCCAGTTTGTTTGATAATTGCAGTAGTTTACCGGCCTCCCGGACCTGTGTTATGCTTTTTCGTTGATTTCTCCACATGGCTTTCCTACTTTTTCTCCTCTGAAGAACCATCATTCTCGGTGACATTCCAATCAATGTTAACACCTCAGCCACTTCCCATCTACTCAGCTTAGCCTACTCTTTTATTCTAACACAATGGACCTAAACCACCACTCACTGCAATGGCAACACCCTCAACCTTGTATTCTTCCACCTTGCACTCCATGCAACCTCTCTAGCACCCTTTTTACTCTCTGTGATCACAACTTTATCAGTGTCCTGCTTTTCACTGCCTTTATGACAAAATCACACCCAGTCTTGCCAGATCTGGCCACTTCAGTCTATAACAACATATCCTCAACAGAAAAAACCACAATAGGATAAAGCACCTCAAAGGCTTATAAGCAGCATAAATTTATTGGACGCAACAGTAAAAACATGTCATATATTCTAGCAATGCATGCACCCCATCCATCCCCTCCCCTCCTTCCCTCCCATCCCCCCACCATAGACCAACCCCCCCCCTAGCAATTTCCCCCACAATCCTACCCTCCCCTTCCCCTCCCAAGGCACCCCCAGAAACCCTGTGAGTCCCCCCCAAAAAAAAAGGCCAGGGCAAAAGGGACTAACCCCCCACTCCTCTCAAAATCCTTAAAGTTCCCCTGCCCTGTGCAGATGGACACAGTCCCAGGGGCGGACTGACCATTCGAGCACTTGGGCACTGCCCAAGGTCCCGGGGTCAGTAGGGGGCCTCATGGGATGCCCCTGGTACCTTTAATTAGCTTTTTCATAGGCTTTTTTGGGTGTGGGTGATGACACAGGGGCCCCATGATCCCCTATTGCACGGGGGCCCCATGAGTTGTCAGTCCGCCCCTGCACAGTCCTAAAAAGAACCTTCTATGATAGTGCTGATGACAAAATATAGGACATAAAATCCAGTTATAGATGTGAAGATAGTGAATCCACAAGGTGTAGTTTATCCATGGAAGAGGAGAGCAGCTAAAAAAGGGGCAATTTCACCATGTGGACTCAACAAAGTCCGTACTTGTGCTGTCAGAAGCTGGGTGTGTAGTCCTTAAGGGTGTAGCAGTGTCCATGTATATTCAATCAGCACATCCGCAGAGGAGGTCTC